>NC_053036.3:643636004-643944757 GCF_002575655.3 Aegilops tauschii subsp. strangulata | reverse complement strand
CACGACGCGCCGAGGGTTGCGGGAATGAGCAGTGCCGATATCTACATTTTTGCCACGCACTACGGGTATACGAAAGGTCACACGGAAGCTGTCGGCTGTTCGTTTCGCCTCCCGTCGCTGCCCTCTCGCCTCCTTCTCTTGCGCCTATAAAAGGGAGGTCGCTCCTCCCAGAGAGACGCACCAGAACTTCTTCTTCCTCTCGCCACCGGTTCCATTCTCTGAGCTGCCGCAGTCTTCCTCATCCGGGCTTGCGGCGTGCACCGCGAGTCGGGACAGTAGGCCTCCGAAACGGCACCACTTTTAGTCCTGTACGGGAGAAGGGTGATAAGGTTTTTGGGGAGCGCTCCGCGCGACTACTGACTTCTTCATCACGGACTCCGACAACTTCTTCCCCGACGTCGACAACCTCATCGACGACATGGCTGGAGAGGATGTCGACCCCAAGTCCAGTGCTTCCGCTGCTGCTGTCCCGTACGTATTCTTGTTCCTTCTGTTAGGAGTCCTGCTACAGTTCTCGCCTCTAGTTTCTGCCCTACATATGTTAGGTTCTATGTCGTATAAGCAGCTTCATTTAGTGTCTGTTCTAGATGTGTTTAGCACAAGTTCATATATGCAGACGATGTTTATCTTCTCTCTGTCAGATTGCATGACTTGCTTTATATTTCCTATATTAGTCATGCTTTATCTAGTATTTCCATTAGCAAAATTATTTGGTAAATTGCTCATATTTCCAACAATCCAAAAACCTTATTATAGGCAATTTACACCAAGTGGTTTTGCTGCTTCCATGAGACCTCCTATGTTTGAGGGTATCCACTATAAGAGGTGGGGCGTGAAAGCAGTCTTATGGTTTCAAACCATGAGTTGCTATGACGCCACTCTTGGCAAACCTGAAGGGGAGCTTGATGCTCAACAGACACAAGCCTTTCAGAAAATGGATACTCTGTTTAAGGCTGCTCTCTTGAGTGTTCTTGGTGAGAACATAGTTGATGCTTATGCGTCAATTGATAATGGAAAAGATATGTTGGATGCACTCGAGGCCAAGTTTGGGGTCTCGGATGCTGGCACTGAGCTGTACATCATGGAGCAATTCTATGATTACAGGATGACTGAAGAGCGCTCCGTGGTTGAGCAAGCTCATGAGATACAGTCATTTGCTAGAGAACTTGAGCACTTCAGTTGTATGCTACCGGACAAGTTTGTTGCCGGAGGTATCATCACTAAGCTTCCTCCTTCGTGGAGGAACTTTGCTACCTTGCTGAAGCATAAGAGGCAGGAGTTTTCCGTTCCGGATCTCATTGGCACTCTTGATGTGGAAGAAAAGGCGAGAGCAAAGGACACACGTGCTCGAGGTATTGAGGGAGGATCTAGTGCCAATGTGGTACAGAAGCAGAACTTCCAGCCCCACAAGTTCAAGAACAAGGGCAAGTTTGATGGTAAAGCAAATTTTGATGGGAAGAACAAGGTTGTGCAACACACGAACTTCAAGAAGAAGAATGGAAGGAAGAACGGTGCTTGCCATGTCTGTGGGGATCCTGATCATTGGGCTCCTAGTTGCCCTAATCGCTTTGACAAGCATCATCCTGGGAAAGGCGGCAAGACCGCTAATGTTGTCATTGGAGACACTGACATGAAGGATGCTGGGTATGGTATATTTCCCACTATTCTTTCAGTATGTCATTCTCCTGATTGGTTGATTGACACGGGTACTGATGTGCATGTATGCGGTGATATTTCCATATTTTCGTCTTATCAGACCGCAGGGACTTCAACCATGTTGATGGGCAACGGTTCAAGTGCTTCTGTTCGTGGTGTTGGCACGGTCGATCTGAAGTTTACTTCGGGGAAGATCGTGCGGCTGAGGAACGTGCATTATGTCCCCTCCGTCAATAAAAATCTTGTTAGCGGATCTCTTCTGTGTAGAGATGGCTACAAGCTTGTCTTTGAGTCGAATAAATTTGTAATATCCAAGTATGGAACCTTTGTTGGTAAAGGCTATGAGTCAGGAGGCCTGTTTCGTTTATCCTTATCAGACGTTTGCAATAAAGTTGTTAATCATATTTGCAACAATAGTGAATCAAATGTGTGGCATTCACGTCTTTGTCATGTTAACTTTGGTTGCATGTCGCGACTAGCGACGTTGAACTTAATCCCTAGTTTCACAACTGTCAAGGGATCAAAGTGTCAAGTGTGTGTGCAAGCTAAGCAACCTCGTAAGTCTCACACGACTGTGGAAACGAGAAATCTTGCACCACCAGAGCTCACACATTCAGATCTATGTGAAATGAATGGTGTTTTGACAAAAGGTGGAAATAAATATTTCATGACATTAATTGATGACTCCACTAGATACTGTCGTGTGTATCTTCTGAAATCTAAGGATGAGGCTTTGAACTTTTTAAGATCTATAAAGCTGAAGTGGAAAACCAACTTGATCGAAAAATCAAGAGGCTTAGGTCCGACCATGGTGGAGAGTATTTTTCCAATGAATTTGATGCTTTTTGTGCGGAACATGGTATAATCCATGAGAGGACGCCTCCCTATTCACCTCAGTCAAATGGGGTGTCCGAAAGAAAGAACCATACTCTAACTGATTTGGTTAACGCCATGTTAGACACATCGTGTCTCTCCAAGGCATGATGGGGGGAGGTGATATTGACAGCATGTCATGTCCTGAACCGAGTCCCCACAAAGAACAAAGAGATAACTCAGTTCGAGGAATGGGAGAAGAAAAGGTTAAAACTCTCTTATCTGCGAACATGGGGTTGTTTGGCGAAAGTCAATGTTCCAATTCCAAAGAAGCTGAAACTTGGACCAAAGACTGTGGATTGTGTTTTCCTGGGACATATTTTTTCATATCATTGGCTATATATTCTTGGTTGTAAAATCTGAGGTACCTGACATGCATGTTGGTACGATCATGGAGTCGAATGATGCGACTTTCTTTGAAGATATCTTTCCCATTGTCACAGCCCTAAAAACCTTCTTGTCATTAGTGTCATTGCATCCATGCATCATTTTAAATTTCTATTAAACTTGAAATGGGGACTGATAAACCCTAGCAGCAAATGAAATACAACTAGGGTCAAATTAAATCTTTTCCATCTACCCAAAATGGCCTTTAGAAAAGTTCATCAATTTTCGCATGGGTGAAAACTTCTTCCAAAAATGATGCACACATTTCTAGGACATTTCTGGATTTTGGAGTTAATTCATACATATTTGAATTTGGACAATTAAATGCTATATAATATTTTAAATGTCCAAATAATTCTGAACTTAAGTGAGGGCTGTTGGGAATATTCCAACCAGAGCCCACAATTATTTTCAGGATTTTTGGAAACGCTCTGGTATTTTTAATAAAGCCGAGAAGTTACAGAAATAATAGAAAAAAAGAAATAGAAGAGAGAGTGAGAACTTACCTGACTTACCTGTCGCGGCCCAGCTGGCCAGCCCACCTGCGCGGCCCAGCCCGCCTGACCCCTCCCCCTGTTGTCTTCCTCCTTGCCAGGAGGACGGGCGCGTGCCCGACGCGCGCGCACCGCCGTGCGCCACCTCCTGCTTGCCGCTTCGCCCTCAGCGCTCTGGGGACGACACACAGCCTCCCCGACCGCCCCTCACTCTCCCCATGCTCCTCTCCCTCCTCTGGCTCTCCTCTCGCACGCACCCGAGAGCCATCGTCACCGCCGCTCGCTGCTGTCGTGGCCACGGCCACTGCCTCGCCTCGCCGATGTGCTCAGACGCTTCACCCCGACCCCCTCTTCCTCCCCACCGAGCCACGCCCCGCCAGAAGCCCTGAAATGCCGCCATCGCCGTCTTCTTCAACCTCGGTCCGCCGAGATCGCCGGCGACCGTGCGCCTACTCTGTTGCTTCCCCAAGCTCGCCGAGGCCACCGCTGCACTCGCCGTGAGCTTCTCCTTCGATCCCCTCTCTTCCCTTGCTCGTTTGCGCCGCGTAGTTGCCGTATCCTTCGAGCCCGAGAGCTCTCCGCCTCCGGCCAAGTCGCCACCGCGGCCACAGCTGCTGCCACCCGCGTCCATGCGCGTCACCATACTCAGCATGCTCCCAGGAGCCGAGCGCACCCACTCGCTAGCCCTGCCGTGCTCCCCAACGTCGTGCCCGTGCGTGCCGAACTCCGGCCGCCACTGTCGAGCTCACCGGCATCGCTTCCGGCATCCCCGTGTCCAACCACTTGTACCACTGGATGTGGCAGCTCCCCAGCTACGCGTAGCACGTCTCCGCCCTCAATTTGGCCACCGGAGGACCAAATCCGAGGTGCCCCACCGCGTCTAGCCTCGCCGGCGGCTAAACGCCAGCGAGTTTGACCCGGGTTGACTCCGTGTGGGCCCAGGTTGACTTCCCCCCTGACTCCATGTCAGGTGGGGCCCGTCTGCTAACTAACTTAGGTTTAGTGCTAACTAAAAATTAGCTAGGCTAATTACACTAACATGTGGCCCCCACTAGTCAGGTTTGACCTGGACCAGCCTGTTGACTCGCTGACGCAGTGCTGATGCAGTAATTCCTTTTTCTGGATTTATTCTTATTCATGAAATTCCAGAAAATAGTGCCAACTTCAAAAAATCATAGAAATTAATCTGTAACTCCAAATGCAAAAATTTATGTATGAAAAATGATCAGAAAAATCCATTCTATCCATCTGTACTGGTTTCATGCATGATAAAGCAACTTAAACCTGTTGTTTATATCAAAACATGTTAAGGCACTATTTAAATTCATAATTTGAGTTTGGGATTGAACCTTTGGTTCAAAATGACCCAAACCCATCTGGTTGTAGTTGCATTAGCCCAACACACTCATTTTACCATGTCATGATCATGCATCATATTGTGCATTGCATTGATTATGTTTCTTTCTCTGTTGCCGGTATTTGTCCCCTCTCAGTAGACGTTGCTTCGACGCCGTGATCGATGACACTAATGAAGAACTATATTATCTTCAGAAGTGCCAGGCAAGCAAAACCCCCTTGTTCATTCCGATACAATCCCACTCTCTCGCTCCTGCTCCCTTTTACTGCATTAGGACAACATCGATTCAACTGTTACATGCTGCGGTAGTTGAACCCCTTATCCTCTGCATGACCTTTCATTGCCACAGTAAATAGATGAAACCCACTTGCATGAGTAGGAGTTGTTTGAGCCTTGATGTGCCTACTCATTCATGCTTGTTTGTCGTGCCTGCTACTGCTTAGAGTTGAGTCAGGTCTGATTCATCGGGAATGAATTGGAATGGTCATGAACATGTCCTACTATGTCTGAGCTAAGTGTGCGAACACGATTTGGTAAAGGTAGCAGTGAGAGGCCATGTAGGAGTACATGGTGGGTTGTCTCATTGAAGCCGTCCTCAGGAACTGAGTTCTGTGTTTGTGATCCATGAAACAGCTACTACCATGCATTGGGCCCTGAAATATGACCCTGCTCGACTTCTTAACTACCCTTGTCCTCTGTCCAGGAGTTGCAAGTAGTTTCTGGTGTTTGTAGTATGCTGGGGGCCGCATGCAGCGCTGATCGTAGGGGTGGGCTGTGTTGCGGTAGGCACGTGGCCGGGCCAGCCGGGCGCCCGTTTGGTGTCTCGGAACCCTGTACACATCGTTCGGGGCCGTATGTGGAAACCTCGGTCGGACTCCCTGCGGATGGAACCTGAATAGGCGATAAACCTGGACTAGAGACTTGAGTGTTTAGGTAGGTCGTGGTCTACACCCACGTCGGCTTTCGCTTGAAGTCTGCCGAGCACATGTCGTGTGCAGACGCTAAGTGGTGGAAACATGTATGAAGAAGTACACCCCTGCAGGGTTAACATCATCTATTCGAATAGCCGTGTCTGCGGTAAAGGACTTCTGGGTTTCCTATAACAGTTCATAGACAAGTGAAAGTGGATACTCTAAAACTCGCAAGATAAGCGTGAGTGCTATGGATGGCGTTCTCGTAGGGAGACGGAAGCGGATCCATAGTGGTGTATTGATATGGTGAATATGTGGACTCGTGTGCGCCACCTCAAAAGAGTTGTTTGTAGTCGTAGTTCAGGTTAGCCACTGAGTCAAAGCTGGCTTGCTGCAGTTAAACTCCACTACCCCCTTTGTTGATACCGATGCATATGTAGTTAGTTCTGATGTAAGTCTTGCTGGGTACATTTGTACTCACGTTTGCCTATTTTATGTTTTTGTAGAGAGATGTCAGTCTTGCTAGTAGTTCCGTGTGGACTCCGACGTTTAGCCTTGATACCTCATCTACGATCTTGTGCCCTCGGTAGGATCTGGTAGATAGTCAGGCTTCTCAGGCTTTTTCATTTGTAGATGTCTGTACTCAGACATGTTAAGCTTCCGCATGTGCTTGTTGCTTGTATGCTCTGAATGTTGGGTCATGAGACCCATGTTTGTAATATCTTGGCTCCTCGGAGCCTAATGAATAAATATTGGAGTCGTAGAGTTATGTTGTGATGCCATGTTGTATTTACACATATCGAGCATATTGTGTGTATGATTGAAATGCTTGCTATGTGTGGGATCCGACAATCTAGTTGTTTATCCTTGGCAGCCTCTCTTATGGGGAAATGTAGTCTAGTGCCTCCTTGAGCCATAGTAGTCCGCTACAGCCCGGTTCACCGGAGTCCTGCTAGCCCAACACTACTGCTCAGGACACTTGACTGGCCGGCATGTGTTTCACTTCGTTCCGGTGTCTGTCCCTTCGGGGAAATGTCACGCGGTGACATCCGGAGTCCTGCCTAGCCTGCTACAGCCCGGGTTACCGGAGTCCTGTTAGCCCAGTGCTACAGCCCGGATTCACACGCTGTTGACCGACATGCTCGAAGTTGATTCATGTATGCCTGTCCCCATGGGTTAGTGCCGCTTTGGGTTCACGACTAGCCATGTCGGCCCGGGTTCTTTGTCATATGGATGCTAGCGACACTATCATATACGTGAGCCAAAAGGCGCAAACGGTCCCGGGCCAGGTAAGGTGGCACCCGTGGGAATACCGTGCGTGAGGCCGCAAAGTGATATGATGTGTTACATGCTAGATCGGTGTGACTTAGGATTGGGGTCCTGACAGCATTGGTATCAGAGCCTGACTGCCTGTAGGATTACCAAGCCAAACTGGTCGAAGTTGTGTCTAGAAATGCTTTAGTTATATAAGGGAATTGATTGTGGAAGGGAACGTAAGGCTCTTTTTACTCCTTATACCTCATGGCCTTCTGATCTGAGTCAACCTCTTCTCTTCTACGGGGTTTAAGAACTAGGCTTTCTCATCTATCTATCAGTATGGCGAGTTTCTATGATAGAGACTTATAGGATTGATGGATTTAAGCCCAGTTCAGCTTCTACTACTTTTAGTATGTTGTCAGCTGGCCTCAGAACCTTGATATGATGTTGTTGAGTGGTTTTGCAAACTGTTGCGAATGTCTCAAATCTTTTTTTGAGCATTTACAGCCGTTGTGCTGTCCGAGTCATCCCAGGTCTCTAAATAGTCTGATGCATTGCAAATCCTTTCTTTCCGTTCCCGATGTCCTTTTGGTCAGAATAAGCACACTAACCGGTCAGTTGAGGAACTCTATTGCCTCGACATATATGTTGGAGCTATTATTATGACCTAGGTGTTTAGGGAGTCACCTAGTAATCTAGCAATGCTTTGTGTTCCTAGTGTGATAATTCTGGCCACCATTCTTGAAAGCATCCTGTGATGCCATTAGTAGTAGGTATTCTACTACTGGGTTTTCGAACCCGTGATTCACCCTACTTCGTGTTGATAGTGTTGCTCATACCTTTAGAATATTAGTAACCTTTGAGATAGCCCTCGAGGTCCGTGGTATTTCCTTCTTCCAAATACCATGAACCATCCTTGGCAGAAATTCGTTTGAATCAAAAGATCACAACCAGGGTGCTCTTGAGGAGTACTCCATTCATATTGTGATTCTGCCAGTTCTTCTTTTCTGCATGGGTTATCCGGAAGAAATGTGTTGAACTCGTTCGACATGCTAATCTATGCATCCACAACTCGGAAAGTTATATGTTCCTTGAGTTGTCCCTCTTTAGTTGTTTTCTGACCTTCGTCTATCAATTGATAGCCAGGAGTATGTGTGCATTCGTGTTCATCGATGCCTAGTATTCTTGTGGTTCATCAAGCCGTTCTATTTCAGAATGACTAGGAGAAACAAACTCCAGTACCTCATCCTTATCCAGGATTGGGTCAAAGCAGTTGTATTCCGCAGATCAAAATGCAACCCAGCTTTTGGTTCTGTTCTACCCTGAGGTATTACCCACTTTATGTCAGGAGAGTCATGAGAATTGCACCTTCTCTTATGAATTCTTGACGCAGTGATACTACTTGCCATCATTGTTCATTCCTCGGTTCCCGTGTTATTGTAACCGGAATGCCGGCAAGTGAGTCGTGATGTGTGAAATCAATACTCCTAGCAACTCCGTTGCTTGGTGGTTAATGGATAATACTCTCATTCTTAGCGTGCTGGTTATTGAATTTTCATTCTAAGATTGATTGTGCTACCTAGTCCATATTTCCTGGTGCACCCTTCGATCAATGAGTTAGGATTGTATCAATCGCTCGCTCTTTTGATCATATCGTCTTGCCCTGAAAAGCAAGGTTGTTCTCGAGCTTAGTAACATATCGGTGGTTCGTGATTTTCCGAATATCTTCTCGGAAGTATCACCAGATTGTCACCTGACCGCTATGTTGAGTTCGTGATCAAGTTGGTTTCATATAAACCACCCCTTCTCCAAGAATCCGTGTTGGTTACCCCTAAGCTAGTTGGTTAAGCTAAACAACAACTTGGAGAGTTGGAAGATAAAAGCTTTGCCGAATTTGGTTCTTTCTGAAGGGATATCCTTGTGTGTGTGTGTTGAAGAAAGATGATATTTTCATCGATTGTTCCTCGGGATCGGTTGTTGAATCTATCGTCTTGTCCAAACCTGAGTGTGGCCTATCGTCAAGTCAAATTAGAGCCAACGATGTTCGTAATGTTATCTTACTCGTGGTTGATCCCTCGAGCATACATCGTTACATCTTTTGGTCTGACCAATACTATCACCGTGTTCACATGATGGTGGAAGTCCAGTGATATGGAAATTCGGATGAGTTGCTGTCGAGCCCATTAGCAGCATTCTGTCTCCCCCCATGACTCATGTTGAACATCAACTTAGTGTTGGAAACTTGTGTAAGCATTTCTTCGTGTTTCGTTCATGAATCATATGTTTGGATGAAAGTAGTGACTTCCTCTAATTCACGTGCATTTGATGAAAGTTGCCGCCATGAATTCGAGAAAGCTTGTTTTTGCTTCCTTCGAGACCATACCAAATCAGTCATGCATATGTGTGAAGTATTCTATGGTTTGAAGACTTGCAACCTTCAGCCATATGTATTCCCTAGCACCCCAAGCCACTGATTGATTTGTTCAAGGAAAAGGAGTTGTTGTGAGAATACTAGTTCATGCACAAGACTTCGATATCCTCGTTGATGGTACCCCACCTGAACTCGGTAGTGTTTTATTATAAGACTACTATGTGGTCATGCTTGTCTGGGACAGCGTGTTCACATGCTTGTAGCAGAACCGGCTCATGTTTTGGAGCTTACTACCATAGTTCATTCCCCTGGGAATCTCGCAACGTCATCTCGTCGATTTGTGTTGCAAGCTTTCATTTTTCTTTCCTGACCCAATGAGTCTGGATTATCCTGACACCAACCAGATCTGAATCCCAGGCAGATATGATGGTTGGAACGTTTCTCAAGGACTATAACATTGGTCTCTCTCTACCCGGTAAAGTGGATGTTGTGCCCAACACACCCAACCAGAAGACTTATTATTGTAATATCTTGATTGAGAAAGTTGGCCACCTCCCCATAAGGATCTCACAGGATCTGCCTCCGTAGTTATTCCTTATGGATTCTTGAGCTTCCAAAGTCCGACCTTTTACTTGATGTCCTAGTTATCAAACCATATCTATAAATGGGTTGCGCTAGCACATCAAGGAGAACATTAAAAGCGGGGTGCTAGATGTCTCTCGGTCGATCATCCAGATTTCGTTCCCTTGGCCTCGCTAAGGTGAAATCTGAGAAAGGGGTGTCTTCTATGCATCTGCATTGTCCATCTCTATTCGTCAAGGTAGTAAGATGTGTTGCCAGGATCCTCGACGCGGATGTTGGTAGAACCTTGATGAATATGGAAATGCTCAAGTTCTTGAGAGCACGCGCAAGTAAAATCATCCATTGCGTTGTCTTCAACAAGGTAGTCCACATCATCCATCCTAGTCCGAGTACGCCATTTCTTCGAACTCCTTCAAACGATTGCTCGAGATTTTCCCTAGGCTGGTATAGAGAATTTTATTGATCTATGGATCAAAAGTAATTCTTTTTGCCACTTAAAGGATAATCCTATGAGTCATCCTTCTCTAGGGTGTCTCGTTATGGTATCATGGCAACCCAACTCCACGCTACGTTGACACCGTTCACCACCCTCCTAGGTGTGGGAATCCCGCTACTTATTTAAAACCTTGTCATATGCTCATTTCCATCATTCTTGATGTACATATCGTGTCTCATCTCGACAGATGTCGCTATGTCTCATTCTATGAGCTGATCGTCGGTTGCTCGATCTTCAAGAAGATCGATTCTTCTAAAATTCTCATTTTTCCTCCCGTTGTCATGTTGGACGTAGTTCACAAAGCAAGACGTCGAGATCAAGGTGATGCAATGAATCAACATCCTCGAGAAAGACGTCCGGATTATGAAGATCATGTTATTAGCTTTGTGTCCCCTCTGTCTTCTTACCTCACATCTTGAATCTCGGGACGAGATTCTTGTTTAGTGGGGGTGAGTTGTCACAGCCCTAGAAACCTTCTTGTCATTAGTGGCATTGCAACCATGCATCATTTTCAATTTCTATTAAACTTGAAATGGGGATTGATAAACCCTAGCAGCAAAGGAAGTACAACTAGGGTCAAATTATATCTTTTCCATCTACCCAAAATGGCCTTTAGAAAAGTTCATCAATTTTGGCATGGGTGAAAACTTCTTCCAAAAATGATGCACACATTTCTAGGATATTTCTGGATTTTGGAGTTAATTCATACGTATTTGAATTTGGAAAATTAAGTGCTATATAATATTTTAAATGTCCAAATAATTCTGAACTTAAGTGAGGGCTGTTGGGGATATTCCAACCAGAGCCCACAATTATTTTCAGGATTTTTGGAAACGCTCTGGTATTTTTAATAAAGCCCAGAAGTTACAGAAATAATAGAAAAACAGAAATAGAAGAGAGAGAGAGAGAGAGAACTTACCTGACTTACCTGTCGCGGCCCAGCTGGCCAGCCCACCTGCGCGGCCCAGCCCGCCTGACCCCTCCCCCTGTCGTCTTCCTCCTTGCCAGGAGGACGGGCGCGTGCCCGACGTGCGCGCACCGCCGTGCGCCACCTCCTGCTTGCCGCTTCACCCTCGACGCTCTAGGGACGACACGCAGCCTCCCCGACCGCCCCTCACTCTCCCCGTGCTCCTCTCCCTCCTCTGGCTCTCCTCTCGCACGCACCCAAGAGCCATCGTTGCCGCCGCTCGCTGCTGTCGTTGCCACGGCCACTACCTCGCCTCGCCGATGTGCTCAGACGCTTCGCCCCGACCCCCTCTTCCTCCCCACCAAGCCACGCCCCGCTGGAAGCCCTGAAATGCCGCCATCGCCGTCTTCTTCAACCTCGGTCCGCTGAGATCGCCGACGACCGTGCACCCGCCCCGTTGCTTCCCCAAGCTCGCCGAGGCCACCGCTGCACTCACCGTGAGCTTCTCCTTCGATCCCCTCTCTTCCCTTGCTCGTTTGCGCCGCGTAGTCGCCGTATCCTTCGAGCCCGAGAGCTCTCCGCCTCCGGCCAAGTCGCCGCCGCGGCCACAGCTGCTGCCACCCGCGTCCACGCGCGTCACCGTACTCAGCATGCTCCCAGGAGCCGAGTGCACCCACTCGCTAGCCCTGCCGTGCTCCCCAACGTCGTGCCCGTGCGTGCCGAACTCCGGCCGCCGCTGTCGAGCTCACCGGCGCCGCTTCTGGCATCCCCGTGTCCAACCACTTGCACCACTGGATGCGGCAGCTCCCCAGCTACGCGTAGCACGTCTCCGCCCTCAATTTGGCCACCGAAGGACCAAATCCGAGGTGCCCCGCCGCGTCTGGCCTCGCCGGCGGCTAAACGCCGGCGAGTTTGACCCCGCTTGACCCGGGTTGACTCAGTGTGGGCCTAGGTTGACTTCCCCCTGACTCCATGACAGGTGGGGCCCGTCTGCTAACTAAGTTAGGTTTAGTGCTAACTAAAAATTAGCTGGGCTAATTACACTGACGTGTGGCCCCCACTGGTCAGGTTTGACCTGGACCAGCCTGTTGACTCGCTGACGTCACGCTGACACAGTGCTGACGCAGTAACTCCTTTTTCTAGATTTATTCTTATTCAGGAAATTCAAGAAAAATAGTGCTAACTTCAAAAAATCATAGAAATTAATCTGTAACTCCAAATGCAAAAATTTATATATGAAAATGATCAGAAAAATCCAATCTATCCATCTGTACTGGTTTCATGCATGATAAAGCAACTTAAACCTGTTGTTTATATTAAAACATGTTAAGGCACTATTTAAATTCATAATTTGAGTTTGGAATTAAACCTTTGGTTCAAAATGACCAAACCCATCTGGTTGTAGTTGCATTAGCCCAACACACTCATTTTACCATGTCATGATCATGCATCATATTGTGCATTGTATTGATTATGTTTCTTTCTTTGTTGCCGGTATTTGTCCCCTCTCAGTAGACGTTGCTTCGACGCCGTGATCGATGACACCAATGAAGAACTATATTATCTTCAGAAGTGCCAGGCAAGCAAAACCCCCTTGTTCATTCCGATACAATCCCACTCTCTCGCTCCTGCTCCCTTTTACTGCATTAGGATAACATCGATTCAACTGTTACATGCTGCGGTAGTTGAACCCCTTATCCTCTGCATGACATGTCATTGCCACAGTAAATAGATGAAACCCACTAGCATGAGTAGGAGTTGTTTGAGCCTTGATGTGCCTACTCATTCATGCTTGTTTGTCGTGCCTGCTACTGCTTAGAGTTGAGTCGGGTCTGATTCATCAGGAATGAATTGGAATGGTCATGAACATGCCCTACTGTGTGTGAGCTAAGTATGTGAACACGATTTGGTAAAGGTAGCGGTGAGAGGCCATGTAGGAGTACATGGTGGGTTGTCTCATTGAAGCCGTCCTCAGGAACTGAGTTCTGTGTTTGTGATCCATGAAACAACTACTACCATGCATTGGGCCCTGAAATATGACCCCGCTCGACTTCTTAACCACCCTTGTCCTCTGTCCAGGAGTTGCAAGTAGTTTCTGGTGTTTGTAGTATGCTGGGGGCCGCACGCAGCGCTGATCGTAGGGGTGGGCTGTGTTGCGGTAGGCACGTGGCCGGGCCAGCCGGGCACCCGTTTGGTGTCTCGGAACCCTGTACAGATTGTTCGGGGCCGTATGTGGAAACTGTTGGGTTTCGTAGTAATTTCAAAAAAATTCCTACGCACACGCAAGATCATGGTGATGCATAGCAACGAGAGGGGGGAGTGTGATCTACGTACCCTTGTAGATCGACAACGGAAGTGTTAACTTGGTTGATGTAGTCGTACGTCTTCACGGCCCGACCGATCAAGCACCGAAACTACGGCACCTTCGAGTTCTAGCACACGTTCAGCTCGATGACGATCCCCGGACTTCGATCCAGCAAAGTGTCGGGGAAGAGTTCCGTCAGCACGACGGCGTGGTGACGATCTTGATGTACTACTGTCGGAGGGCTTCGCCTAAGCACCGCTACAATATTATCGAGGACTATGGTGGAAGGGGGCACCGCAGACGGCTAAGAATATGATCACGTGGATCAACTTGTGTCTCTAGGGGGTGCCCCTGCCTCCGTATATAAAGGCTCAAGGGGGGAGTGCGGGCGGCCAGGAGAGGCGCGCCAGGAGGAGTCCTACTCCCTCCGGGAGTAGGACTCCCCCACTTTCCTAGTTGGAATAGGATTCGTGAGGGGGGAAAAGAGAGAGAGAGAAGGAGGGGGGCGCTGGCCCCCTCTCACCTTGTCCAATTTGGACCAAGGGGGGAGGGGCGCGCGGCCCATCCCTGGCCACTTCTCCTCTCTTCCACTAAGGGGGGAGGGGGGAGAGAGAGAAGGAGGGGGGCGCCGGCCCCCTCTCACCTTGTCCAATTCGGACCAAGGGGGGAGGGGCGCGCGGCCCATCCCTGGCCACTTCTCCTCTCTTCCACTAAGGCCCACTAAGGCCCATATACCTCCCGGGGGGTTCCGGTAACCTCCCGGTACTCCGGTAAAATCCCGATTTGACCCGGAACAATTCCGATATCCAAACATAGGCTTCCAATATATCAATCTTTATGTATCGACCATTTCGAGACTCCTCGTCATGTCCGTGATCACATACGGGACTCTGAACAACCTTCGGTACATCAAAACGCATAAACTCATAATATAACTGTCATCGAAGCCTTAAGCGTGCGGACCCTACGGGTTCGAGAACAATGTAGACATGACCGAGACACATCTCCGGTCAATAACCAATAGCGGGACCTGGATGCCCATATTGGTTCCTACATATTCTACGAAGATCTTTTATCGGTCAGACCGCATAACAACATACGTTGTTCCCTTTGTCATCGGTATGTTACTTGCCCGAGATTTGATCGTCGGTATTCTATACCTAGTTCAATCTCGTTACCGGCAAGTCTCTTTACTCGTTCTGTAATATATTATCCCGCAACTAACTCATTAGTTGCAATGCTTGCAAGGCTTAAGTGATGTGCATTACCGAGAGGGCCCAGAGATACCTCTCCGACAATCGGAGTGACAAATCCTAATCTCGAAATACGCCAACCCAACATGTACCTTTGGAGACACCTGTAGAGCTCCTTTATAATCACCCAGTTACGTTGTGACGTTTGGTAGCACACAAAGTGTTCCTCCGGCAAACGGGAGTTGCATAATCTCATAGTCATAGGAACATGTATAAGTCATGAAGAAAGCAATAGCAACATACTAAACGATCGGGTGCTAAGCTAATGGAATGGGTCATGTCAATCAGATCATTCATCTAATGATGTGATCCCATTAATCAAATAACAACTCTTTGTCTATGGTTAGGAAACATAACCATCTTTGATTAATGAGCTAGTCAAGTAAAGGCATACTGGTGACACTCTGTTTGTCTATGTATTCACACATGTATTATGTTTCCGGTTAATACAATTCTAGTATGAATAATAAACTTTTATCATGAAATAAGGAAATAAATAATAACTTTATTATTGCCTCTAGGGCATATTTCCTTCAGAAACCTCGGCCGGACTCCCTGCGGATGGAACCTGATTAGGTGATAAACCTGGACTAGAGACTTGAGTGTTTAGGCAGGTCGTGGTCTACACCCACGTCGGCTTTCGCTTGAAGTCTGCCGAGCACATGTCGTGTGCAGACGCTAAGTGGTGGAAACATGTATGAAGAAGTACACCCCTGCAGGGTTAACATCATCTATTCGAATAGCCGTGTCCACGGTAAAGGACTTCTGGGTTGCCTATAACAGTTCATAGACAAGTGAAAATGGATACTCTAAAACTCGCAAGATAAGCGTGACTGCTATGGATGGCGTTCTCGTAGGGAGACGGAAGCGGATCCATAGTGGTGTATTGATATGGTGAATATGTGGACTCGTGTGCGCCACCTCAAAAGAGTTGTTTGTAGTCGTAGTTCAGGTTAGCCACTGAGTCAAAGCTGGCTCGCTGCAGTTAAACTCCACTACCCCTTTGTTATACCGATGCATATGTAGTTAGTTCTGATGTAAGTCTTGCTGGGTACATTTGTACTCACCTTTGCCTATTTTATGTTTTTGCGGAGAGACGTCAGTCTCGCTAGTAGTTCCGTGTGGACTCCGACGTTTATCTTGATACCTCAGCTACGATCTTGTGCCCTCGGCAGGATCTGGTAGATAGTCAGCCTTCTCAGCCTTTTTCATTTGTAGATGTCTGTACTCAGACATGTTAAGCTTCCGCATGTGCTTGTTGCTTGTATGCTCTAAATGTTGGGTCATGATACCCATGTTTGTAATATATTGGCTCCTCGGAGCCTAATGAATAAATATTGGAGTCGTAGAGTTATGTTGTGATGCCATGTTGTATTTACACATATCGAGCATATTGTGTGTATGATTGAAATGCTTGCTATGTGTGGGATCCGACAATCTAGTTGTTTATCCTTGGCAGCCTCTCTTATGGGGAAATGTAGTCTAGTGCCTCCTTGAGCCATAGTAGTCCGCTACAGCCCGGTTCACCGGAGTCCTGCTAGCCCAACACTACTGCTCAGGACACTTGACTGGCCGGCATGTGTTTCACTTTGTTCCGGTGTCTGTCCCTTCGGGGAAATGTCACGCGGTGACATCCGGAGTCCTGCCTAGCCTGCTACAGCCCGGGTTACCGGAGTCCTGTTAGCCCAGTGCTACAGCCCGGATTCACACGCTGTTGACCAACATGCTCGAAGTTGATTCATGTATGCCTGTCCCCATGGGTTAGTGCCGCTTTGGGTTCACGACTAGCCATGTCGGCCCGGGTTCTTTGTCATATGGATGCTAGCGACACTATCATATACGTGATCCAAAAGGCGCAAACGGTCCCGGGCCAGGTAAGGTGGCACCCGTGGGAATACCATGCGTGAGGCCGCAAAGTGATATGATGTGTTACATGCTAGATCGGCGTGACTTAGGATCCGGGTCCTGACACCCATGAAGGATATGGCTACCTCATCTAATCAGGAGATGCCTAGTTCATCGAATTAGGAACCAGTTACAATTGCCGAACCTGCCATTTCGATGGAACACTTTGAAAGTCCTGTGGAGGAGAACAATGAAGTTCCTACTAGGAGCAAGAGACACAGGACTGCAAAGTCCTTTGGTGATGATTTTCTTGTGTATCTCATAGATGACACTCCCAGTTCTATTTCAGAGGCCTATGCATCTGAAGATGCTGGCTACTGGAAGGAAGCGGTTCATAGCGAGATGGATTCCATCTTGGTGAATGAAACCTGGGAGATAACTGATCGTCCTTATGGGTGCAAACCTATAGGATGCAAATGGGTATTCAAGAAGATGCTTAGGCCTGATGGTACTATTGAAAAGTACAATGCTCGGCTCGTGGCTAAGGGTTATACCCAAAAGGAAGGTGAAGACTTCTTTGATACTTACTCACCTGTGGCTCGACTGACCACTATTCGAGTTCTACTTTCACTAGCTGCCTCGCATGGTCTTCTCGTTCATCAAATGGATGTTAAGACTGTTTTCCTAAATGGAGAGTTGGACGAGGAAATTTATATGGAACAACCAGATGGGTTTGTACTAGATGGTCAGGAAGGGAAAGTGTGCAAGTTGCTGAAGTCTTTGTACGGACTTAAGCAAGCACCCAAACAGTGGCATGAGAAGTTTGAAAGAACTTTAACAGCTGCAGGCTTTGTTGTGAACGAAGCTGACAAATGTGTGTACAATCACCATGGTGGGGGCGAGGGAGTTATCCTGTGCTTGTATGTTGATGACATACTGATTTTTGGAACAAATCTGAATGTTATTAAGGAGGTCAAGGATTTCCTATCTCGTTGTTTTGAGATGAGTTGGAAATATGCCCTAGAGGCAATAATAAAAGGATTATTGTTATATTTCCTTGTTCATGATAATTGTCTTTTATTCATGCTATAATTGTGTTATCCGGAAATCGTAATACATGTGTGATTACATAGACACCAACATGTCCCTAGTAAGCCTCTAGTTGACTAGCTCGTTGATCAACATATAGTTATGGTTTCCTGACTATGGACATTGGATGTCATTGATAACGAGATCACATCATTAGGAGAATGATGTAATGGACAAGACCCAATCCTAAACATAGCACAAGATCGTATAATTCGTTTGCTAGAGTTTTTCCAATGTCAAGTATCTTTTCCTTAGACCATGAGATCGTGTAACTCCCGGATACCGTAGGAGTGCTTTGGGTGTACCAAACGTCACAACGTAACTGGGTGACTATAAAGGTATACTACGGGTATCTCCGAAAGTGTCTGTTGGGTTGACACGGATCAAGACTGGGATTTGTCACTCCGTATGACGGAGAGGTATCTCTGGGCCCACTCGGTAATGCATCATCATAATGAGCTCAAAGTGACCAAGTGTCTGGTCACGGGATCGTGCATTACGGTACGAGTAAAGTGACTTGCCGGTAACGAGATTGAACGAGATATTGGGATACCGACGATCGAATCTCGGGCAAGTAACGTACCGATTGACAAAGGGAATTGTATACGGGGTTGCTTGAATCCTCGACATCGTGGTTCATCCGATGAGATCATCGAGGAGCATGTGGGAGCCAACATGGGTATCCAGATCCCGCCGTTGGTTATTGACCAGAGAGCCATCTCGGTCATGTCTACATGTCTCCCGAACCCGTAGGGTCTACACACTTAAGGTTTGGTGACGCTAGGGTTGTAGAGATATGAATATGCAGTAACCGAAAGTTGTTCGGAGTCCCGGATGAGATCCTGGACGTCACGAGGAGTTTCGGAATGGTCCGCACGTGAAGAATTATATATAGGAAGTGCGGTTTCGGCCATCGGGAGAGTTTCGGGGGTCACCGGTATTGTACAGGGACCACCGGAAGGGTCCCGGGGGTCCACCGGGTGGGGCCACCCATCCCAGAGGGCCCCATGGGCTAAAGTGGGGAGGGGAACCAGCCCATAGTGGGCTGGTGCGCCCCCCTTGGCCCATCCCATGCGCCTAGGGTTGGGAACCCTAGGGTGGGGGGCGCCCCACCTGGCTTGGGGGGCACTCCACCCCTTGCCCCCCCTCCTAGGAGATCCCATCTCCTAGGGCTGGCGCACCCCCTAGGGGGCCTATATAAAGGGGGGGAGGGAGGGGCAGCCGCACCCTTGAGTCTTGGCGCCTCCCTCTCCCCTGCTACACCTCTCCCTCTCGCAGTAGAACGGCGAAGCCTTGCTGCGGTGACCCCTGCATCCACCACCACGCCGTCATGCTGCTGGATCTTCATCAACCTCTCCTTCCCCCTTGCTAGATCAAGAACGAGGAGACGTCACGCTGACCGTATGTGTGTTGAACGCGGAGGTGCCGTCTGTTCGGCGCTAGGATCTCCGGTGATTTGGATCACGTCGAGTACGACTTCCTCATCCCCGTTCTTTGAACGCTTCCGCGCATGATCTACAAAGGTATGTAGATGCAATCCAATCACTCGTTGCTAGATGAACTCATAGATAGATCTTGGTGAAACCGTAGGAAAATTTTTGTTTTCTGCAACGTTCCCCAACAGGATTTAGGAGTGGCTGATGTCATTCTGCACATCAAGTTGTTGAGAGACGATGATGGTGGGATTACTTTGCTTCAATCTCACTATGTGGAAAAGATCTTGAGTCGCTTTGGCTATAGTGACTGCAAGCCCTCTCCAACACCATATGATGCGAGTGTGTTACTTCGAAAGAATCGAAGAATTGCCAGAGATCAATTGAAATATTCTCAGATTATTGGCTCGCTTATGTACTTAGCAAGTGCTACAAGACCTGACATTTCTTTTGCTGTTAGCAAACTGAGTCGGTTTGTCTCAAACCAGGAGATGTGCATTGGAAAGCTCTAGAGAGAGTTTTGTGTTATTTGAAAGGCACTACAAATTATGGAATTCACTACACCGGGCATCCAAAGGTGCTTGAAGGGTATAGTGACTCGAACTGGATCTCAGATGCTGATAAGATAAAGGCCACGAGCGGTTATGTATTCACTCATGGAGGTGGCGCTATTTCTTGGAAGTCTTGCAAGCAGACCATCTTAACGAGGTCAACAATGGAAGCAGAACTCACAGCACTAGATACAGCTACGGTTGAAGCAGATTGGCTTCGCCGGCTCTTGAATGACTTGCCGGTTGTTGAGAAACCTGTACCGGGTGTTCTTATGAACTGCGACAATCAAACTGTGATCACGAAAGTGAGCAGCTCAAAGGATAACATGAAGTCATCAAGACACGTTCAGATAAGGTTAAAGTCTGTAAGGAAAATGAAAAACTCCGGAGTTATTGCGTTGGATTATATCCAAACATCTAAAAATCTAGCAGATCCTTTTACTAAGGGTCTATCACGTAATGTGATAGATTTTAATGCATCAAGGGAGATGGGTATGAGACCCACAATATGAGTTGTTCACAGTGGTAACCTATTCTTTGTGATCGGAGATCCCGTGAATTAGATGTGGAAGACAAGCTGTTGGTCAACTGAGAGGAGAGTATCCTTACTATTCACAATACCACTCCATGAAGATGCAATACTCTCCTAATCTGCATGGCAGGTTGATGTATATCTTAATGTGTTCTAAGTGGCTTATTTAAGTAGAGATGTTATCCTGCAGAACATCTTTTGAAGAACACACCTATATGAGTCTGATTGTCAAACGTCGCAATCTATGAGAGTAGGGTTCTCTCTAGTAAACTCATGAAAGGTCACGGAGTATGACGCATAAGCTCCACCCGCGGGGAAGACCCACGGTAGCCATGTATCGGTCAAGGCTTTATGTGAAGCTAGATTCGCAGAAAACTTGCAGTTCAAGGCCTAGTCCACTGTTCAAGTTGCTTACTAGTGTAGTATAGAGTTCTAGGTGGAAGTTCAACTTAACAGTCTCC
Organism: Aegilops tauschii subsp. strangulata; assembly: GCF_002575655.3. Taxonomy (NCBI): domain Eukaryota; kingdom Viridiplantae; phylum Streptophyta; class Magnoliopsida; order Poales; family Poaceae; genus Aegilops; species Aegilops tauschii. Next base: position 643,923,997 of record NC_053036.3, on the reverse strand, counting down.
ACTGCAGTACCGGTATATAAAACAGTGTTTTGGAGCCAAAGGCAAATTTCGGTGTGCCTCTGGGATCTGGTGGGGGATTGCTGGAATTTAGTCTATTTTGGGCAGCCCAATAACTATTTCAGAAATTCCTAATAAATCCTAGAGGCCCACTTAGCCCATTTGTGCAAGGCAAGGGATACTACTAAAGTTTAGTCCCACATTGCTAGTTTAGTGGGAGTTGGACCTCCTTATAAGGGAGGTTCTTTCCCCACTTATACGAGCATGAGAACAAGAGGGATATCCACACGCGCTCCTCCTCCGCCGCCCGCCTCGCCACGCCACGCCACGCCACGCCACGCCACGCCTCGTCACGACGCGCCGCGCCGCGCCGTGCCGCGGGTTGCGGGAATGAGCCGAGCCGATATCTAAATTTTTGCCACGCACTACGGGTATACGAAAGGTCACACGGAAGCTGCCGGCTGTTCTTTCGCCTCCCGTCGCTGCCCTCTCGCCTCCTTCTCTTGCGCCTATAAAAGGGAGGTCGCTCCTCCCAGAGATCTTCCTCTCGCCACCGGTTCCATTCTCTGAGCTGCTGCAGTCTTCCTCATCCCGGCTTGCGGCGTGCACCGCGAGTCGGGACAGTAGGCCTCCGAAACCGCACCACTTTGAGTCCTGTACGGGAGAAGGGTGATAAGGTTTTTGGGGAGCGCTCCGCGCGACTACTGACTTCTTCATCACGGACTCCGACGACTACTTCCCCGACGACGACTTCTTCCCCGACGTCAACAACCTCATCGACGACATGGCTGGAGAGGATGTCGACCCCAAGTCCAGTGCTTCCGCTGCTGTTGTCCCATACGTATTCTTGTTCCTTCTGTTAGGAGTCCTGCTATAGTTCTCGCCTCTAGTTTCTGCCCTACATATGTTAGGTTCTATGTCGTATAAGCAGCTTCATCTAGTGTCTGTTCTAGATGTGTTTAGCACAAGTTCATATATGCAGACGATGTTTACCTTCTCTCTGTCAGATTGCATGACTTGCTTTATATTTCCTATATTAGTCATGCTTTATCTAGTATTTCCATTAGCAAAATTATTTGGTAAATTGCTCATATTTCCAACAGAGACACTTCAGACCACTTAATGCACATTTTATAAAATCCGCATTGGTACTAGTTAGATATAAAACTTGAATTTGGCAGTACACCTCAACTTTGTCATACTCAATTGTTTTGTCGTTAGTAATGCGACTATTTACAAATCAACTTGTTTATCTTAATGAATTTCAAGAAAATATATAATTCTGCATTGTGTGCATGCAATAGGTTCATGCATGCCCGAATTCCATTTCTTTCTTTGATTAAAACCAATGCATCACCTTAAAACCATCTGAACTAACATGAGAAAATATTAGAAAGTAAACAACAGCATACATTATCATTTGAATTTTACATTGTCTATTTGGCTTGTGCATTTGGAGGTCGTCATTATAGTTATATTTTTATTTGCTGCCATGAGAGATACAATATCTCTACCTGACACACCAGACAAACAGCCTTAAAATCATAACTCGAACCTACTCATTACAGCTTATTACAAAGACTGGTAAAAGCAGGACCTCCACACAACTCAGGAACCTAATTTATTACAGATAATGATTAATACGCCCAACTTCAATTATAAAAGGAGGCCATTATGAGTTACATTGAAAATTCATCAGTACATTATTTGCACCCAAAGGTGTGTTTTATTTTTGCACACAGAGCTGCCTTCACTTCACCTCCCTCAGTAAGTTAAAGTGCTAATGAAATGAACAGGAAAGTCGAAAGCAGAAGCTATCCAATACATCTGTGTTCTTGTGCTGCTATGCCCTTTGTTACTATTTAAGGCCTGGGCATCCAGTTGTAAAATCTACCTGCACCAAAATAAAAGCATGTGCTTGACATAACTTCCAAAAGTAAAAAAGAGAGAATATAAATGTACAACATGGGTTTCTCTCAGCAACATGAGTATTTTGCATCGAATGTTCCTCGTGACTTGATATTTATGCCACCACAAAGCTCTTTGATGAAAACATGATACTGTTATGATTTAAGCTGATTTCAAGTTCATGAGACTATTAGTTTGGTGCATTGGAAGATATAAATAGTTGGTTCCTTGCATAATTAGATAAATCTGAATAGATGGTTATCGTGGAGGAGCTGGCGGCATGGCATTATTTTCCATTTCCACTACTTAAAAGGAAGCACATTCATGTAAAGAAGCAATGCCTTCTCGAACCTACAAGGTTAATTAGGACCTCTTGCAACTCCAAGCATGGATCTTCTTTTATAGACAACAAACCTGGAACATCGAAGAGCAAATGGTTTAGTCAATGGACCAATCTACAGGAGAGCAACATGCATCCGGTGTTTATGAACCTAGTGCATGATACAAAATATTAAATGGAGTCGCTCACTAAGAAACTTGAATTCACAAAGGGCATGAATTAGGTGATGTTGCAAGTTGCGATGGGTTGCTTCACATAATGTCTCGGAAAAGCAGAAGAAGAAATGAATTGTATTTAGTATAGGAACTGAAGCTTCATATCAAATCTCGGAAGAGAAAAATATCGACATGAGTTGTAGCTTCATATAAACTTATAACGTCTTTGTCTTTAAAGTTTTTTGTAGAATCCTTTTATAACTATTCAATTCTAACATTTTTGTAAATTCATGCCCTAAGGTAATATTGGAAAAATACAACTTTAGCATAGTTGGGAAACATTACTATACATTCAATGAAAAGTCCACTTGTCAGCCCATTGAGTAGATTTCAATAGGAAGTAATGGAAACACTGCATAATTCAGAAAATATATATATTTATTTTCCACTAAAAAAGTGTTGTAATGTAGTCTAATTTGTGGTTCTGCGTAAAATGGAACCTTACCAGCTACCAACGAATGCCAACTGAAAACAATAAGGATATGCTTACAACAATATTCACTTAATGATCATAGACATGAAAAATGGAGACAAGTAAATATCTATTGCTCCTCCATGATTTACTGAACTTGTTCAACAAGACATAACTTACAAGTATATTTATGGAGAATCGGAGGAGTACAGTTGCAATAAGTAGAAATGATTTCCTCCCATACAGAAAATAAAAGAGAGTTGGATATGTGCATTGTTGTAATGAGCGAAAAAAGTCATGCAAATCATCTAACTAAACATGTGAATGCTTTTTAAGATTGATGAGAAGTTGAGTCTGGTGAAAGGGGTTTTGATTGCCTAATCAGGTGAAAGAGAAGCATATGGTACTTATTTGGGTCCGATTTTGTGGTGCCTTTTCTGACATTTCATTAGGTCGGATCCGGTGTATGCATAAAAAGGACGCGCTCCCGATGCCCACCAACCCTAAATTCTTTTCTTGTCTCTCTGTGTGGGGTGTTGCAACTGGTGATCATCGGAGTTGGATGACGCCAACAAGGGTTGGATGGCTCCTCATGCTGTCTAAGGTTTGCATTTTGATTGGATTTTGCTGTTCCGGCCCTCTTCTTAACACTCACCATTTTATTTCTTTTGTGAGCAAAGGACTCATGTCTTTGTTGTCGAAGAGGTGTTATTGAACCAAGTCGTTGACGGTTTGTCGAACAGTGGCACTGGGCGGCGGTGTCTTAGCTCAACACGGACCGTTCGGGTTCTCCGGCAACGCGACGAACACCCGGTTCACGGCCTCGACGATTGGCCCTACCTGTAGGAGTGACACGATGCCGTGCTCGGCCGCTTCCAGGTCCTCCAGCATGGGTCTGCGTCTTTGGCTGGCTTGCGCCGGACATGGATATCGCTTAGGATAAGTTTTTTTAACTGTTGTCTTAGATTCTTCTACCATGTATAAATTATTTTTACTATCAATAAAAAATGATGTCTGCGGTCCTCTTGGGGGCGTGTCTGGACAGGGTCTACTCGGCAAAGTCCTAGGTCACTACATGTGGCCGTACGGTAAGGAAAGTCCAGCCACAGACACAAGGCACGTAGCCGGGCACGTTTAGTTGAACAACACCTCTTCAACAACAAAGACATGAGACCCATGAATCGGGTGTGCATCTTTGTTTTGAGTGATTGTCTAATCAGGTGAAAGAAAACTAGAGAAATTTTGTGAAAACATTCATGAAAAGAAAAAAGGAAACAAAAAAAGAAAGCAAAGAGGAAAGAGATTGTGGGCCCTGTGGCTTTCTCTCCAAAGAAAAACAAGGAAATAGCAAGAATAAGGCCAAAGTAAAGACCAAGGAGCTTGTAGCCTTCTCTCCCAAAATAGCAAGGAAAGCAAATAGGAGAGCAAGTAAATGACCAAAACAAAGGGGAAGAACCTTGTGAGCCATGTGTTTTTCTCTCTCAAAAAATAAGAATGGACAATACATCACCATGTAGTTCTTTTGAGCTGGGGATGACATGAGTTGAATTTGCCATCGGCCAGTTGGTGCTTGTGTGTCTTTATAACCATCCTGTACCATCCACCAGGAAGCCTACCCCTAGTTACCATGGGTCTTACCCGATTGTTGCCAAGGTTAGCCACATGATGTATAAGCTAAAGCTTCCACCGTGTGCACTCCGTCAAAGAGTTTCCCATGTAACGCAGCTAAAACCTTTTTGTGGGAGTTCCACCAACCAAGATGTCGTTGCCTAAGCCACAAGAGGTCCTCCAGCACAGGATTATTGGTGGAGCGCCAATACTTCTAGTGCAATGGATTGGCTATGGGTATTCAGAAGCAACTTGGGAAAACCTCGCAGAGTTTTAAGACAAGTTTCCAGATTTTAAGCTCAATGATAATCTATTCACCGGGGTTGATTTCAAGCTCGCGGGGTTTGGGAACCTTTCCGTGGTGAATAGCTTATATCCGAGCTTGAAATCTGGAAACTTGCTTGAAATTCTGCGATGTTTACACAAGTTGCTTCCGAGTACACCACTAGCATCGGTGCTCCATGAATAACCCTGTGCTGGAGGACCTCTTGTGGCTTCAACAACGACAACTCGGTTGGTGGAACTCCACGGAAAGGTTTCAACTGTGTTACATGGAAGACTCTTTGACGGAGTGCACATGGTGGAAGCTTCAGCTTATACATCACATGGCAAACCTTCGCAACAACCGGGTAAGGCCCATGGTAACAAGGAGCAAGCTTCCCATGGATGTGAAGGATGGTGATAGAGACACACAAGCACTAACTGCCCGACGGCGAAACTCATGTCATCCCCAGCTCAAAACAACTTCCCGGTGATGTATTGGCCATTTCCTTGTTTTTTTTGGGAGAGAAAGACACACAACCCACAAGGTTCTTCCTCTTTATTTTGGTCATTTTCTAGCTCTCCCATTTGCTTTCCTTGAGAGAGAAGGCTACAAGCACCTTCATCTCTTCTTTGGCCTTATTCTTGCTCTTCCCTTTGCTTTCCCTCGTTTTTGTTGGAGAGAGCCACAAGGCCCACAATCTCCTTCTTCTTTGCTTTCTTTGTTTCTTTGCTTTTTTCGTTTCATGAATGTTGTCAAAAAAGTTCTCCTGGAGGTTTCCCATCGAAGAAGTGGCCTAGGGCCATTGGCGCCTCCGCTGGCAAATCGTGACGATGTTGTTTCGTCTGGAGTACACCTTTTTGGAAGTTTGGGTCAATCTTGCTAGGGACATGACTTAGGTTTTCTTTGAGCTGACAGATTGGCATTTGGTATTTCAAGTAGCCGCGATTCTGTTGCTTCAGCAATTGGTCTGTCTGATCACCTGGCATGTGTACATGCTAATGGTGAATCTCCATGTGCTGCTGCTTGCTACATGGCGCACCAGATTGCCGACTCATCTCCTGAAGATATTGAAGTGCTTCCAATAAGCTTATCCTCTTAATTTGTGTTGTACAGCAACATCTGCTTACTTTCATGCATATCGATTTGGTGGCTTTCTCCGCTGTAACAAAGTTCACCATGTATGTTGTTGGATATATATTTGGTCTTGGTTAACTTTGACATCAGTTCCACAAAAGACCATACATTGTTTATTTTATTGACAATGATATTTGTTATTGCATTTTGTGGACAGCTTTTCTTGTTGCTTTCCTTTTAATAATTTGTTTTCCCATGCTAGTAAACGATAATTAGGATGGAAACTAAGGCTAAAAAAGGAAAGGTACAAGAGAAACAACTTGGTTCTAGTTTGTGTTGACCTGTCGGAACCTATGTGCTGGCCACAGGAGATTTCTGATAGGAAGTCGGTGGGAAGTTGGCTGCAACCACTGGACAGGAGTTACGCCGACCAGCATCGGAGACATCAATGGGCTTGCATCGGAGTTTCCTCCGGCACACCAACTTCTCCCACTTCGCTGAAATGCCGCTCCTCCCCCACACCATCCAACATCTTCATTACACTAATCCTTACTCTGAGCTATTTGAAGTACTCTGACGCGTCAATTTGAAGTAGTAGCTACCAACCACCATCAAACAAGTTGCTTGGTATGGTAATGAAAAGCCCAAAAGATGATAAGAAAAAATCATGTAGAAATTCCTGCAACCAACACACTAATTGGTAATCATAATGAAATTGAATCATACTTGCAATGCACTATTTGCTCGGCAGTATGCAGACTTGACATTGAGCGCCGAGTCCTGGGAATACAAGCCTAGAATGCATGCAAGAGGGGACGGACGAGTTTGGTCCCCTGTCGGAATATCTCCCTACTGAAAATTGCAGTTTGGTCTCCCGTAATGCTTTTATAGCTAGTACTAGTAGTAAGGAGAAGTCCGGCAGTGTGAGTTTTGATTCTTTCTATGCCCTTTTCCTAAATATTTGTCGCGTGCACAATAAATATTCAGGCTATACCCTGTTTATGGCATAATAAACAATGATGGATCCTGTTTATTATCCAAACTCTACTCTGTTCTCTTTTTGGTACAACAGTTTGTCCTATTATGTGCTAGCATCGAGTGGAGGATCTGGTACTTGAAAACCGTATCACATTTTGGCCTCCCAGTGGGTCAATGTTACGATAAGCATTCTCCTTGCGGTAATGAGCCATTTTAATGACACTATGCTATTTAAGGCTCAAGCAAGGGAAATCTTGACTGGACTATCATGGCCACAGAAATCATACGGGGAGAGTGCTATTTCCATCTTATCTTTTAATCTCGCCAATGCAACGTAGCTCAGTTTTTATCAGGAAAGGAAATATACATCGCCTTAATGTATTTACAAGATAACAATTGAGAGAATGATGAATACAGTCTGTCTAAGCATTGCAAGATACTAAACTAGTACTACTAAACTAGTACTACCCTGACCTGACCTACCCTCCCCAGTGTCACCAAACAGAGCAATCTTAGTGAATCTCATATCAAAACAGTGTCTTTACAACTATAAGCAAACTGTACTTGAATGTTAAGGTGTAGGAGCAATAGTTCAAAACTGGGGTCCTCTCACTTTTGTATAGGATAATAAGTTGCATGTCTTCCCTCTCTAGCTTTAGGTTTATCATGTCCTTTAGGGATTACACAATTGATAGCTCACAACAGTGCCTCGGAATGCTATTTGCAATCAGAATTGATTGTCTTGTGTCATTTTGTTCACCCAAGTTGTCGATATCCTTCTCTAGCCTGCCTATTTTCTATATATTCTGGTTGGCAGGTTGTGAAACCAAACTACCATGATGAGGTCTCCTACAGCCCGTGTATGCAAGCTCTAATTTTTCTTGATGCGTCAAAGCACCTGCAGCTACTTACTTTATACAAGATGCCATTTTGCTGGTTGTATGCGAGCTCTAATTCCTCTTCTCTGAATAAATGAATCCCCTTTTTCTGTTCTGTTTTGTGCAGGCACTTTGCTCCCATCCCATCTGATCTGGTTGTGTCAAGGAAGGGTTCCATGGATAAGCTGCTCCCGCGCGGGTTCAAGGGTATGTCGTGCCGGGAGAGGAGGGCTGCTCCGACACTGACGCTATTGAAGGTCGCCCATCTCCTTGCAACACTTGGAGCAGTGCATCCGCCAGGCCGAGGAGCATCCTCAACGCGCAATGGTCTGGCCATCCTTAACGCCATGGTGTCAACCTCCACGACGACGACGACCATAGGCGGCATGTCATTGGTGCGTCTCTTGAACTCTGCCTCCACGCATGTCGTCTCTGTGTGTGTGTGTATTGTGATTTGCGATATGTTGGAGGCTTAGTACAACACAAAATTTTTTACTACTTTGATTGCAACATGATGTTCAATGTTGCCTCACTGTCCTAGTTCTCTGCTCCTAGCTAGTTTGATACTCATCAAGTCTGAACCAGTGAACACCTACAGAGGATAATGATACATTTAGTTTATTTGTTTCAATGTCAAACACTGTCAAGTTGAAAATGGGATGTTACATTGCAGCAGAACTTGTGGGATTGGTGGGCTGTTAGTCATATGGACAATTTATTCTGTTTGTACAAGTTTTTTTAATATGAAAGAGGAGGCTTTGTTAAGATTCTTTCAGTGACTTTTGTTGGTTGTAATCCCAAATCCATTTAGAAACATTATATTGTGCGAATGATGTTATGTTTTGGAGTTGGCATCCCCTCTCCGTTTTTGTTTCGTGCTTTGCAAGATGTAATCTTCTACTACCTCTGTTTCTGAATATAAGACGTTTTGGTACTATAAATGGAACTACGAAAACATCTTATTTTAAGGAACGGAGGGTGTTCATAGTTGTTTCGAGTGAGGAAAGTCATTGCTTTTTTACTTCAGTTTTAGAGTCTAGGTAGACCACTGCTCGGTATATCACTGCCAAGCTGAAACCAGATAGCTCTCTTGTCATATGGTGCTTGATGTTTTGCTATCTTTGGTGTGGGAATACAGGCCTATCTTGCCTTTAATAGGAACACCACATAACCCATTTAAGCATTGATGAATACAGTCAAAGTTTTAGGTGTTATATCTGTTGAGCATCAAAAGGAATATACAATTTTTTGTCGTTGAGCTGTTGCAGGTTGAGATTAATTAAGCGAAATTGAGTGCTAGAAAATTCTGTTTTCTGTTCTACAACACAAAAAAGACCTTCAGAGCATATTGTTTATATCTACCCTGACCATAGCTGATATTTTGTTTGTTTCGTGTTGTGTTCATTAGAGATAGATCTCTGTGTATATTAATCTTGTGTCAAACTACCCACAAAAAAATCTTGTCTCAAACTGTTTTCCCATGGTAGCTTATTACAACAAAAAGATGTCTTTTTCCTGTCGGTGAAATGATTTGGGCCATGTACATAAAGGAACAAAGATGCAATCTTGCCTACCATGGTTGCTCCAATCTGGTTCATATCCGTTGATACTGCTTTTTGGGACAACACTGCCCGTTCGTTTTCTCATTTTTTGACCAGAGGACTTGCTGGATTATTATTCTTAATAATCTTGCAACTTCTCCATAATTTTTTTCTCTTGAGAGAACCACTAACTCTGCGAAAAAGGGTAGCTAGATACAGTTATCCGTATCTGTTGTTAATCTGCTGTTAACAGTTCTCCATACCATTTCTTTGCAACAAAAACGAGTGTCTTTTTCATGTCGAGGAAATGATTTGGGCCATGTACATAAAGGAGCAAAGCTGCAATCTTGCTTGCTAAGGTTGCTCCAATCTGGTTCATGTCTGTTGATAGTCTTGTGTAGTTTGGTTTACCCAAGTTGTCGATGCTCTAGCCTGCCTAGTTTCTACATATTCTGGTTGGTTCGTTGGTCGTGAAACCGTACTACCATGGTGAGGTCTCCTATAGCCCATATATGCAAGCTCTGATTTTCTTGATGCATCAAAGCATTTGCAACTACTTACTTTGTAGAAGATGCCCTTCTGCTGGGTGTATGTGAGCTCTAATTGCTTCTCTCTGAATAAATGAATCCTCTTTTGCTGTTTTTTTGCAGGCAGTTTGTTGAAGGAAGTGGTCCATGGAGAATCTTCTCCCACGCGGAATCAAGGTCATGTCGTGTCGGGAGATGAGGGCTACCCCGACCCAGATGCCATGGAGTTCGGCCATCTCCTCTCAACACTTGAGCAGTGCATCTACAAGGCCGAGGAGCATCCTCAATGCACCATGGTCTGGGCATCTGTGTTGTATGTCATCGGTGCGTTTCTTGAACCGAGCCTCCACGGATGTCGTCTCTCTGTGTGTGTGTGTGTGCTGTGATTTGTGATATGTAGGAGGCTAGTACTACAGTGCGGAAATTTTGAGTGCTTTGATTGCGCCACGATGCTCAATGTTGCCTCCCTGTCCTAGTTCTCAGCTCCCAGCTACTCCCTCCGTCCCATAATGTAAGACGTTTTTTGACACTACACTAGAGTCGAAAAACATCTTACATTATGGGACGGAGGGAGTAGTTTGATAGTCATCAAGTCTGAACCAGTGGACACCTACAGAGGATAATGATACATTTAGTTTGAATTGTTGCTGGGTCAAACACTATCAAGTTGACAATGAGATGTTACATTGCAACACAACGTGTAGGATTGGTGCACTGCTAGTTAGTCATACGGACAATTTGTTTTTTTTTTGTACAAGTTTTTTGTATGAAATTAAGAGGAAACTTTGTTCAGATTCTTTCTGTGACTTTTGTTGGCTGTAATCCCAGAGCCATTTAGAAATATTTTATTATGCGAGTTATGCTATGTTTTGGAGCTGGCATTCCTCTCTGTTTTCGCTTCGTGTTTTGCACGATGAAATCTTCTACTACCTCTGTTTGTAAATATGACACGTTTTGGTAGTTTAAATTGAACTGCCAAAGCACCTTATATTAAGGAACATAGGGTGTACATTAGTTGTTCTGAGTGAGGAAAGTCATTGCTTTTTCCCTTCAGTTTCAGAGTATATGTAGACCTCCAACATGAACTATAACTGCTACTGTTCTGATGCTATTGTGTTATATTGATGGTTTTAACCTTTTGGATAGGTTGAAGGAATATGATCAAGGTTGTATCTCTTTGTATGTTAATCTTGTGTCAAATTGTTTGCCTGTGGTAGCTTATCACAACAAAAAGGAGGGTCTTTTTCATGTTGAGGAAATGATTTGGGTCATGTACATAAAGCAACAAAGTTACTTAGTTTTCCCTTTGTGGCTATTTGTGATTGATACCCTTTTGTGCTGACTCTGGTTCTCAACCTCCAGCATTTGGCCCTTTCTTCGGTGCTAGCCATGGAGGCTACCTGCGGGAGGACCGCCATTAGTATGCCTGGGCATTTCAAGTGCGGAGGTTTTCTACTGGTGGCGAGCTACTCATTCCCAGCGGCGTTGATATCAAACTGCCAATATATATAGGACGAGAAGTATGTGTGTGTGTGTTGTATGTTAGGTGTGTATTGAGATGATCCCGTCCTTATCTCTGATTTTGATTTAGGACAAGCAAGGTGGTTATTGTGTCTAGTCTAATGTACTTTGTTTCACAGAAGTCACTAATTCCTCACAAAATATGTCTATTTGCAGATAAATTAATCATGGAGCAGTTTGCAGTGAAGATTGATCTAGAACTAGCGGTATGTCTATGAACATTGTGCAATTTTTTGGTGTAACTGAACGGGTCGTTTCTGAAATGTTGATTGGTGAACTTGTGATGTCGTGCGTGTAGATCTTGATGTACTAGCTCTGTAGGGGCATGGTAGGGATGCAGTGATCTTGATGTACTAGAAGTCACTTATTTTGGATGCCAGATTAAAATAATTTATCAAACTTTGATTTTAGTATTTTTTTCTCATGAAGATTTTATGGGGTCTGTGTTACAGTCAAACCAGAGTCAAGCTCTACATATTATGGGGTCTTGGTAATCATTTTTAGTGATAATAATGCCTTGCAATCAAAGATTAGCCATGTGTTTTAGTTACCATGTGAGATGGACTTTTGGCCTCGCTTTGGCCTTTGTGCTTCTACTATACATAATTTTTGAGGGCATCGATAATTAAATCCAAGTTCACCCATACACTTATGTTTGATTTTTCGAATCCAAGAAATCTGAACCATTTGCATACCTTATTTTGCTACGTCCTACTCATTTTTATTCAGGGTTGCTTAAGTTATAATTAAGTAATGCTAATTGTGAGGTGTTCCTCTCACTTTTGGATAGGATAAGAAGCTGCATGTCTTCTCTCTCTAGCTTTATGTTTATCATGTCCTTTAGGGATTGTAGAATTGATAGCCCACAACAGTGCCTCGGAATGCTCTTTGAAGTTAGAATTGATAGTCTTTTGTGCCATTTGGTTCAGCCAAGTTGTCGATGCTCTTCTCTAGCCTGCCTAATTTCTATATATGCTGGTTGGTTGGTTGGTTGTAAAACAAAACTACCATGGTGAGGTCTCCTATAGCACGTATATGCAAGCTCTATTTTTTCTTGATGCATCAAAGCATCTGCAGCTACTTACTTTATACAGGATGCACTTTTCCTCATTTTCTTTTACTTATGCAGGTGCACATATGTGTTCGGAGGCAGCGCACAACCTTGCCTCAACAGGTTGATGGAGGTCATTTTGCACACTCGTGACCCCTCCCTCCCCTTGCCGCTGGTGGCTCCCGGGGACCCTGCCCTACTCCTCGTCCACCCGCAAAGCTCCCACCCTCCTTCATGTATGATCCCCCACCCTGCTCCCTCCTCTTTTGCATGTTTGCTTTTGTTCTGAGATCTGTGCGCTGACGTAATCTGTAGAGGGATGAAACACATCAACCACTTCTTCCCTGAACACTTGTATGCAAGGCCGAGGAGCATCCTCAACGCACCATGGTCTGGGCTAACCTCAACGCCACCGTGACAACCTCCACGGCGACCAAGGGCGGGGGCATGTCATTGGTGCGTCTCTTGAACTCTGTCTCCGCACATGTCATCTGTGTATGTGCTGTGATTTTCAATATGTATGTGTCTAGTAGTACAATGCTGAATTTTTGAGAGCTTTGATTGCGGACATGATGTCCAATGTTGCCTCACTGTCCTAGTTCACACCTCCCAGCTGGTTTGATACTGTACTCATCAAGTCTGAACCATCAAACACCTACAGAGGAAAACGATACATCTTCTAGTTTGAACTGTTTCAAGGTAAAAAATGGTCAAGTTGACAATATTACGGTGCAGTAGAACTTGTAGGATTGGTGGGTTGTTTGTTAGTAACAGGGACAATTTATTCTTTTTATATGGAAGAGGAAACTTTGTTCAGATTCTTTCAGTTACTTTTGTTGCTTGTGATCCCAACGCCACTTAGAAACATTTTATTGTGTGAATGATGCTATGTCTTGGAGCTGGCATCCCCTCTACCTTTTCGTTTTGTGTTTTGCAAGATGAAATCTTCTACTAACTCTGTTTCTAAATATAAGACATTTTGGTAGTTTAAATTGAACTGCCAACACGTCTTATATTATGGAATAGAGGGTGTACATTAGTTGTTCTGACTGAGGAAAGTCATTGCTTTTTTGTGGATATTTCCTAATCAAGCTATTTGATCAAACTGAGACAAACAAATTCGTGACATGGAAGTACCATACATTATTTTGCAATAATGAATTGGAGGCACTTCGTTGACTACTTCATTTTCTTCAAACGCTTTATTACCTTTGGGTTTTCTTAATATTGATGTTTCAGATCGGTTGAGTGGCTTGGTAATGTTGTAACTTCTATGAAATCGTCAATGAAGTTTTTTATTTGCATAGACAGGAGGGTTCATAGGTGGTTGCTGGCAATTTTGCTTCTAGCTACTTCAGTTTTGAGCACCACCTGTTGCCTCGTTATTATTTAAATCAATTGCAGGGTTGATTGTTCTGAAAAGATCAATGTGATTCTCCTGTCTAGTGATATCCATTGTTCAATCTTAGTGAATCTCACATCAAAACAACGGCTTTACAACTATAGGCAAACTGTAGTAGAATATTAATGTGTAGGAGAAATGGTTCAGAATTGAGTTCCTCACTTTTGTATAGGATAATAAGCTGCATGCCTTCTCTCTCTAGCTTTATGTTTATCATGTTCTTTAGGGATGGCAGAATCAATAGCCCACGACAGTGCCTTGGAATGCTATTCGCAATTAGAATTGGTAGTCTTGTGTCGTTTGGTTCACCCAAGTTGTCGATGCTCTTGTCTAGCCTGCCGAGTTTTTATATATTCTGGTTGGTAGGTTGTGAAACCAAACTACCATGGCGAGGTCTCCTATAGCCCGTGTATGCATGCTCTAATTTTTCTTGATGCGTCTGCAGCTACTTACTTTATAGAAGATGCCCTTTTGTTGGGTGTATGGGAGCTCTAATTCCTCCTCTGAATAAATGAACCCCCTTTTGTTGTTCTGTTTTGTGCAGGCACTTTGTTCCCATCCCGTCTGATCTGGTTGTGTCAAGGAAGGGGTCCATGGAGAATTTGCTCCCACGCGGGTTCAAGGGCATGTCGTGCCGGGAGAGGAGGGCTGCTCCGACCCTGACGCCCTAGAAGGTCGCCCATCTCCTCTAAACACTTGGAGCAGTGCATCCACAAGGCCGAGGAGCATCCTCAAGGCACCATGGTCTGGGCCATCCTCAGCACCACGGTGTCAACCTCCACGAAGACGGCGACCATAGGCAGCATGTCATCGGTGCGTCTCTTGAACTCTACCTCCACGGATGTCGTGTGTGTGTGTGTGTGTGTGCACTGTGATATGTAAGAGGCTAGTAGTACATTGTAGAAAATTTGAGTGCTTTAATTGCGCCATGATGCTCAATGTTGCCTCCGTGTCCTAGTTCTCAGCTCCCTGCTAGTTTGATATTCATCAAGTCTGGACCAGTGAAGATCTACCGAGGATAATGATACATTTAGTTTGAATTTTTGCAGGGTCAAACACTGTCAAGTTGACAATGAGATGATACATTGCAGCACAACTCTGTAGGATTAGTGCACTGCTAGTTAGTCATAGGGACAATTTGTTCTGTTTGTACAATTTTTTTATATTATATGAAATTAAGAGGAAACTTTTAACACGTTTTTGTGGTTTAAATTGAACTGCCAAAACGCCTTATATTAAGGACAAGAGGGTGTACATTAGTTTTTTTGAGTGGGGAAAGTCATTATTTTTTTCCCTTCAGTTTCAGAGTATAGGTAGACCTCCAACATGAACTCTTACTGCTACTGTTCTTATGCTATTGTGTTATATTGAGGGTCTTAACCTTTTGGATAGGTTGAAGGAGTAGACTCAAGGTTGTATCTCTTGTATGTTAATCTTGTGTCAAATTGTTTTCCCGTGGTAGCTTATCACAACAAAAAGGAGGGTCTTTTTCATGTTGAGGAAATTATTTGGGCCATGCACATAAAGGAACAAAGTTACTTCGTTTTCCCGCTGTGGCTATTTGTGATTGATACCCTTTTGTGCTGGCTATGGTTCTCAACCACCAGCATTTGGCCCTTTCTTCCGTGCTAGTCATGGAGGCTACCTGCGTATGGTTACAGATTTATGTGTATTTATTAGTGCTTGAATTTGTGATAATGAGTTGCTCCTCTATGTTGGAGTTTTTGGTACTGAATAGGAAGTTATGATGTTAGAGAGAATTATTTGGGCCATGTGTACATAAAGGAATAAATTTGCAATCTTGCCTGCTAAGGTTGCTTCATTCTTATTCATGATTGTTGATGCTGCTTTTTAGGGACAACACTGCCCGTCCATTTCCTCCCTTTCTACTGGACGAGGGTTGTCGGATTATTACTTTTATTTATCTTGCAACGTTTGCATCATTTTTTCTCTTAAGACAACCACCAACTGTGCTTGTTTTGAGAAAGAGTATTTGGTCTATTCTGCTTGGTCTGAGCATTGTAGATTGATAGGTAGCTCCAAGAGAACATGATTATTGTATGGTGTTCTGCTTTTTTGGCTTTGTGAAGAAAAAATTACTTTAGTCATTACATGAGAATCACGTCATGTTTGATCCTTATTTTATTTTAAGTATGGGTTCTTGAAAATAGAGATGTGCTGGCAGGCCAGTGTTGCTGATAGTTGCATGCACTCCATGTTACATTGTCAGTAGAGATTGGCCTATCCAATGCAGGAATCAGTCACCGCTCATGTTGGTGTCTTAAGTGACAGAGGTATATGATTTGTGGTGTTCTTTGTTATAATTCAAATCAGTGAATACAAGAAAGAATTGCCTCCATCAGTGAAAGGTGACCATTTTTTCTTGTAGCTTCTTGTGAGCCTTTAGAGTTGAGACTTCATTAGTTGCTTCTTGAGAACCCATTAGCTGACTTCATCAAGGACCTGCCCTATCAGGCATCTTTTATGTATAAACCATCAAAGAAAAAATAAACATTGCAAGCAATCCGTTTCTGGCAAACCTACCATTTTGATGCAAGTTTCAACAATTATGCATGGGTTTTAATTTCTCTGTTGCCTCAGTGGAGCATTACTAGCATTATTATTTTTACATAGATTGGTAAAAGCTTTAGTTCTTTAGATTATGATTATATGTGCTACCAAAAAGAAATGTGACAGCTTGTTGCCTTGTTCTCGAATAAATGTGCTTGTGAGGGAGCTTCTTGATACCCAATAGCAATTGCTGGTGATAATAATATGTTCTCTTTTCCAGGGATGAGTCGTTGAAGGAGCAGAGTATCCGGAGCATTAAGGAATGGTGGGTGAACCATTAAAATCTGCTATTTTCCAAAATGCAGTCTTGTGTACATTGAGCGAGCATGATAGTCTACATAGTTCAGTATTTTTGCATCTTGCATACTTTCTTTAACTAGTCATTTTCCGGAGCCTACCTAATAGTTATGCTAGTTTTTTCTGCAGCTAGTTCCCAACCTTGCCCGTGTTGGCCAAGCAGTATAGCATGGCATCCTCATTTGATGATTTTGCCAATGGGTAAGCCTTGTCAACGTAAAGTGACCGGATTGCGCATTTGTAGGTTGCAAGTGGTGACTTTAACCTAAAAGTCAGTGCTTGTTGGATGCTAATGATGGATAGTATAGCTAATTCTTTCACATCTTCAGGACATTTCAAGCGCTACTTAGTCTGCCAAAACAAGGTTTTGATGTTTCCCTCACACAAAAGCACTTGAAAGAAGAGCATGGACATCAACTTGTCATGTATGATTTCTTTTTGTTCTGTTAATTATGGCAGAGTCAGTGCTTGTGGTCTCTGGTTGTGACGCTATGTTTGTTACTGTTAACATGTTCATGCTTACTGAGTTGCCCTTCTAATGACGATGATTCTGTCTTGAAACTAATGTGGAAGGACCATTTTGAGTGCTTTTGACCTGCAATTTCCTCCCACTGTACCTCTCTTAGCTGATGATTTTAACGTGGTTGGATTCAACCTCTCTTGGTTGATCATTTTTATGTAGTTGTACCTGATAGTTGTCATGTGTATATGAAAGCTGGTGACTCCCTCTATTGGTTATTTGATTATTGTAGTGTTACGTATCGATTGTGTGGATCATAATATTTCTGGGCTCAAAATAACTTAGTTATTTCACTACATGTCTGGTAGTTTTTCCTTAGCTGTCATGTCCCAAGGATGATCTCTAATAGTTGTGCTGAATATGCGTGCAGCAAGGCAGCAACCATGCCCATGATAGCTAGGCTGTACCACAATACAAGAGAGCCCTGAGGAAATGAAGACGAAAATAAAGCAATTGTCGCACGTTATGGCCTTCATGGCATGGCATGATTCTGTCTTGCAACAGAGGTGTAATGGCCTTTTAGGGACTTGAAAGTGCGTTATATCGACTAGAGGGGGGGTGAATAGGCGATTTTTATGAAAGTCTTCAAAACATGGAGGTTTCGAAGAAAAACGATAGAACCGATGCTATTCAGATGCAGCGGAAGGTAGACTACACTAGACAAGCCATAGTCAAGTATTCAATGAAGTGAATGCACAAAGACTAATAGCAGCTAGGTAGTATGGATCAGGATGGAAGACAGTATGAAACCAAACAAAACAAGTAATCTCACAATGAAGTCAAACAGATAAGACAAACAGGCAATGACTTCATGAAGACAAACAGTGAGTAAAGGGTAGGAAGAGATAGAACCAGTAGCTTGTTGAAGACAATGATTTGTTCGACCAGTTCCAGTTGCTGCGACAACTGTACGTCTGGTTGGAGCGGCTGGGTATTTAAACCTGAGGACACAAAGTCTCGGACACACAGTCCTCACCGTATCCTTCTTGAGCTAAGGACACCCAGTCCTCGCCCAATCACTCTGGTAAGTCTTCAAGGTAGACTTCCAAACCTTCACAGACTTCGTTCACCGGCGATCCACAATGGCTCTTGGATGCTCAGAACGTGATGCCTAACCGGCTGGAGGATTCACAGTCCTCAAGTGTAACAAGTCTTCAGATGACGCGGACAGAAAGACTTCAGTGATGCCTAACACTCTTTGGCTCTGGGTGTTTGGGCTTTGTCCTCGCAAGGATTTCTCTCTCTCAAAGGCTTCGAGGTGGGTTGCTTTCAAACGACAAAAGTCGTGCACTAACTCTGAGCAGCCACCAATTTATGGTGTAGGGGTGGGCTATTTATAGCCACAAGGCAACCCGACCGGATATGTCCGAAATGACCCTGGGTCACTAAGGAACTGACACGTGTTCCAACGGTCAGTTTTCAAACACACACGGCAACTTTACTTGGGATATAAGCAAAGCTGACTTATCCAACTCAGGATAAGATTCGCTTTCATTGTCTTCACTCGAAGACATTAGGATTTGGGTTGAGCATCACATCAGTCACTCTGACTTTGTTCACTTGGACCCCACTTAACAGTACGGTGGTTCCTATGACTCAACAAAGAAGAAAAGGAAACAACGAAACAACTAAGTCTTCGCGCTCCATAATCTTCACTCATTGTCTTCTCCTGTCATAGTCTTCAATATGAATGTCGTCATATCCCACCATTGTCGTCAATGTCTTCATACATTTTTAGGGGTCATCTCCGGTAGGTAAACCGAATCAATGAGGGACACTACCTGTGTTATCCTGCAATTCTCAGAAACACATTAGTCCCTCAACCAGATTTGTCGTCAATACTCCAAAACCAACTAGGGGTGGCACTAGATGCACTTACAATCTCCCCCTTTTTGGTGATTGATGACAAACTGGTTGAAGTTTTCAACGGGGATAAAAGTATGTGAAATTGTAAAGGATAAGGGTATTGTCTTCATAAGTGGCAAAGGCTCCCCCTGAAGATGTGCATATAGTAATTTGCTTTTGGAATGCAAATGCACATGGCAGGTTATACTTGTGGAGATCCTCTTCAACTTATGAAGATAATTCATCATGCATGATTTGATATGACGAAGATAATGACATGCATAATGAAAAATGGACGTCTGCAGAATGGCCTAAGTGCGGAAGTTATCATTGCACATGCGGGATTTATCATCGCATCACAGAGTAGCAAATAAGTAGTAGACGACCATTGAGTTTAAGTGTTACAACTCAAAGAACCAAATGTATCAAAAAGCAAGAGTTGTAAACACCAGGCAAAATATAGAGCACCCGCCCATATGGACCCGCTTGAAGACTATCAACTCATATGCTTCTCCCCCTTTTGTCAGTAAGGACCAAAAAGGTTTGAAGACATAGAGCCTCTACTCGCTCCCAGACAAAGTAGAGGAGGATGCAGGGTCGGCGTTGGTGTTTGGCGGTGCAGAGGTACTTGGAGCAGTGTCGACATTGGCATTTGGTGGCGTTGAAGTGCTTGGAGCAGGGTCGACACGCGCTGTTGGAGGAGGGGATGGGGTAGCATCATCGTGATCATCAATCACCCTGCATTTACCGTTGCAGCGGAGGAGGAATAATCAGAGTCTTCAAGAGACGGAGTTCGACGCAGAACAACATTCCGAAGAGGAGTGGAGCCAAACTTGAATCTCTCATTGAAGCCATCGTCTTGAAGATCTGCTTCAGAGCTGAGCAGTGTTAAACTCTTCCATAACCTCCGGCAGGTTTCATGTGTAACAAAGGCATTCTTGGTGGCAAGGTTGCGAATGCGATTGACATCCACCAAGAGGCTTTGCATTTGACGTTTGAGCCAGTAGTGATGATTATCCTGTTTCTGATGTAAGGCAACGAGAAGTTCTCGGTCATTGAGAACACGAGATCTCTTTCGAGGCCTTTGGGCAATTGTGCTTTCAGTGGCTTTAGTCTGAGCTTGGTGAGGCAAGCGAGTGTGGCCAGCCAAAGGGTAGACACGAGAGATATCTTGGACTCCTTCAATGGGCTGAGTGAAGCTTTGGCGATCGACATTGTGAAGATAAATGGGCTCTTTGGCAGGCTCAGGGTATATGGCTTCAACTGACATATCAACCTCTGGTAGGAATATAAGATGGTTGCGAGCAGAAGGTTGATAGTTGACAGCAGAATGAAGCTTAATGAGGCGCATGACCCATGGAGCGTAGAACTTGAGGCCAAACAGATCAGATCCAGAAGCAGCCAACTGCCTGATAAAGAAATCTTGAGCGTTGAAGCTGATGCCATTGAAGATATAGAAGACCAAAGTCTTCATTGCTCCTTCAGGTTTTGCTGATGAAGAATGTCCTTTGACAGGCCAAAGAGTTCGCCTGATGATGTGATATATGGTGCGAGGCAGATACTCGAGGTCTTCGACAAAGAACTCTGTTGGATAATCAGCATCTCGTGGCAGAGGCTTCATCATGCTAAGCATTTGGCTCATGTTGGGCTCTGACTTCTGAAAAATGCTCTCCAATGCATCGTGGTGGCGCTGACAGCCAGGTTCATATAGATCTCCTGGAGTGGACAGGCCAGTGAGCTCAATGAGGTCAAGAGCTTTGGCTTCATGATGTATATTTCCGGTCATCCACTCAAGGACCCATGTCTTCGGATCCTTGTTGAATCCGCGAATGTGGAGTGTTGCATAGAATTGCAGAAGCAGCTCTTCATTCCAGTGCTCTTTATCAGTCACAAAGTTGAGCAGCCCAGCATCACGAAAGTAGTCAAGGGCTTCTTCAAGGCATGGCAGTCCAGCAATGGCTTCAGCATCTAGACGCATGTGAGGGAAGATGCGTCCTTGATTATAGAGAACACATGAGTAATAGCTTCGCTGTTGATAGCTCCAGAATCGATCTGATGAGATCCGTGGCCTTGAATAAGGGTTCTTGGCGCTATCAAAGAAAGTGTTGTGCGCTTTGAAGCCATTAGCATTGAAGGACCCTGGTGAAGTTGCAGTGCCTGGGAACTTGGGCAGTCTTGGCTTTGGTTTCTGAACCTGTGGCCTGTGTTGAACAGATAGTCAAACTGAGGACCAGCAGCAGGGGGAGGAATCAGAATGGGCCATCTGACAGTAACGAGCTGCCCATAGTTATATGCCTGCTCAATAGTATGAGGCCTTGGGGGCGGAACAGGAGCAGTGGCATTAGCTTCAGGTTGCAGACTGGCAGTAGGTGCAGTACCAGCATCAGGCGCAGCCACTTCAGGTGTCACATTGACTTCAGGCTCCACATTGTCATCAGCCATGACAACGTCATTGGCTTCAGTGTTGGTGTTGGTGGCAGCCTCATTGTTGTTAACCTCCACTTGAGTAGCTGGAGGGTCAGACACGTTCTCCTCGAGAACAACTTGTGTGGAGGGGGGTGTAACGACACGAGCTTCTTCTTCTCTGGGCTCAAGCTTGGTCATCGGCTGATGCAGCCGGAATATCTTCAGCCACTTTGGCTTCAGACTCAGGAATGTTCACAGACTGAGAGGCTTCAGGAAACACTTGACGTGAAACAGATTGGCGCTCATCTTCTTCTGGAACACTCGATAGATCGACTTGAGGCCTTGGTCCTTTGCGAAGCCTGCGGAATGCTGGCGACGCCTTTGGGGATGGAGTTGGTTGGGCCTCAATGTCATCATCTTCAAGCACCGTACCGGTGACTTGAGTTGGGGGAGTTACTGGTGTGTCTTCTTGACGGGGGGAGGGTTGTGGGTGATCAGCCCATGAATCATCCTGAGCAATTGGCGTCAAGGGACGACCAATGCTGATGAGTTCGCTGTTCATGAGAACAGGCGATGATACCAGGTTGTGTTCGATCTGAGGAAGAACTTCATCATCTTCAACATTGTCGTGAGGACCAATGTCTTCAGCAGCGGTAGGGTCAACTGCTGGAATGTCTTCAGGAGCCTCTGTGGTAGCAGGCTCATGGATTATCATCCGACGTTCTTGTTGTGCAGATGCAGGGCGAGCAACAGATATTGGTTCAACAACTAAGGGCTCTGTGGGAGCAGCACTATCCTTCTTGGTTTTGTGCTTCGTCTTGGAGGGAGCAGCATCTGAGGCTTCAGAATTTTTCCTCTTTCTGGCTTCAGCCTCGGCAGCCCTTGTCTTCTTCAGATCTAAAGCGGTTGGCGTGACCTTTGGCTTCGAGCCGGTCATGCTGCTTGGGAAGACAATGCGTGGCTCTTCCTATCTTGCAGGAGCAGACTGGTCAGTCGATGGCTTCTTCTTCTGTGCAGTCATTCTTGGGTCGATGCCAGGACGACCAAGAGCCTTGCGCTTCTCAGCTTCATTGTAGGCTTGCACACACTTGTCAGCCAATCTCTTCATGCGCTCACGAGAACCTTTGGCTTCTTCCCG
This sequence comes from Aegilops tauschii subsp. strangulata, assembly GCF_002575655.3. NCBI lineage: Eukaryota > Viridiplantae > Streptophyta > Magnoliopsida > Poales > Poaceae > Aegilops > Aegilops tauschii. The sequence goes on along the minus strand of NC_053036.3, from coordinate 643,901,503 downwards.
CTTCTTGAGAAAAGCTTCCTTGAGCTCATGCATCATGACTTGAAAGTTTTTGACGTCTTGCACGCTGAGCTTGGCCACATGCTTCTTGAACTGAGCTTTCTCATGGTCGATCTTGTTCTTCAGTTCAACTATGCGCTGAGCAAGAGCTAGCTCAGAAGCAATGGCGCCATTGAAGGCGACGTTGAGGCCAATGGGAAGTTGCAGAGCTTCAAAGCTGAGATTTGGGGTGTGAAACCACTCATCAATGAGGTTATGAAGGATTGCCACGTCATAGAGAGGCAAATCATTGAAGATTTCTGCTTCTTCCTTGCTCTTGATTAGTTGCTCAAGGGCATCATCTGCGAGATCTTCATCGCTGGACAGATCAATGGGCTCTTCTCGCAGAATGGCAGCAGGAGTCAGTGTTGGTTCAGTATTTTTAACATTTGTCTTCTTCTTCTCAGTCCGCTTGGAGATGCGTGATTGATCTTCTGACTGCACACTAGCTTCAGGAGGTGCAGTTGCCAATGGCTTCACACGTGAAGCTTTTGGAGGAGCAGCTGATCTTGAAGCCTTAGCCTTCTTTGGCTTATGCGGCTTTGGAGTGGGAGCAGGGGCTTCATCAGTGTCAGCATCATTATCAGAATGATCCACCTTAACACCTTGGACTCTGATGTAAGCGATGAGACCATCAAGGTTGTAATAGGGACCAATGATATTGGGTTCTGCATCACGTGAGCCGTCAGTACGGGGAGCAGAGGGACCAGGGTTGAAGTTTAACTCCAAGGAGTCCTTGTTCTTCTTTGCTGAGGTTTTTGCAAACTGATAATTGCGTTTGAACAGATTGTCTTCGCGACACCAGAGCAAAGATGATGGATCGGCATCATCTGGTTGTGGCCCACGGACCATGCAAGGATAGAAACCTTGTGCAATGGCGTCAGCTTTGGACCGGGGTAGAAGACCTCTGTACAGAATATCTCCCCATGGTCGCTTGATGACATTTTTCTCTGCGTACTCCTGGGTGACGAACTTGTATTTGAACCACTGTTCAGCCCAATATCTTCGAATCCATTGGATTCGGGTCTTGCGCTGATTGTAATGCTCTTCAGGATCAGTCTTGTAGAGTTCTGCAAGGTCATCAGGCAGATCTTTTGATGTTCCTCCACGGCGCTGTCTGCCGCCCTTCCTTACTGATTTCTCTGCAGCCATGAACTTCAAACTGAATGGTTTCAAAGTGTTCAAAGGCTTCAAAGGTTTTCGCTGACTGGACATACAGGAATTGGCTTCGGGAGAGTTAATATGACGCTGTAAGAATTCTGCAAACGAATGCAGACTATGAGAACCAAGGGATTCTCCCATGGACATGTTCCTGTGACAGCATTAGAGATGCGAGGGAAGGGGAAGAGGTCATATGCATTCTCAGAAGATTTTTGAAGATAAATCAGTTTGAAGACATTGACCTCATGATGTGAACACATTCACTTATATGTTGAGAGTTGGTTCCAGATTTGTACGAATCCGTGAATAAGTACAAGTGAGGAATCTAACTGGTTATGAAGCTTAAGTGAATATACTAGGCAGTATGAGATGCAGACAGGATAGATCTAACATTGTACAGGTAAAAACCTATTTTGGTAGACAGGATGAATCTGTGAGGATCAAAAAGACGGTAAAAAGAGAGTTTTATTTACCACACGAAGAACTGCTAGATGGAACGAGTAGGAGACCGAGCAGTTCAATCCACCGTGCCCTAACTTGGCGACGGAGGACACCTACGGCGACGGCGGAGAGGACGATGTCCGTGGCCGGCGTGAGGACGGCGTCAACGAGGTCGCGGCAGCTAAGCGCTTCGTCGCTGGCGTCGTCGAGAGCTAGCCGTGGCGCTAGGGTTTGTCGAGGTGGAGAGGTGGAGGAAGTGTTTTTGACCGTGACGGGACGTGCATTTATAAGGAAGGGGCAGGGCACAGTGCAATTACCCAGGTGCCCCTGGCGATTCACATCTGAGAGACACGTGGCGTGCATGCAACACCTAGGGAGTTGTTCCATGTTCCCACGCACGCCTGGATTGTCGGGGTGGTCGTTCCGGCTTCTCCGGGTTTCAGGCAAAAAGGATTGATCATTGAAGGCTGATTTAATGTTTGTCTCTGTATCTTCTGCTGACAAGGATGCAGAGAAGACATTCGACGGTTCCAACAGAATGCATATGATTTGGATAGATAGAATTTGGGGTAGAAAGCATAGAGAGGTTAGGGTCCGATCACATTCACTTAGTTCAAGAGATTCAAATAAGAAGACATAGCAATAAGTGAATACTGTAGAGGACAGAACACACGTCTATATATATATATATATATATATATATATATATATATATATATATCTGAGTAAGATCAAATCGATATGTGAAGACAACCAAGAAGATAAATCAAATGTGAAGACATAGCAACATGTAACGCCAAGAGAAATACTTCAAACAAAGATTTGGTGGTGGCGTTACCCACCGTATAGGAAGTATTAGACCCAGACACGGCGCACAATTATCGTGGCGCTCCGAAGTCAAATTCCACGTTAATGTATTCACACTTAGAGTGTAAGTCTTCATTGATTGAAGATATACTTTACTTCGTGTGTTGCACATCTAAGTCATCAAAATGCATAAGTGTTAGGATGTGTGCCTGATCACAGGACATTCGAGGATTCTAAGATATTTAGCTCACACCGCAACTTGCAAAACCTTTTCTCATCCAAGGGCTTTGTGAAGATATCTGCCAGCTGCTCTTCAGTGTTGACGTGTATGATATCAATATCTTTCTTCATAACATGATCTCTGAGGAAGTGATGAAGAATTTCAATGTGCTTTGTCTTCGAGTGCTGAACTGGGTTGTTGGCAATCTTGATGGCGCTTTCATTGTCGCAGAAGAGTGGCACATCCTTCAGCTGGATTCCATAGTCCTTGAGAGTTTGCTTCATCCAGAGAAGCTGAGCGCAGCAAGATCCAACAGCAATGTATTCAGATTCAGCAATGGAGAGTGATACACAGTTCTGCTTCTTTGAAGACCAACAGAAAAGTGATCGTCCCAGAAAGTGACGTGTGCCTGATGTAGACTTGCGATCAACTTTGTCACCAGCATAATCAGCATCCGAGAATCCAACCAGATCAAACTCTGAGCCCTTTGGATACCATAATCCTAGTGTTGGGGTGTAAGCCAAATATCGAAGAATTCGCTTCACAGCTAAGTGATGCGATTCCTTTGGTGCCGCTTGGTATCGAGCACACATGCAAACACTAAGCATAATATCTGGCCTAGATGCACATAGGTAAAGTAAAGAACCAATCATGGAGCGGTATACCTTTTGATCGAACTCTTTACCATTGTCGTCGGGACCCAGATGGTGTTTGGCTGGCATTGGTGTCGTGTAACCTTTGCAGTCTTGCATTCCAAACTTCTTCAGGCAATCTTTGAAGTATTTTTCTTGAGATATGAAGATGCCATTGCTTTGCTGACGAATTTGAAGACCAAGGAAGAACTTCAGCTCACCCATCATGGACATTTGGTATTGCTCTTGCATCATGTAAGCAAACTCATCACTGTATTTCTTGTTGGTGCAGCCGAAGATAATGTCATCCACATAGATTTGGCAGACAAATAGTTCGCCATCATATGTCTTCGTGAAGAGTGTGGGATCGAGGGATCCAGGTTTGAAGCCTTTGCTCTTCAAGAAGTCTTTGATTGTATCATACCAAGCGCGAGGAGCTTGTTTGAGGCCATACAGTGCTTTGTTTAGTTTGTACACCATATCAGGATGTTTTGGATCTTCAAAGCCAGGCGGTTGTGCAACATACACTTCTTCTTCAATCTTGCCATTGAGAAATGCACTCTTCACATCCATTTGATACAAGAGGATGTTATGATGATTTGCATAGGCTAGTAGTATCCTGATGGCTTCAAGCCTAGCCACAGGAGCAAACGTTTCATCGAAGTCAATCCCTTCCACTTGAGTATAGCCTTGAGCAACAAGACGAGCTTTGTTTCTGGTAACTTGACCATGCTCATCTTGTTTGTTGCGATATATCCATTTTGTGCCAATTATGTTGTGCTTGCGAGGGTCAGGGCGCTTGACAAGTTCCCATACATTGTTCAGCTCAAACTGTTGAAGCTCTTCTTGCATAGCTTGAATCCATTCAGGTTCCATAAAGGCTTCAGCAACTTTCTTGGGTTCCAAGATTGAAACAAATGCAAAGTGCCCACAGAAATTTGCTAGTTGTGTTGCTAATCGATAATCTTCTCAACTTGTACTTCATTAGCAACACGAGGATGAACTGGACGAAGACTTTGCTCTTGCTGATCATTGTCATCATTGGAAGGATTTTCTTCAGGCTGAGCATTGTCTTCAGGTTGATTTGAAGCTGAAATGATAAGTTCCTCTTCAGGCTGTGCTTTAGTAGGCATGATTTCTCCAGTTCCCATTAGCTTGATAGATTCATTTGGTGGAGCTTCGTCTAGTGTACTTGGCAGGAGTTCTCTTTGCGAACCATTGGTTTCATCAAACCGTACGTCCACAGTTTCGACGATTTTGTAAAGATAGAGATTGAAGACTCTGTAAGAGTGTGAGTCCTTTCCGTATCCGAGCATGAAGCCTTCGTGAGCTTTTGGTGCAAATTTTGACTTGTGATGGGGATCCTTGATCCAGCACCTTGCTCCAAATACTCTGAAGTAACTGACATTTGGCTTCTTGCCAGTGAGGAGTTCATAGGATGTTTTGTTCAGAAGCTTATGGATGTAAACCCGGTTGATGATGTGACATGCTGTATCAATAGCTTCGGCCTAGAACCTTCTTGGTGTCTTGTATTCGTCGAGCACCGTTCGAGCCATCTCGATGAGGGTTCTATTCTTGCGCTCTACGATGCCATTCTGCTGAGGTGTGTAAGGGGCAGAGAACTCATGAGTGCTTCCCATTGTATCCAGATAAAGGTCAAGTCCGGTGTTCTTGAACTCAGTGCCGTTGTCACTTCTGATATGCTTGATCTTGACTCCATAATTGTTCATGGCTCGATTCGCAAACCGTCTGAAGACATCTTGCACTTCAGTCTTGTAGAGTACTATTCGTACCCAAGTGTATCTTGAGTAATCATAAACAATGACGAAGCCATAGAGACAGGCTGTGGCAGTGAGCGTCGAATAATGAGCAGGGCCAAATAAGTCCATGTGAAGCAGCTCGAAAGGTTGAGATGTCGTCATGATTGTCTTCGTGGGGTGCTTGGCCCTAGTGATCTTCCCAGCTTCGCAGGCACCACACAAGTGATCCTTCTTGAACTTGACGTCCTCGATGCCTATGACATGCTTCTTCTTGGCGAGTGTATGTAAGTTCCTCATGCCAGCATGCCCTAGCCTCCGATGCCATAGCCAGCATTCAGAAGCTTTTGTGAGGAGACATCTTGCAAGTTGTGGTCCTGCGGAGAAATCTACTACGTACAGATCACCTTTCCAGTACCCTTCAAAGACTAGAGACTTGTCAGATTCCATTAGTACAAGGCATCGATATTTTCCAAATAGCACAATCATATTTAAGTCACAAAGCATTGGGACAGACATTAAGTTGAAACCAAGGGATTCAACAAGCATGACTTTATCCATGTGCTGATCCCTCGAGATTGCAACTCTACCTAGACCCAATACCTTGCTTTTACTAGTGTCAGCAAAAGTGATATGACTTTTATCAGATGGACGTAAAGTTGAGTCCATGAGAAGACTTCGATCACCAGTCATATGATTAGTGCATCCGCTGTCCATAATCCATTCTGAAGCAGGAGGTGTCATATTCTGCATTACAGTTAGGGGGATAGGCTTCACCAAGAGCATTGTGAAGCAAAAACATTTGACGGACAAGAGGGTTATGGAAGCTCAGATCAAGATTAGGACTGATAGGACGAATGGCAAACGATTCAGGAACAAAATACATAATGAGACCATTTGGGCATTTGATCTTGCGCCCAACAAGATGTTTTAGGTCCCCAGCATTAGGATCCGACGCCTTTGTTTTTCGGCTGGAGACCTTTCCCTGCAAAAGAGAAAGTTAATTCTTCTTAACCACCCACATCTTCAGGGGTGGCTTAGAAGCAATGAGTCTAAGTGCAGCATTTGAGAACTTTGGCTTCGAGGCCCTAGCAAATAGCCTTGCAGGTGGAGAATAATACTCATAAGAATAAGCAGAAAAGTTCTTTGTTCTATGAACATAGCGCTTTGAGGAAACACGCTCATATTCATGGGTCTGAGTATGATTTCCCTGCAAAACAGTGGCGTTAGGGTGACTCAGATGAGTCCTTTGTCTGTATGAAGCCTTTGGACCATATGATGCCATAGGTCCGGGATTTGTCTTCTTTCCAGGTGGTGTCATGATGACATTCACTGGAAGCTTCTCAAGGCAACTTTTGGGGACCCAGATCTTCTTCATAGGTGGCCCATTCGTGCAGTTAGTACCAATATACCTGGCAAATACTTCACCATTCTGATTCTTAAATAGTTTATAGTTTGCATCAAAGGAATCATCAATGATAATAGGATTATCACAAGTGAAGCCAGATAGGGTAGATGGATCCACTGAAGGTTCCTTTGCAGCAACCCATGTGGTTTTGGGGTACTGCTCAGGCTTCCAGTATGAACCATCAACATTCATTTTCCTCTTGAACCCTACACCCTCTTTCCTAGGGTTTCGGTCCAGAATCTGCTTTTTGAGGACATCACATAATGTCTGATGCCCTTTGAGGCTTTTGTACATCCCTGTTTCAAGCAAAGTCTTCAACCTAGCATTCTCATCAGCAATAGCGGTGGTATCCTCAGCAGAGGGGTTAGTTACCACATCAGCAGTTGAAGATATTGTGACAGTAGCAGCAGTAGAACATTCAGCAACAGATGTAGCGTTATCACGCTCAATGCATTTCAGACATGGTGGTTCAAATCCTTCCTGAGTTGTGCTGATCTATTGAGCGCGGAGTGACTCATTTTCTTTTTGTAGATCTTCATGAGCCGCTTTCAACTTCTCAAGTTCTTGCTTCCTTTGAAGATAATCGTAGGAAAGCTTTTCATGAGTCTTTGAGAGCGATTCATGACGACCTTCAAGTTCCTCGTACTTAACATGAAGATTTTTAATATCTTCAATTAAGGACTGAGAACGGGTCATTTCCGCGTCCAACAGGTCATCACTCTTGTCTAACAGCTTTTGAATATGTTCCATGGCTTTCTGTCGTTCAGTGGCAATTTTAGCAAGTGTTTTGTAGCTAGGTTTGGATTCACAATCAGAGTCATCTTCACTAGATGTTTGAAAGTAAGCATCGCGGGATTTTACCTTGGCACCACGTGCCATGAAGCAGTAGGTGGGAGCGGAGTCGTCGTTGTCGTTAGCATCAGTGTTGGTGACGGAGCCATTGTCTTTAGTGTTGAAGATGGACTTGGCAACGTAGGCTGTGGCTAGAGCCATACTTGCCACGCCAGAATCGGACTCCTCCTCAGACTCCACCTCCACTTCCTCTGAAGCAGACTCCTCTTCTGAATCCATCTCCTTGCCAACAAATGCACGAGCCTTGCCAGATGAATTCTTCTTGTGTGATGAAGACTTGGAAGAAGACTTTGAGGATTTCTTCTTTTTCTTGTCATCAGAATCATATTCCTTGCTCTTCTTCTTCTTCTTCTCATTGTCCCATTGAGGACACTCAGAGATGTAATGACCAGGCTTCTTGCATTTGTGACATGTTCTCTTCTTATGGTCTTGGGTAGAAGCTTCATCATTTCTTGAGCTTGATCGTGAAGACTTTCGGAAGCCTTTCTTCTTAGTGAATTTCTAGAACTTCTTCACAAGCATAGCAAGCTCCTTTCCAATGTCTTCGGGATCACCAGAACTGCAGTCAGATTCTTCTTCAGATGAGGAAACAGCCTTTGATTTCATAGCTCGAGTTCGGTCATAGTTTGGACCATAGATGTCACGCTTCTCAGATAGCTGAAACTCATGTGTATTGAGCCTCTCAAGTGTGTCAGACGGATCGAGAGTCTTGAAATCAGGGCGCTCTTGAATCATCAGGGCAAGGGTGTCAAATGAGCTGTCAAGTGATCTCAGGAGTGTCTTGACGATTTCATGCTTGGTGATCTCAGTGGCGCCAAGTGCCTGAAGCTCATTTGTGATGTCAGTTAGACGATCGAACGTGAGCTGGACATTCTCATTGTCGTGTCTCTTGAAGCGATTGAAGAGGTTGCGAATGACACTGATCCTTTGATCTCTCTGAGTTGAGACGCCTTTGTTGACCTTGGAGAGCCAGTCCCAGACTAGCTTCGACGTTTCCAGAGCACTCACACGACCATACTGTCCTTTGGTCAGATGACCACAGATGATGTTCTTAGCAGTGGAATCCAGTTGAACGAACTTCTTGACATTAGCAGGGGTGACACCTTCACCAGTCATGGGAACGCCGTTCTTGACGACATACCAGAGGTCCACATCAATGGCTTCAAGGTGCATGCGCATCTTGTTCTTCCAATAGGGGTATTCAGTGCCATCGAAGACGGGGCACGCAGCGGAGACTTTGATTATCCCTGCAGTCGACATAGCTAAAACTCCAGGTGGTTAAACCGAATCACACAGAACAAGGGAGTACCTTGCTCTGATACCAGTTGAAAGTGCGTTATATCGACTAGAGGGGGGGTGAATAGGCGATTTTTATGAAAGTCTTCAAAACATGGAGGTTTCGAAGACAAACGATAGAACCGATGCTATTCAGATGCAGCGGAAGGTAGACTACACTAGACAAGCCATAGTCAAGTATTTAATGAAGTGAATGCACAAAGACTAATAGCAGCTAGGTAGTATGGATCAGGATGGAAGACAGTATGAAACCAAACAAAACAAGTAATCTCACAATGAAGTCAAACAGAGAAGACAAACAGGCAATGACTTCATGAAGACAAACAGTGAGTAAAGGGTAGGAAGAGATAGAACCAGTAGCTTGTTGAAGACAATGATTTGTTCGACCAGTTCCAGTTGCTGCGACAACTGTACGTCTGGTTGGAGCGGCTGGGTATTTAAACCTGAGGACACAAAGTCCCGGACACACAGTCCTCACCGTATCCTCCTTGAGCTAAGGACACCTAGTCCTCGCCCAATCACTCTGGTAAGTCTTCAAGGTAGACTTCCAAACCTTCACAGACTTCGTTCACCGGCGATCCACAATGGCTCTTGGATGCTCAGAACGTGACGCCTAACCGGCTGGAGGATTCACAGTCCTCAAGTGTAACAAGTCTTCAGATCACGCGGACAGAAAGACTTCAGTGATGCCTAACACTCTTTGGCTCTGGGTGTTTGGGCTTTGTCCTCGCAAGGACTTCTCTCTCTCAAAGGCTTCGAGGTGGGTTGCTCTCAAACGACAAAAGTCGTGCACTAACTCTGAGCAGCCACCAATTTATGGTGTAGGGGTGGGCTATTTATAGCCACAAGGCAACCCGTGATATGTCCGAAATGACCCTGGGTCACTAAGGAACTGACACGTGTTCCAACGGTCAGTTTTCAAACACACACGGCAACTTTACTTGGGCTACAAGCAAAGCTGACTTATCCAACTCAGGATAAGATTCACTCTCATTGTCTTCACTCGAAGACATTAGGATTTGGGTTGAGCATCACATCAGTCACTCTGACTTTGTTCACTTGGACCCCACTTAACAGTGCGGTGGTTCCTATGACTCAACAAAGAAGAAAAGGAAACAACGAAACAACTAAGTCTTCGCGCTCCATAATCTTCACTCATTGTCTTCTCCTGTCATAGTCTTCAATATGAATGTCGTCATATCCCACCATTGTCGTCAATGTCTTCATACATTTTTAGGGGTCATCTCCGGTAGGTAAACCGAATCAATGAGGGACACTACCTGTGTTATCCTGCAATTCTCACAAACACATTAGTCCCTCAACCAGATTTGTCGTCAATACTCCAAAACCAACTAGGGGTGGCACTAGATGCACTTACAGGACTTATGGTTGTGACTGTATTACTTGGGTAATGAAGTGTCGTTGCCGAGGAATCATCCATGCCATCAATGTTTTGGTGTTTAATGATGATGTATCCCTGTGACCACCTCACTATCATCCCAACTAGCATGCAGTAACTGGCCGGTGGAGTAGAGCAAAAGTGACCCATGGTCTATGCTATAGATTAGCTTTGTTGTTGCGAATTTACCTGGTTAGTAGGTATTGTTTGAGCCCAGTGATCTGTTGGGGAACGTAGCAGAAATTCAAAATTTTCCTACGTATCACCAAGATCTATCTATGGACAGACTAGCAACGAGGGGAAGGAGAGTGCATCTACATACCCTTGTAGATCGCTAAGCGGAAGCGTTCAAGTGAACGGGGTTGATGGAGTCGTACTCGTCGTGATTCAAATCACCGATGATCAAGTGCCGAACGCACGGCACCTCCGCGATCAACACACGTACAGCCCGGTGACGTCTCCCACGCCTTGATCCAGCAAGGAGAGAGGGAGAGGTTGAGGAAGACTCCATCCAGCAGCAGCACAACGGCGTGGTGGTGGTGGAGGAGCGTGGCAATCCTGCAGGGCTTCGCCAAGCACCACGGGAGAGGAGAAGAACTTGGGAGAGAGGGAGGGCTGTACCAAAGGCAAAAGTTGTCTCAAGAGGCCCTCCTACCCTCACTATATATAGGGATCCCAAGGGGGGGTGCGCCAGCCCTAGGAGATCCAATCTCCTAGGGGGCGGCGGCCAGGGGAGGTTTCCCTCCCCCCCCAAGGCACCTAGGAGGTGCCTTCCCTCCTTGGGACTCTTCCTTAGGGTTTCCCCCTTCACCCTAGGCGCATGGGCCATAAGGGAAGTGGCGCCCCAGCCCACTTTGGGCTGGATCCCTTCCCACTTCAGCCCATGGAACCCTCCGGGATAGGTGGCCCCACCCGGTGGGCCCCCGGGACCCTTCCGGTGGTCCCGGTACAATACCGATGACCCCGAAACTTGTCCCGATGGCCGAAATAGGACTTCCTATATATAAATCTTTACCTCCGGACCATTCCGGAACTCCTCGTGACGTCCGGGATCTCATCCGGGACTCCGAACAACATTCGGTAACCACATACAAGCTTCCTTTATAACCCTAGCATCATCGAACCTTAAGTGTGTAGACCCTACGGGTTCGGGAGACATGCAGACATGACCGAGATGTTCTCCGGTCAATAACCAACAGCGGGATCTGGATACCCATGTTGGCTCCCACATGTTCCACGATGATCTCATCGGATGAACCACGATGTCAAGGACTCAATCAATCCCGTATATAATTCCCTTTGTCTAGCGGTATTTTACTTGCCCGAGATTCGATCGTCGGTATCCCTATACCTTGTTCAATCTCGTTACCGGCAAGTCTCTTTACTCGTTCCGTAACACATCATCATGTGATCAACTCCTTGGTCACATTGCGCATATGATGATGTCCTACCGAGTGGGCCCAGAGATACCTCTCCGCTTACACGGAGTGACAAATCCCAGTCTCGATTCGTGCCAACCCAACAGACACTTTCGGAGATACCTGTAGTGCACCTTTATAGTCACCCAGTTACGTTGTGACGTTTGATACACCCAAAGCACTCCTACGGTATCCGGGAGTTGCACAATCTCATGGTCTAAGGAAATGATACTTGACATTAGAAAAGCTTTAGCATACGAACTACACGATCTTTGTGCTAGGCTTAGGATTGGGTCTTGTCCATCACATCATTCTCCTAATGATGTGATCCCGTTATCAACGACATCCAATGTCCATGGTTAGGAAACCATAACCATCTATTGATCAACGAGCTAGTCAACTAGAGGCTTACTAGGGACATGGTGTTGTCTATGTATCCACACATGTATCTGAGTTTCCTATCAATACAATTATAGAATGGATAATAAACGATTATCATGAACAAGGAAATATAATAATAACCAATTTATTATTGCCTCTAGGGCATATTTCCAACAGTCTCCCACTTGCACTAGAGTCAATAATCTAGTTCACATCGCCATGTGATTAACACTCACAGGTCACATCGCCATGTGACTAACACCCAAGAGTTTACTAGAGTCAGTAGTCTAGTTCACATCACTATGTGATTAACACTCAATGAGTTTTAGGTTTGATCATGTTGCTTGTGAGAGAGGTTTTAGTCAACGGGTCCGAACCTTTCAGATCCGTGTGTGCTTTACAAATCTCTATGTCATCTCCTTGATGTAGCTACCACGCTCTATTTGGAGCTATTCCAAATAACTGTTCTACTTGGAGCTATTCTAAATTGTTGCTCCATTATATGCATCCGGTATCTCTACTCAGAGCTATCCGGATAGGTGTTAAGCTTGCATCGACGTAACCCTTTACGACGAACCCCTTTTACCACCTCCATCACCGAGAAACTTCCTTAGTCCAGTAGTTACTAAGGATAACTTTGACCGATGTCCTGTGATCCATTCATGGATCATTCTTGTACCCCTTGACTGACTCATGGCAAGGCACACTTCAGGTGCGGTACACAGCATAGCATACTGTAGAGCCTACGTCTTAAGCATAGGGGACGACCTTCGTCTTTTCTCTCTATTCTGCCGTGGTCGAGCTTTAAGTCTTAACTTCATACCTTATAACTCAGGCAAGAACTCCTTCTTTGACTGATCCATCTTGAACACCTTCAAGATCACGTCAAGGCATGTGCTCATTTGAAAGTACCATTAAGCGTTTTGATCTATCCTTATAGATCTTGATGCTCAATGTTCAAGTAGCTTAATCCAGGCTCTCCATTGAAAACACTTTCCAAATAACCCTATATGCTTTCTAGAAATTCTACGTCATTTCTGATCAACAATATGTCAACAACATATATTTATCAGAAATTCTATAGTGCTCCCACTCACTTCTTTGGAAATACCAGTTTCTCATAAACTTTGTATACACCCAAAATCTTTGATCATCTCATCAAAGCATACATTCCAACTCCGAGAAGCTTACTCCAGTCCTCAGAAGGATTGCTGGAGCTTTGCATACTTATTAGCATCTTTCAGGATTGACAAAACCTTCCGGTTGTATCACATACAACCTTTCCTCAAGAAAATCGTCGAGGAAACAATGTTTTGACATCCTATCTGCAAGATTTCATAAATAATGCAGTAATCGCTAATATAATTCCAACAGACTCTTAGCATCGCTACGAGTGAGAAAGTCTCACCGTAGTCAACTCCTTGAACTTGTCGGAAAACATCTTAACGACAAGTCGAGCTTTCTTAACGGTGATACTTACCATCATTGTCCGTCTTCCTTTTAAAATCCATCTGTACTCAACAGCCTTACGACCATCAAGTAGTTCTTCCAAAGTCTATACTTTGTTTTCATACATGGATCCTACCTCGGATTTTATGACCTCGAGCCATTTATCGGAATCCGGGCCCACCATCGCTTCTCCATAGCTCGTAGGTTCATTGTTGTCTAGCAACATGACTTCCAAGACAGGATTACGTACCACTCTGAAGTAGTACGCATCCTTGTCATCCCACGAGGTTTGGGAGTGACTTGATCTGAAGTTTCATGATCACTATCATAAGCTTCCACTTCAATTGGTGTAGGTGCCACAGGAACAACTTCCTGTGCCCCGCCACAGACTAGTTGAAGAGACGGTTTCAATAACCTCATCAAGTCTCCACCATCCTCCCACTCAATTCTTTCGAGAGAAACTTTTCCTCGAGAAAGGACCCGATTCTAGAAACAATCCCTTATTGCTTTCGGATCTGAGACAGGAGGTATACCCAACTGTTTTGGGTGTCCTATGAAGATGCATTTATCCGCTTTGGGTTTGAGCTTATCAGCCTGAAACTTTTTCACATAAGCGTCGCAGCCCCAAACTTTTAAGAAATGACAGCTTAGGTTTGTCTAAACCATAGTTCATATGGTGTCATCTCACCGGAATTACGTGGTGCCCTATTTAAAGTGAATGTGGTTGTCTCTAATGCCTAACCCATAAACTATCGTGGTAATTTGATAAGAGACATCATGGTATGCATCATATCCAATAGGGTGCAGTTATGATGTTCGGACACACCATCACACTATGGTGTTCCAGGCTGTATCAGTTGTGAAACAATTTCCACAATGTCTTAATTCTGTGCCAAACTCGTAATTTAGATATTCATCTCTATGATCATATCATAGATATTTTATCCTCTTGTCACGACGATCTTTCAACTTCACCCTGAAATTACTTGAACCTTTCAATAATTCAGACTCGTGATTCATCAAGTAAATATACTCAACATCTACTCAAATCATCTGTGAAGTAAGAACATAACGATATCCACTACATGCCTCAGCACTCATTGGACTGCACACATCAAAAATGTATTACTTCCAACAAGTTGCTTTCTTGTTCCATTTTACTGAAAACGAGGCTTTCAGTCATCTTGCCCATGTGGTATGATTTGCATGTCTCAAGTGATTCAAAATCAAGCGAGTACAAAATGGTCCATTTGCATGGAGTTTCTTCATGCATATATACCAATAGACATGGTTCGCATGTCCCAAACTTTTCAAAAACGAGTGAGCCCAAAGATCCATCAACATGGAGCTTCTTCATGCGTTTTATACCGATATGACTTACGTGGCAGTGCCACAAGTAGGTGGTACTATCATTACTATCTTTTGGCATGAACATGTGTATCACTACGATCGAGATTCAATAAACCATTCATTTTAGGTGCAAGACCATTGAAGGTATTATTCAAATAAACAGAGTAACCATTATTCTCCTTAAATGAATAACCGTATCGCGATAGACATAATCCAATCATGTCTATGCTCAACGCCAACACCAAACTCGATGGTAGAGGGAGCTTGCGATGCTTGATCATATCAACATTGGAAACACTTCCAACACATGTCGTCAGCTCACCTTTAGCTAGTCTCCGTTTTATTCCGTAGCTTTTATTTCGAGTTACTAATACTTAGCAACCGAACCGGTATCTAATACCCTGGTGCTACTAGGAGTACTAGTAAAGTACACATTAACATAATGTATATCCAATATACTTCTATCGACCTTGCCAGCCTTCTAATCTACCAAGTATCTAGGGTAATTCTGCTCCAGTGGTTGTTCCCTTTATTACAGAAGCACTTAGTCTCGGGTTTGGGTTCAACCTTGGGTTTCTTCACTAGAGCAGCAGCTGAATTGCCGTTTTATGAAGTATCCCTTCGTGCCCTTGCCCTTCTTGAAACTAGTGGTGTCACCAACCATCAACAATTGATGCTCCTTCTTGATTTCTACTTTTGTGGTGTCAAACATCACGAACATCTCAAGGATCATCATACATGTCCCCGATATATTATAGTTCATCACGAAGCTCTAGCAGCTTGGTGGTAATGACTTCGGAGAAACATCACTATCTTATCTGGAAGATCAACTCCCACTTGATTCAAATGATTGTTGTACTCAGACAATCCGAGCACAAGCTCAACAATTGAGCTGTTCTCCTTAGTTTGCATGTTAAGAAAATCGTCGGAGGTCTTATACCTCTTGACGTGGGCACGAGCCTGAAATTCCAATCTCAGCCCACAAAACATCTCATATGTTTCGTGACGTTTCAAAAACGTCTTTGGTGCCTCAACTCTAAACCGTTTAACTGAACTATCACATAGTTATCAAATGCGTATGTCGGATGTTCGCAACATCCACAGACGACGTTCGAGGTTCAGCACACTGAGCGGTGCATTAAGGACATAAGCCTTCTATAAAGCAATGAGGATAATCCTCAGTTTACGGACCTAGTCCGCATAATTGCTACTATCAACTTTCAACTAATTTTTCTCTAGGAACATATCTAAACAGTAGAACTGAAGCGCGAGCTACGACATAATTTGCAAAATCCTTTTGACTATGTTCAGGATAATTAAGTTCATCTTATGAACTCCCACTCAGATAGACATCCCTCTAGTCATCTAAGTGATTACATGATCCGAGTCAACTAGGCCGTGTCCGATCATCACGTGAGACGGATTAGTCAACGTCGGTGAACATCTTCATGTTGATCGTATC
The DNA here is from genome assembly GCF_002575655.3 of Aegilops tauschii subsp. strangulata. Lineage (NCBI taxonomy): Eukaryota > Viridiplantae > Streptophyta > Magnoliopsida > Poales > Poaceae > Aegilops > Aegilops tauschii. The sequence goes on along the minus strand of NC_053036.3, from coordinate 643,885,434 downwards.
TTCTATACGACTCATGCTCGACCTTTCGGTCTTCTGTGTTCCGAGGCCATGTCTGTACATGCTAGGCTCGTCAAGTTAACCCTAAGTGTTTTGCATGTGTAAAACTGTCTTACACCCGTTGTATGTGAACGTAAGGATCTATCACACCCGATCATCACGGCATGCTTCGAAACGACGAACTGTAGCAACGGTGCACAGTTAGGGGAGAACACTTCTTGAAATTTTAATGAGGGATCATCTTATTTACTACCGTCGTTCTAAGCAAATAAGATGTATAAACATGATAAACATCATATGCAATCAAATAGTGACATGATATGGCCAATATCATATTGCTCCTTTAGATCTCCATCTTCGGGGCTCCATGATCATCAACGTCACCGGCATGACACCATGATCTCCATCATCATGATCTCCATCATCGTGTCTTCTTGAAGTTGTCACGTCATCTATTACTTCTACTACTATGGCTAACGCTTTAGCAATAAAGTAAAGTAATTACATGACGTTTATGTTGACAAGCAGGTCATAAATAAATTAAGACAACTCCTATGACTCCTGCCGGTTGTCATACTCATCGACATGCAAGTCGTGATTCCTATTACAAGAACATGATCATCTCATACATCACATATATCATTCATCACATCCTTTGGCCATATCACATCACATAGCATACCCTGCAAAAACAAGTTAGACGTCCTCTAATTGTTGTTTGCATGTTTTACGTGGCTGCTATGGGTTTCTAGCAAGAACGTTTCTTACCTACGCAAAGACCACAACGTGATATGCCAATTGCTATTTACCCTTCATAAGGACCCTGTTCATCGAATCCGATCCGACTAAAGTGGGAGAGACAGACACCCGCCAGCCACCTTATGCAACTAGTGCATGTTTGTCAGTGGAACCGGTCTCACGTAAGAATACGTGTAAGGTTGGTCCGGGCCGCTTCATCCCAAGATGCCGCCGAATCAAGATAAGACTAGTAACGGCAAGCATATTGAACAAAATCAACGCCCACAACTACTTTGTGTTCTACTCGTGCATAGAAACTACGCATAGACCTAGCTCATGATGCCACTGTTGGGGAACGTAGCAGAAATTCAAAATTTTCCTACGTATCACCAAGATCTATCTATGGAGAGACTATCAACGAGGGGAAGGAGAGTGCATCTACATACCCTTGTAGATCGCTAAGCGGAAGCGTTCAAGTGAACGGGGTTGATGGAGTCGTACTCGTCGTGATTCAAATCACCGATGATCAAGTGCCGAACGCACGGCACCTCCGCGTTCAACACACGTACAGCCCGGTGACGTCTCCCACGCCTTGATCCAGCAAGGAGAGAGGGAGAGGTTGAGGAAGACTCCATCCAGCAGCAGCACAACGGCGTGGTGGTGGTGGAGGAGCGTGGCAATCCTGCAGGGCTTCGCCAAGCACCACGGGAGAGGAGAAGAACTTGGGAGAGAGGGAGGGCTGTACCAAAGGCAAAAGTTGTCTCAAGAGGCCCTCCTACCCTCACTATATATAGGGATCCCAAGGGGGGGGGGTGCGCCAGCCCTAGGAGATCCAATCTCCTAGGGGGCGGCGGCCAGGGGAGGTTTCCCTCCCCCCCAAGGCACCTAGGAGGTGCCTTCCCTCCTTGGGACTCTTCCTTAGGGTTTCCCCCTTCACCCTAGGCGCATGGGCCATAAGGGAAGTGGCGCCCCAGCCCACTTTGGGCTGGATCCCTTCCCACTTCAGCCCATGGGACCCTCCGGGATAGGTGGCCCCACCCGGTGGGCCCCCGGGACCCTTCCGGTGGTCCCGGTACAATACCGATGACCCCGAAACTTGTCCCGATGGCCGAAATAGGACTTCATATATATAAATCTTTACCTCCGGACCATTCCGGAACTCCTCGTGACGTCCGGGATCTCATCCGGGACTCCGAACAACATTCGGTAACCACATACAAGCTTCCTTTATAACCCTAGCGTCATCGAACCTTAAGTGTGTAGACCCTACGGGTTCGGGAGACATGCAGACATGACCGAGATGTTCTCCGGTCAATAACCAACAGTGGGATCTGGATACCCATGTTGGCTCCCACATGTTCCACGATGATCTCATCGGATGAACCACGATGTCAAGGACTCAATCAATCCCGTATACAATTCCCTTTGTCTAGCGGTATTTTACTTGCCCGAGATTCGATCGTCGGTATCCCTATACCTTGTTCAATCTCGTTACCGGCAAGTCTCTTTACTCGTTCCGTAACACATCATCCCGTGATCAACTCCTTGGTCACATTGCGCATATGATGATGTCCTACCGAGTGGGCCCAGAGATACCTCTCCGCTTACACGGAGTGACAAATCCCAGTCTCGATTCGTGCCAACCCAACAGACACTTTCGGAGATACCTGTAGTGCACCTTTATAGTCACCCAGTTACGTTGTGACGTTTGATACACCCAAAGCACTCCTACGGTATCCGGGAGTTGCACAATCTCATGGTCTAAGGAAATGATACTTGACATTAGAAAAGCTTTAGCATACGAACTACACGATCTTTGTGCTAGGCTTAGGATTGGGTCTTGTCCATCACATCATTCTCCTAATGATGTGATCCCGTTATCAACGACATCCAATGTCCATGGTTAGGAAACCGTAACCATCTATTGATCAACGAGCTAGTCAACTAGAGGCTTACTAGGGACATGGTGTTGTCTATGTATCCACACATGTATCTGAGTTTCCTATCAATACAATTATAGCATGGATAATAAACGATTATCATGAACAAGGAAATATAATAATAACCAATTTATTATTGCCTCTAGGGCATATTTCCAACATGATCTTCTACACCAAGTTAGCAGTACACACATTATGTGTGTATGCTTTGCTTGACGATCATTTCTAGCAACATTGTTCAGTAATCTCTTTAGCATCATTATGTGAAATGAATTTATCTCATAAGAAGATTACAAAACAGGTGAAAGGTGGACCTAGTACTTATGTTTAATATGAAGCTCGAGTAGCCTTGGTTTACAGCTTAGAAAAGTTGTCCGTCAGCATGCTAGATCATTTTATTGCATTTATCAAGAATGTTTCTGAATATGGACATCTTTCCTGAGCTGTAGGATGGAGGATCGTGAGAGTACTGGTTCACCAAAAACTTGTAGGAAGTAGAAGCGTGGCCGTGCAAAGCTTCAGTATTTGGTGAAGATATCTGATACACGCAGCCCTGGTCTATTGCAATCTCAGCCCGCTTCGTCGAGATATGGATGCCTTTCTTTGTTGAAGAAGAAACGTTCTCGAGGTAATTTGATCATTGAACTCTTATGTTTTGTTAGAATCACTGAGGCATGCTATGCAATACCAGTACTCTTTTTGGAAATGGCAACTTGATTGTTGGTGACTATGTATAAGATGCAATGTTGAGTTGTTTGGTTTGGTACCCTACTGCTGCAAATCAAATCATTTCCAACTGCTCTATTTTTGTCTTTGAACACTCAGTATTGTTGTCTACACATGAGCTGGGAAATAAGGGTAAAATGTTTCCTGTGTGAGTTGCTGCCGTGCTGTACAATACCATCTTAGCTTTTTTGTGTAAACCAATCAGATCAAGTTTAGAGAAATCCTGATAGGGCAAAATGTTCTGGAAGAGTTACTTTGATCTTTTGACGAGTTGACCAAGTGGTGATTTGGAACCTTTCTGCTCTAGGACATAGCCTTAAAGCTATGGGCATACTATGCTATGCTCCGGCCATAGAGTCGACGATCTAGTGCTTGTGGTCTTTGATTGTGATGCTATGCTGTTGCTGTTAACATGTTCTTTCCTAGTGAGTAGTTGCCTTTCGTTAATGACGATGGTTCTGTCTTGCAAGTGAGGTGCAAGGGCCATTTTGTGTCCTTTTGCCCTGCAGTTTCCTCTCACTTTGGGATTGAACTCTAAACTACACTTCTGCATAGTCATAGTAGTATTTATCTTTTGCCCGTGAAATAAATTGAAGTTACTCAATTATATGTTGACAAAGGACAAATAAGTCGTTGCAACCCTGGAAAAGAACGGGAGCCCTACTAGTTGTTTACATGTTCATCTAGCATGATACATAGATACGGTAGGAGATCCGGAATGAGCATAGACAAATATTTTATTGCTCGTATTGTTAAAACATGTACCTTGTCATTAGATGACCAATAAAGGAGAAGAAATACACACCGGAATGTGCAAGTAATTAATGTTTGATTCTGAAATCTGTGCACTGATGTAATTTGTAGAGGAGCAAACACATCAAGCATTTGGTGTTTTTTGAGAGAGAATCAAGCATTTAGTTTTATTTGTTGCAAGGTCAAACTCTATCAACTTGTAGGATTGGTATACTATTAGTTCATAGGGACAATTTATTCTGCTTATATAGATGTTCTTGATTTTATACAAAATAGGGTACTTAGATTCTTTCAGTGACATTTCTTGGTTGTAATTACATAGCCATTTTGAAACATTTTATTACATGAATGATGTTTAACTCCCACGCTGGACACAACTTTTGGAGGTTCATCTGCACCACAGGCAACGCCCGAACCTTTTCCTTGTGAAGAGGTACATGGTATTTGACTATCAGATCAATTTGTAGTGAAGGAATTCTTCTTATGTTGAGCTCAACTTTGAACTAGACCAGCATCAATTAATATGGATCGGAGGGAGTACAGTAGTTCCTAGTGGGGAAAGTCATTGCTTTTTCCTTCATTTTTAGAGTCAAGCTAGACCTCCAACATGAGGGTCTTAACCTTCTGGATAGGTTGAAGGAACAGACTCAAGCTTTACACTTTTGTCAGTGGAGCTCTGTGGTCTATAGACATTTGTCTTGTTTGGCATAATCCCTTGTGCAAGGGCGTGTCTGAACTCTGTAGTTGGTACTTCGGTAGTTTTTAATCCGAGTGGAAGAAAGAACTGTTTGACAACGGAGGAGCGAAGATTGATTCTTTGAGAGTTTAATGGAATGAACATATTGTTTCATTTTGACATTCTGTTTATTGTTTATTCCGAGGTCTGACTCATTCTGATAGCAGGATGAACGAAGAGGGGTACCACCAGCGCCGACGAGCCGGCTCGCCCTGAAGCTCATCGAGAGGATCCTGTCATCACTATTGAGGAGGGCGGTGGCCGTGCTGTGTTCAAAGTTGTAAGTGTGCTATCTTTTTACCTTGGGAGTTGAATCTCATCCAAAAAATATTTCCAGTTAAGATGTTTGATATTGTGATTTGGCGAAGTAAATTGGGTAGTTGGACCTTGGCAAGTGGTGGCAGGGGACTACCGGGCCAGGGAGTAGGTCCATGTTACTATCGCTGAAACTAACAATGCTGGCTCAACATGTACTGTCTTTGTATGTGATCGCTGCTCGATGTAGTTGAGTCTAGAAGAACAATCTGGATGCATCAATGCACTCTGTACTAGGAAGTAGGAAGCACATGCTAAATAGGTTATTTTTTAGCTGATACAAGGTTGCTCGGTAGAAGGTGGCTTGGGCTGAATTGAAATAACTGGAATATTGGAATCTTGAGTTAGCATTGCTTAAGTTCTCATTTACTGTTTCTATATTTTTAATGTTTCTTCTAGTTGTTTAAATGCAAAAAAATCTATTTTGCTAACTCTGATTATCATCTTCTTGATTACATTTTCTATTGACGAAAATGTGTCATGGGGAATTTATAATAAACTTTGAAAAGGTGAAAACCCATGCTGAAGGTACACACCCTCCACGGGGTTTACTCAAGTTGTTTGGCATTGAAATTATACAATTGTTGTCATAGTTAAAACACTTCTCAATAGATCCACAACTGAAATTATTTATCTGTCTATGGCATGCCTGTCCATAAGAGCTTAAGGTCGGTTTGTTTCAGATGGACTGTGAGATTATCGTCTTGTTCTTATTCCTACCCTGTCCTGTTTTAATCCGTAAGATGTTTAGGTTGCCAAATTATTGCTCCATGACTTTTTAGGGGAAAATTATGTGTTGTAGTCACTGTATGAAGCTTAGATTCAACTCTAGCATTTTCCTGCTGCTGTGTTGGTTTCGACTAGAGCGCTGAACATGTTGTGCTTAGCTCTATAGGTTTAACATAAGTGACCGCCGTGTGGTGTGCGTGGGGGACAACATCACCAGCGACTCCGTTTGCCTATGCCAGCCATCAATCCAACGCCCCTCCGGTGGCTAGTTTTTCTACAACTACGACATAGGTAAGCTGTTGGTTCCTCTCCTCTCCTCTGTTCTCTCTCACTCTCTGTGTGCCCACATGACCATCGATGGTGGTAAACTTCATTACTGTGTAGCAGTACACCATGGATAATTTGTGGTTCCAAGATAATTCATTTGCTGTTGTTTTGGTCATGCACATATCAGTTTTCTACAAAGACTGCACTTGTCTTGTGTCAGTAGTGGTAAGCAATACATTAAATTTGGTGTGACATCTCATGCAACTAGACTGTAGACATCACTGCTGCTATCATCCAAAATAACTAGACTGCAAACTTCCTATTCTTGAAATATTACTCTCCATTGTTTTCTCAAAGACTTTTGGATTGAACTCTAAAATGCACTTCTGCATAGTCATAGTAGTATTTATCGTTTGCCAGTGAAATAAATTGACGTGTCTCAATTACATGTTGAAACAGGACAAATAAGTCGTTGCAACCCATGTTCATCTATCATGAGTGCATGATACATAGATACGTTAGCAGCGTGTTGTAAGAACATGTACTTTGCCATTAGATGACCGGTGAAGGAGAAGAAATACAGACAGGAATGTGCAAGTCATTAATGTTTGATTCTGAGATCCGTGCACTGATGTAATCTGTAGAGGAGCAAACACAATAATCATTTAATTTGATTAGTTGCAAGGTCAAACACTGTCAACTTGTAGGATGGTGCATTGCTAGTGATAGGGACAATTTATTATGTTTATATTAAGTTCTTGATTTTATATGAATGAGGGAACTTTACGTAGATTCTTCCAGTGCCATTTGTTGGTTGTAATTCCATAGACATTTTTGAACGTCTTGTTGCATGAATGATGTTTAACTCCCTTGCCGGTCAAAAGTAATGGAGGTACATCTGTACCGCTCCAACCTCCAATCCTTTTCCTTGTGAAGAGGTAGATGGTGTGACTATCATATCCATTTGTAGTCAAGGCATTCTTCTTATGTTGGGCATCAGGCTTCATTGCATTTTCTGATCTTTCATGCCTACCCTCTATATATCTTGCACGAATGTTGTGGTCTCTTGCCATCGAGGGATCTGCATATTGATTTCCTGTAGGAGATCCAAGGAATAGTTATGCTCCAGTTAATGTTTTGGAGCTGGCTTTCCCGTTCCGTTTCCAATTAGTGTCTTGCAAGATGAGATCTTCTACTTTAGTTTTGAGTTGTGAAAGTCATTGCTTTTTCCTTCAATTTCAATGTAGACCTCCAGCACAAAATATAATTGATATGTTCTGATACTTTTGTGTTACATTGAGGGTCTTAACCTTCTGGATTGGTTGAACGAATAGGCACAAGGTTTACACTTGCTTTTGTCGGTGGAGCTCTGGTCTATGGACATTTGCCTTTTTTGCCGGAATCCTGAGTGCACGGGCGTACCAAAACTTTGTAGTTGGTACTTGGTAGTGTTGAATCCGAGTGAAAAAAAGAATAGTTTGACATTGGGATTTTAGCTGGATCCTTTAAGAGTTTAATGACACAAACGTGTTGTTTCATTTTACCATTCTGGTTATTGTTTCTTCCGAGGTCTGAATCATTCTGATAGCAGGATGAGCGAAGTAGCCACCCAGCTGGCCTGCCCCGAAGCTCAACGAGAGAATCCTGTCGTCGCTGTGGAGGAGGGCGGTGACCGCACATCCACGACACGATCTTTAGATCGGTGAAGACTCCATTTCCTGTGGTTATCATCTAATAGGCCAAACAGGTTCATTTTTAGCTTATATACAAGGTTGTTTGGTAAAAGGTGGCTTGGGCTATGTCTGAATTTAAACAATTGGCGTTGGATCAATATTACAATTCTGGAGCCTGCGGTAGCATTTCGATGATTGCTACCAGTAAAATTGTCACTGTAACTTTTGACCCGTGGTTATCTCCAGAGCTGTCCCTTACTTTTACTATTATTATTTTTGACTTATGAATAGTCGCCGTAGTTTCTAGCCTTGAAAGCAAAAGTGAGGTGCATGTTCTGTGTGGCTCATGAAAACTGACAACAGAAGTGAATTCTTGTTATGTCGTGTACAGAAAATAAACAACATTATTAACAAATTTTTATATGTCCGCAGTGGATACATGTGAGAGCTGTTGTAGATTTCTGAAACATGTAAATAAGCACACAGCAGCAGTTTGTTCTAAAATAACATAGAAAATACTTATACAAATAGTTTTAGAGTAGATCCATCATGCCCAGCTGGCGATTTTCCATAATCTGGTGAAAATCTTCTGCTATGTGCTGCAGGACATTGACAGTGAGATAAACGAGCCGAAGCTCTCAGTGAACACACGTGGATGGTCGGCTGGTTCATCTGATCTCACTGACCAACTTCTCCTCGCGGAAGGACCATTTCTCCATTTGAGTTCCTCGACGACGCACTCCCTGGATGCATTGGCGGCTTCCACGGAGCAATGGGAGCTTTTGAAGGTAGTGGCGCGACTAGTCAATTGACAAATGCAAGGAATAGTGTGTATCCTGCAAGGAGCGATGAGCTATTAGAAAACTGCGATATTTTGAGCTCAAACCCATGAACCATCATATTGATCCATTGTACTGTGCCATGTTTTTGCCGCAGCAATTGAGGATCCTATGGAGTTCCGACGCGCAGCAGCAACTTTTTGAGGACCTCATGACCGAACTGACGAAGACAAAGCTTGTCCGGCATCGCTGAGCACTGGAGCTAGGCGTTTTGCAGTTTTTTTGCACCAGTTTTTCAAACCTGGAGTGTGTTAAGGAGGGAGTCTTTTGGTACAAACCTCTAGTGCTGGCTCTGGTGCCCTTTTTTGTTGTTGTTATGAGTCATCCCAATAGAGATTGAGCATCCAGTAGCCATCTGATGAGTTGTGGTAGCAATATATACTTTACGGAGGGAGTATTAGATAGCCAGAACATTTATGTTCAGTAAATGTGTGTATTTCTCCACTAGAAGATCATATTTTATCCTGAAAGAAAATCAGTTTGTGCAGCAGGCTGGGAGTTGAGGATGAGTACAAGCACCAGACTGAAGTTGTGCCACTCCTGGATGCCCTTCCTATCCCACAAGAGCCGTACGGCATGCAGCCTGGAGTATGTTAGATTTGCTTTTTCCTGTGAGTACCATCTTATTATCTTAATCTTAGTTCTATGCTTTTGTTGTATCTTACCATATTTTGCTTCTCCCATATGCGGTCCAACTAGCAAACGTCATGGAAACTGTGAATTTTATTGTAGTTGTACATCATTCTTTGGTTTGCCTATGTATGAAGTTCCAAACTGAAAGCTGCACCACACTGCACCATTCTTACGAGTTTGAGATTTTGTATCTTGGCCTGGCAGTTTCTCCATGCATATTCTGTTGCTGTGTTTTTTTGGGTTAGTCTTGGAGCTGGATACTTGATTCTGTTCAAGACATAGTTTCTTAGCTGAAATACGATGCTAAGTTGCATTTGGGGCCTGGCATTTTGGCTGTGTTGTGGGCATTGTGGACTAGTAGAAATGATGTGATATTTCAGCTCAAACCCATCAACCATCATACTGACCCTGCGCCATGTTTCTACTGCAGCAATTGGCTATCCTATGGAGTGTCAAGGCGCAGCAGAACCTCTTTGTGGCCCTCATCACCAAACTGGCAAAGACAAAGGAAAGCCCCACGGTTGGTCGGTGTCGCTAAGCACTAGAGTTGGGCCTTTTGCAGTTTCTTTTGCACCAGTTTTGCAACCATGTAGTGTTTGTTAGCAAGGGGGTCTTTTGGTGACGATGATCCTGTACAAACCTCTAGTGTTGGCTCTGGTGTCCTTTTTTATTGTTGCTTTGAGTCAACCCAATAGAGATTGAGCAACCAGTAGCCATCTTCTCAGGGCTCTGGATGAGTTATGGAAGCAATATGTTGCTGGAGCACCATGACATTTTGTTTCAAGGTTGCTTTACCTTGCTGTACAGGATTGTTGTAACTTTCAGAGCCGCAAAATGGTAGCAGCATTGTTATGGACATGTGGATAAATGTGACAGTGAATGTATGTTTAAGGTTGATGAGAAATATTGTTTGCTATGTGTTTGAAAGACGCAATAAAAACAAATGTTGATGATCGAAATTAATAAAAGACTTGTTGATCACGTATGTTTCTAGTTTGTCCTTTGATTGAGGTTCCATTCATGCCTATGGATATAATTCTTGTGAAATATAAGAGAAAAGACATTGGCCTGAACACTAGCAACATAAAAATTAATAAACTCAGAAATAATAGAGCCCTTTGTTTGAGGATCCATTCGTATGGATGGAAGGATTGATATGTTACCGGATCCAATTGCTTGTAGTGAACTCTAGCTAAGCTTGTGCTAGCTTCTTGTATAATTCTTGCGAAATATATAAGAGAAAAAAGATTGGCTTGAATGTTATTAGAAACATAGAAAAGAATAAACTGACAAACAAGCGAGCCCGTCTTTTTTCGACACACTCAAACAAACCTGAATAGATAGCTTGTTGTTTATCAAAAAAGAAAAGAATAGATAGCTTGTTGGCAGGTTTGGAACGTTTGCTATTAAAAATGAGAGGAAGTTGAAGAAGCGATTGTAAAAGCTGTGAGTGAGAAACCCGTGCCCCGTGATAATTGCATTGCCTTTCCTAGAAACATAAATGAACACATCATAATCATGGCATTTCATTAAAACGCCCTAGGGATGCCCATCAGGGGTCTGGATTGCGCCACCTCACTGATCCTCGGCCTCCTTGTTCCCTTCTCCTCACCATGCCTTGTTCTAAGTAGCTATGTCTCTATATATAGTAGAAAGAGTCCAGCATCCGCGTGCAGGGTGCGTGTGCGACTTGGACTTGGGGCTTGGGCGAAGGAGCGGAGAGGGCGAAGAAAAAGATGTGACCTTTGTGATTCCGCGCGGCGCTGTGACCCTGTGAGGATTGATTTTCGTCCTTGTGGATAGGTAGCAACATCGACCACGAAGGAAGGAAGGAAGGAAAGGAGGAAGGAAAAGCAGCTTGCCCTGGATGGGTTGGCGTCCGTCTTGGTCAGCGGCCACGTATGGATTCCAAGCGTGCGGTTGGTTCTCCCGGCGGCGTTCCGCGGCAAGGAAGGAAGGTACGTGGGAGGAGAGAAGAAATCAAGATGCGGTTGTCTTTAATTTAATATAGTATAATTTTTGCGGCGGTGCAAGGCGTGCATGCAGCCGTGGGTGGAGAGCCGGCCGGCGGCGACCTCGCCGGGAAGGACAAAGGCCATCACCGCCATGGCCGATTAGAGTGGATGCCGTCCGGCGTCCGTCCAGTGAGGAGGAGGAAGAAGAAAGAACAGAAGGCCGCGCTGAGTCACTCGGGGTCCTCGTCTCGTGACATGATTTGTGCCCGAGTCAACAAGACAAGTACGAATATGCGTGCGTTTCAGTGATTTTTTGTTTGAGAGAGAGAGAGAGAGAGACACGATGGTCAAGGGACGCGAGCCAGCCGACCGAGGGAATATCTTCCTTTTGGCCAAACGAAACGGCAGGAAGTCAATCAACAAACCCCTGTCTCTCTGCGAATCAACCTGTGGTTGAGTTGGTTAGGTGGACAGTGGTATCCCCAACCCATCAGGATTCAAATCCTGGTGCTCGCATTATTCCTGGAAATCTCAAGATGATATGCCGGCTCAGTCTCTCGGAGATGCTCATAGGGGTAGGGTGTGCGTGTGTGCGTTCATAGGGGTGAGTGTATGCGCGTGTATATGAGCGCTTGCGTTCATAGGGGATTAGCTCAGGCAGGTTCACGTACAGGATCGGAGTCTCAGGTTAGTTACACACATAGGAAATCAATCAAACTACAAGTTTAGACAGCTTTGCATGGCAAGCTACATGTGTGTATTTTGCTGCTGGCAAAAACGAACGAGAAGCTAGAAAACCAACAGTCGAGCACCATTTTCCCATCTTCCCTGCATCCTCTAGCTGTTGCAGTAGCTACCCCGGGCGCTCCAACTCTCCTTGAACAGTTTAAACCTTATCTAGTTGCATCTCCGAATCCAACAGCAGATGTCTCAGCTGGTGGAGAGACAAGCTCTCAAACAACTTCTTCCTCATGGTTCCTCATGATCCGTCGAAATCTTACATAGCAGATCGATACAACAATATGTCCACATCTTACATAGCCGATCGAACACTTGGACAAACAAACAACGACAGGCAAAACAGAGAAATAGATAGATATAAGTGGGCAGTGGGTATCCGTATCATACTTCATAACATTCACGCCTGAGCAATATCAAACATATATCCCTCTCACGGAATAACCTTGTTGCTTCGAAGAATAGCTGACCAAGCAATGGTAATCTCCACCTCAGATCCGTTGAGGTCACATATATGCTGACTTATGCCACAATACTGAGGCCTGAGCTTGACATGAGCTTGCGCGGCAATATCGCCAGACTCTGAGTAGGCTTGTATGACAACTTTCAGGGTTTCCTCCAATTCTTCGGAATACTGCCTCACAGGCTTTAGTTCAACGGAAACTACATGCCTTGACAGATCAAGGTATCCGTCTTCTTCGCCAATTGGCATATTCCCACCATCACAGTCATGAGAATTGAGCAACACAACCTGGGTTGACGGACGATCAATAACTTCCGTGACTATGCCTTGGCTATCCATGACTAGGACTTCGTCGGGTGGTGAGGAGCAAGCAACTCGGCCTCCATGAATGAAAGGGGTTGTACTGCCTTTAACAAAGCCACCAACACGCAAAAAAGTTGCTTGGACTGATTGACGGTATAGTTGTTGAAGGCTTAACTCTGTTGTGCAAAGACAGTTCTTCAAGGTAAGAGCGTATAAACCATTATCGGTATGATAGCCACTGTACTGGCATCGTTTAGTGATCAACACTCTGTCTTCAGGCTCTGTTGGGCCTTTAAGTTTTAGTTGGACTTCGAGGTTAACAGGGTCCTTAGCCAAAATTGCACGAGTTGGGCCAGTCAAGCTCAAGAAGGGTTTCTGCAGGCATCATCATTACACATGCTTAATTGCAACCGAACCAATGGATCAACAAACTAAGACGTATGAGACGATGAGGAGATAAAAGCAAATTTAATACAACACGGCAGGCGCTTACATCTTGGGTGATCTCTTGGAAGTTCCCCCTTTCCCTCAAAAAGAGAATATTGCGTCTACGATCCACATTGTCTCGTGCGGCGACGACGCCGTACACTTTAAGTGGCCATTCCAGGAGTGGCCATTTCAGGTCCAAATCGATGTTGGCAATTTTGAAAGACAAGATCTGCAAGGTGGTCCCGTAGGTAGCAAGATGGTGTGGCATCTGTCTGGGCGTGCAGTGTGTAAAGTGCATGGGGCTCACTAGGGCTGCACAGTTTTGTCAACAAAAATAAGTTAGCGTACATCGATCCTAATAAACCATGAATCGGTACTTGCTACAAGGAAGGAGGGAATCTGCTGGTTGGCAATTAGAGAAGGAACAAACAAACACTGCTGTGTGATTAACTATATAGGAGTCAAGGAGTGTTGGCCATATCTTACTCATGAATTCAAAGTGTTCAACTAAAGATGTCAAGCCTTGACAGTAGCCCTCGAAGTCACTCACGTCGAACTCCATCTCCCTCCTTGCCTTCTCCTTATTATCCATCTTCTCATACTCCTGCCTGAACTTGAGCCTCTTCTCCCTCTCCTCTGAAGAAGTCAGCACCTTCTCATAAGGGTACTTGTGCCGGAAAGGGGCCAGTTCCGATTTGAGCTTGGACATGTCACGCCGCATATCAGCTAGCCGCTGTAAGATGCCGTCGATCCCCGACTGCAGCACCTTGTCTTCCTCATCTTTTGGCGTCTCCTTGGTGGTGGTGGTGCTGCTGCAGTTAAGTGGGGCTGATGGTATGATCCTGTAATTCATAAAAGCGACCATCTCTTCCATCTGCGCACAAGGTCCTTGATCTCCTGCTCGGAGACGATCGAGTTTGATTTGCCTAGGTCCATCTCCACCTCCCCCTCCCCCGGGGTCGTCTTGTTCTCGATCTGCTGATTTGATTTACCTGCGTTCATCTTGTCCTTCTGAAGCTCCTCGTGCACAACCTCGCCACACTTGAATTCGGTGATCTCATGCTCACCGCGTACCTCATCCGAATCCACCCGCTCACCGATCTTGCCGTCCCTGGCAGCCATGGCCTCAGTCTGATCCTCAGCGTCAATTGAACTCGTACCCGAACCGCCCAGCTTGTGGATTTTGGATGGCGGAGGGCTTACCGGACAAGGCCTCCCCGCCACCACGTCTCCCCCACCGCCGTCCGACGCCGTGGTTATTGTGGTGGTGGGGATGGGGGCGTTGACTGTTGAGATCGCTATACTCGCCGCCGCCTCAGGCCTTTTTTTTTAGCATCACCTGGCAGTAGTAGGATACGGCCCGGCCCAGAAGACCCGGCCGCATCCATCGGCTCCACTGGAGAGGATACTGATGGTTACTCAAAAAAAAACAAAAATGGAGGATACTGATGTCTCACAAAAAAAAACTAGAGGATTGTTCCGTCAAAAAAAAACTAGAGGTTAGTGAGTACTACTAACTAGTACTTTGCTCCCAACCTTCACTTTTTTTCTCTCAAAAGAAAATTTCACTTTTTATAACCACAGACAAATGGAAAGAGAAAGGAAGCCTCTAGGTTCCATCACCTTTTTTTACCCTCAAAAAAATACAAATACTAAAAAGAAACTTGTAGATTTTGCATCACGGCGATGATTTCGCTTCCTCTCTCCAACTCCTTTTAATGCAGGTCTTTGTTTCGACTTCGATTGGTTTTCCTCCACATCTAGATCACTCATGGGACATTTCAAGAGTTTTAGGGCCTGAGGTCAAAGAGAAATAAGCCCTTTATCTGGTGGCACGATCGGCTTTGCATCGTTCAATGTACTACAATGGCGTCGACTAAGGTTGATACATTGGTGTGTATGCTGATGTTATGTAAACATGGTGGCCACCGTGTGAGTTGTCGAGCGGTTCGTTGCTCCATAGGTTTGTCCTAACATAACTGGTTTTGACAGAAAATTGGTCATGTGGAGCTGGAACATTATGCAACATGATTCATAGATGCGGTCCATCAGATGATCGAGAACCGAGAAACTCGTCACAACTTCAAGATGATCCTCTTAAGTACATGTGGGCACTTCACAGTACTAATTGTTGTGCTTTTATCTTTTATTTGTAGTTTTACTTCATTTGGGTCATATGTTGTGTTTGAATTTGAATATTTGAATTTGGAAACATTGAGGAGACATCAGATCTGCCTTCTTGGCTTGAGGGCGTCAAGGGCATTGCACGCCTCCTCCCCCTTAATGGCAGTGGCGGATCAGGACGGAGAATGGGGCAGTGGCCACCATGCATGTTCACATGCACGACATCAGCATACACACAGGTATCATCCTTAGTCGAATCCATTGTAGCAAATCGAACGGTGCAAAGCCGGTCGTGCCATATAACCCGACTCTGCACTTTTTTATTTTTCATGTTTCCTGTTTTGATAAAGGGCCCCCTGTATTTCTATTACGCCTCAGGCCCTAAAACCTGCCCCTGGAATGATCTAGACGCGGAGAAAACCAGCGATGCTACAGGGACGGGTTTTTTTACGGATTGAAAGCTACGGACAGCGGTGTCATTATCTGTTTGGGAAGGGGGGGCACCTAAATTCAGGGAAAAGGAGTGAATTGCGAGATCACATAGTCCTGGCCATCTCCGGCCCGGCCCTGTTGACCCACCTAGGCCTGGCCCTAAAATCCAGGGCCTAGGCCCGATTTGGGCTTGCCCGTGGGCCGGGTTTGGGCCTGAGTTTTGAGCCCACCAGCAGGGCCTGGATGGGCTTGGGCTTGGCATATTGGCCTTTTAAGGAAGAGGCCCGGTCCACGGCCCTAAGCCCTAAGGCATGAACAGCCCTAGAGTTCGTACTAAAATAACACCATATGAAAACACATCAACCTGTTGGGGAACGTTGCAGAAAATTAAAAAAATTCTACGGTTTCACCAAGATCCATCTATGAGTTCATCTAAGCAACGAGTGAAGGGAGAGATGCATCTACATACCACTTTGTAGATCGCGAGCGGAAGCGTTCAAAAGAACGGGGTTGAGGTAGTCGTTCTCGTCGTGATCCTATCACCGGAGATCCTAGCGCCGAACGGACGGCACCTCCGCGTTCAACACACGTACGGTCAGCGTGACGTCTCCTCCGTCTTGATCCAGCAAGGGGGAAGGAGAGGTTGAGGAAGATGGCTCCAACAGCAGCACGACGGCGTGGTGGTGGTGGAGCAGCAGTACTCCGGCAGGCTTCGTCAAGCACGTGACGGAGGAGGAGAGGTGTTGGGGAGGGGAGGGGCTGCGCCTTGGATGTGTCCCGCAGCCCTCCCCTCGCCCCTCTATTTATAGGGGAAGGGAGAAGGGGGACCGGCCCCTCTAGATGAGATCTAGAGGGGGGGCGGCAGCCAAGGGGAGGAGGCTTGCCCCCCAAGCAAGGGGGGGGCGCCCCCCTTTAGGGTTTCCCCCAACCCTAGGCGCATGGGCCCTAAGGGGGAGTGGCACCCCAGCCCACTTTGGGCTGGTTCCCTTCCTCATACAGCCCATAAGGCCCTCCGGGAGAGGTGGCCCCTCCCGGTGGACCCCCGGAACCCCTCCGGTGGCCCCGGTACAATACCGATATGCCCCCGTACCTTTCCGGTGACCGTATGACAACTTCCCATATATAAATCTTTACCTCCGGACTATTCTGGAACTCCTCATGACGTCCGGGAACTCATCCGGGACTCCGAACAACATTCGGTAATCACATATAAGCCTTCCTAATAACCCTAGCGTCACCGAACCTTAAGTGTGTAGACCCTACGGGTTCGGGAGATATGCAGACATGACCGAGACTCCTCTCCGGCCAATAACCAACAGCGGGATCTGGATACCCATGTTGGCTCCCACATACTCCTCGATGATCTCATCGGATGAACCACGATGTCGAGGATTCAATCAACCCCGTATACAATTCCCTTTGTCAATCGGTATGTTACTTGCCCGAGACTCGATCGTCGGTATCCCAATACCTCGTTCAGTCTCGTTACCGGCAAGTCACTTTACTCGTACCGTAATGCTTGATCCCGTGACCAAACACTTTGATTACATTGAGCTCATTATGATGATGCATTACCGAGTGGGCCCAGTGATACCTCTCCGTCATACGGAGTGACAAATCCCAGTCTCGATCCGTGTCAACCCAACAGACACTTTCGGAGATACCTGTAGTGCACCTTTATAGTCACCCAGTTACGTTATGACGTTTGGTACACCCAAAGCACTCCTACGGTATCCGGGAGTTACACGATCTCATGGTCAAAGGAAAAGATACTTGACATTGGAAAAAGCTCTAGCAAAACGAACTACACGATCTTGTGCTATGCTTAGAATTGGGTCTTGTCCATCACATCATTCTCCTAATGATGTGATCCCGTTATCAACGACATCCAATGTCCATAGTCAGGAAACCATGACTATCTGTTGATTAACGAGCTAGTCAACTAGAGGCTTACTAGGGACATATTATGGTCTATGTATTCACACGTGTATTACAATTTCCGGATAATACAATTATAGCATGAATAAAAGACAATTATCATGAACAAGGAAATATAATAATAATCCTTTTATTACTGCATCTAGGGCATATTTCCAACAGTCTCCCACTTGCACTAGAGTCAATAATCTAGTTACATTGTGATGAATCGAACACCCATAGATTTCTGGTGTTGATCATGTTTTGCTCGCGAGAGAGGTTTAGTCAACGGATCTGCGACATTCAGATCCGTGTGCACTTTGCAAATTTCTATGTCTCCATCTTGAACATTTTCACGAATGGAGTTGAAGCGACGCTTGATGTGCCTGGTCTTCTTGTGAAACCTGGGCTCCTTGGCGAGTGCAATAGCTCCAGTGTTGTCACAGAAGAGTTTGATCGGCCCCGACGCATTGGGTATGACTCCTAGGTCGGTGATGAACTCCTTCACCCAAATTGCTTCATGCGCTGCCTCCGAGGCTGCCATGTATTCCGCTTCACATGTAGATCCCGCCACGACGCTCTGCTTGCAGCTGCACCAGCTTACTGCTCCACCATTCAACATATACACGTATCCGGTTTGTGACTTAGAGTCATCCAGATCTGTGTCGAAGCTAGCGTCGACGTAACCCTTTACGACGAGCTCTTCGTCACCTCCATAAACAAGAAACATGTCCTTTGTCCTTTTCAGGTACTTCAGGATATTCTTGACCGCTGTCCAGTGTTCCTTGCCGGGATTACTTTGGTACCTTCCTACCAAACTTACGGCAAGGTTTACATCAGGTCTGGTACACAGCATGGCATACATAATAGATCCTATGGCTGAAGCATAGGGGATGACACTCATCTCTTCTTTATCTTTTGTTGTGGTCGGGCATTGAGCCGAGCTCAATCTCACACCTTGCAAAACAGGCAAGAACCCTTTCTTGGACTGATCCATTTTGAACTTCTTCAAAATCTTATCAAGGTATGTGCTTTGTGAAAGACCTATGAGGCGTCTCGATCTATCCCTATAGATCTTGATGCCTAATATATAAGCAGCTTCTCCAAGGTCCTTCATTGAAAAACTCTTATTCAAGTAGGCCTTAATACTGTCCAAAAGTTCTATATCATTTCCCATCAAAAGTATGTCATCTACATATAATATGAGAAATGCTACAGAGCTCCCACTCACTTTCTTGTAAACGCAGGCTTCTCCATAAGTCTGCATAAACCCAAACGCTTTGATCATCTCATCAAAGCGAATGTTCCAACTCCGAGACGCTTGCACCGGCCCATAAATGGATCGCTGGAGCTTGCATACCTTGTTAGGATTCTCAGGGTCGACAAAACCTTCTGGCTGCATCATATACAGTTCTTCCTTAAGATAGCCGTTAAGGAATGCCGTTTTGACGTCCATTTGCCATATCTCATAATCATAGTATGCGGCAATTGCTAACATGATTCGGACAGACTTTAGCTTCGCTACGGGAGAGAACGTCTCATCGTAGTCAACCCCTTGAACTTGCCGATAACCCTTAGCGACAAGTCGAGCTTTATAGATGGTAACATTACCATCCGCGTCCGTCTTTTTCTTAAAGATCCATTTGTTTTCTATCGCTTGCCGATCACCGGGCAAGTCTGTCAAAGTCCACACTTTGTTTTCAAACATGGATCCTATCTCGGATTTCATGGCTTCAAGCCATTTGTTGGAATCTAGGCCCGCCATCGCTTCTTCATAGTTCGAAGGTTCACCGTTGTCTAACAACATGATTTCCAGGACAGGGTTGCCGTACCACTCTGGTGCGGAACGTGTCCTTGTGGACCTACGAAGTTCAGTAGTAACTTGATCTGAAGTTTCATGATCATCATCATTAACCTCCTCTCTAAACGGTGGAGGCACCACAGAAACATTTTCTTGAGCTGCGCTACTCTCCGGTTCAATAGGTAATACTTCATCAAGTTCCACTTTCCTCCCACTTACTTCTTTCGAGAGAAATTCTTTCTCCAGAAAGGATCCGTTCTTGGCAACAAAGATCTTGCCTTCGGATCTTAGGTAGAAGGTATACCCAATGGTTTCCTTAGGGGTATCCTATGAAGACGCATTTTTCCGACTTGGGTTCGAGCTTTTCAGGTTGAAGTTTCTTGACATAAGCATCGCATCCCCAAACTTTTAGAAATGACAGCTTAGGTTTCTTCCCAAACCATAATTCATACGGTGTCGTCTCAATGGATTTAGACGGAGCCCTATTTAAAGTGAATGTAGCTGTCTCTAGAGCGTATCCCCAAAATGATAGCGGTAAATCGGCAAGAGACATCATAGACCGCACCATATCCAATAGAGTGCGATTACGACGCTCGGACACACCGTTACGCTGAGGTGTTCCAGGCGGCGTGAGTTGTGAAACGATTCCACATTTCCTTAAGTGTGTACCAATTTCGTGACTTAAATATTCTCCCCCACGATCTGATCGTAGGAACTTTATCTTTCGGTCACGTTGATTCTCTACCTCATTCTGAAATTCCTTGAACTTTTCAAAGGTCTCAGACATGTGTTTCATTAAGTAGACATACCCATATCTACTCAAGTCATAAGTGAGAGTGAGAACATAACGATATCCTCCGCGAGCCTCAACGCTCATTGGACCGCACACATCAGTATGTATGATTTCCAACAAGTTGGTTGCTCGCTCCATTGTTCCGAAGAACGGAGTCTTAGTCATCTTGCCCATGAGGCATGGCTCGCATGTGTCAAACGATTCATAATCTAGAGACTCTAAAAGTCCATCAGCATGATGTTGGCCATATCATGTCACTATTTGATTACATGTGATGTTTATCATGTTTATACATCTTATTTGCTTAGAACGACGGTAGTAAATAAGATGATCCCTCATTAAAATTTCAAGAAGTGTTCTCCCCTAACTGTGCACCGTTGCTACAGTTCGTCGTTTCTAAGCACGCCGTGATGATCGGGTGTGATGGATTCTTACGTTCACATACAACGGGTGTTGACGAGCCTAGCATGTACAGACATGGCCTCGGAACACATGCAAACACTTAGGTTGACTTGACGAGCCTAGCATGTACAGACATGGCCTCGGAACACGGAAGACCGAAAGGTCGAGCATGAGTCGTATGGTAGATACGATCAACATGAAGATGTTCACCGACGTTGGCTAGTCCGTCTCACGTGATGATCGGACACGGCCTAGTTAACTCGGATCATGTAATCACTTAGATGACTAGAGGGATGTTTATCTGAGTGGGAGTTCATAAGATGAACTTAATTATCCTGAACATAGTCAAAAGGATTTTGCAAATTATGTCGTAGCTCACGCTATAGTTCTACTGTTTAGATATGTTCCTAGAGAAAATTAGTTGAAAGTAGATAGTAGCAATTATGCGGACTAGGTCCGTAGACTGAGGATTGTCCTCATTGCTTCTTAGAAGGCTTATGTCCTTAATGCACCGCTCAGTGTGCTGAACCTCGAACGTTGTCTGTGGATGTTGAGAACATCTGACATACACATTTTGATAACTACGTGATAGTTCGGTTAAACGGTTTAGAGTTGAGGCACCGAAGACGGTTTTGAAACGTCGAAAAACATATGAGATGTTTTGAGGACTGAAATTGGGATTTCAGGCTCGTGCCCACGTCAAGAGGTATAAGACCTCCGACGATTTTCTTGGCCTGCAAACTAAGGAGAAAAGCTCAATTGTTGTGCTTGTGCTCAGATTGTCTGAGTACAACAATCGCTTGAATCAAGTGGGAGTTGATCTTCCAGATGAAATAGTGATGGTTCTCCGAAGTCATTACCACCAAGCTGCTAGAGCTTCGTGATGAACTATGATATGTCAGGGACATATATGATGATCCTTGAGATATTCGCGATGTTTGACTCCGCGAAAGTAGAAATCAAAAGGGAGCATCAATCGTTGATGGTTACTGAAACCACTAGTTTCTAGAAGGGCAAGGGCAAGAAGGGATACTTCATGAAACGGCAAATCAGCTGCTGCTCTAGTGATGAAACCCAAGGTTGAACCCAAACCCGAGACTAAGTGCTTCTGTAATAAGGGGAACAACCACTGGAGCAGAATTACCCTAGATACTTGGTAGATTAGAAGGCTGGCAAGGTCGATAGAAGTATATTGGATATACATTGTGTTGATGTGTACTTTACTAGTACTCCTAGTAGCACCAGGGTATTAGATACCGGTTCGGTTGCTAAGTGTTAGTAACTCGAAATAAAAGCTACGGAATAAACGGAGACTAGCTAAAGGTGAGCTGATGATATGTGTTGGAAGTGTTTCCAATGTTGATATAATCAAATATCGTACGCTCCTTCTACCATCGAGATTGGTGTTTGTGTTGAGCATAGACATGATTGGATTATGTCTATCGCAATACGGTTATTCATTTAAGGAGAATAATGGTTACTCTGTTTATTTGAATAATACCTTCAATGGTCTTACACCTAAAATGAATGGTTTATTGAATCTCGATCGTAGTGATACACATGTTCATGCCAAAAGATAGTAATGATAGTACCACCTACTTGTGGCACTGCCACGTAAGTCATATCGGTATAAAACGCATGAAGAAGCTCCATGTTGATGGATCTTTGGGCTCACTCGTTTTTGAAAAGTTTGGGACATGCGAACCATGTCTATTGGTATATATGCATGAAGAAACTCCATGCAAATGGACCGTTTTATAATCGCTTGATTTTGAATCACTTGAGACATGCAAATCATACCACATGGGCAAGATGACTGAAAGCCTCGTTTTCAGTAAAATGGAACTAGAAAGCAACTTGTTGGAAGTAATACATTTTGATGTGTGCAATCCAATGAGTGCTGAGGCATGTAGTGGATATCGTTATGTTTTACTTCACAGATGATTTGAGTAGATGTTGAGTATATTTACAAGATGAATCACGAGTCTGAATTATTGAAAGGTTCAAGTAATTTCAGTGTGAAGTTGAAAGATCGTCGTGATAAGAGGATAAAAATATCTATGATATGATCATAGAGATGAATATCTGAATTACGAGTTTGGCATAGAATTAAGACATTGTGGAAATTGTTTCACAACTGATACAGCCTGGAACACCATAGTGTGATGGTGTGTCCGAACATCATAACTGCACCCTATTGGATATGATGCATACCATGATGTTTCTTATCGAATTTCCACGATAGTTTATGGGTTAGGCATTAGAGACAACCACATTCACTTTAAATAGGGCACCACGTAATTCCGATGAGATGACACCGTATGAACTATGGTTTAGAGAAACCTAAGCTGTCATTTCTTAAAAGTTTGGGGCTGCGACGCTTATGTGAAAAAGTTTCAGGCTGATAAGCTCAAACCCAAAGCGGATAAATGCATCTTCATAGGACACCCAAAATAGTTGGGTATACCTCCTGTCTCAGATCCGAAAGCAATAAGGGATTGTTTCTAGAATCGGGTCCTTTCTCGAGGAAAAGTTTCTCTCGAAAGAATTGAGTGGGAGGATGGTGGAGACTTGATGAGGTTATTAAACCGTCACTTCAACTAGTGTATAGCAGGGCACAAAGAGTTGTTCCTGTGGCACCTACACCAATTGAAGTGGAAGCTTATGATATTGATCATGAAACTTCAGATCAAGTCACTATCAAACCTCGTGGGATGACAAGGATGCATACTACTTCAGAGTGATACGTAATCCTGTCTTGGAAGTCATGTTGCTAGACAACAATGAACCTACGAGCTATGGAGAAGCGATGGTGGGCCTGGATTCCGATAAATGGCTTGAGGCCATATAAT
The DNA here is from genome assembly GCF_002575655.3 of Aegilops tauschii subsp. strangulata. Classification (NCBI taxonomy): domain Eukaryota; kingdom Viridiplantae; phylum Streptophyta; class Magnoliopsida; order Poales; family Poaceae; genus Aegilops; species Aegilops tauschii. Next base: position 643,861,879 of record NC_053036.3, on the reverse strand, counting down.
CCGAGAGAGGATCCATGTATGAAAACAAAGTGTAGACTTTGGCAGAATGGCTCGATGGTCGTAAGGCTGTTGAGTACAGATGGATTTTAAAAGGAAGACGGACAATGATGGTAAATGTCACCATTAAGAAAGCTCGACCTGTCGTTAAGATGTTTTCTGACAAGTTCAAGGAGTTGACAACGGTGAGATTTTCTCACTCGTAGCGATGCTAAGAGTCTGTTAGAATTATATTAGCGATTACTGCATTATTTATGAAATCTTGCAGATAGGATGTCAAAACATTGTTTCCTCGACGATTTTCTTGAGGAAAGGTTGTATGTGATACAACCGGAAGGTTTTGTCAATCCTGAAAGATGCTAATAAGTATGCAAAGCTCCAGCAATCCTTCTGAGGACTGGAGTAAGCATCTCGGAGTTGGAATGTATGCTTTGATGAGATGATCAAATATTTTGGGTGTATACAAAGTTTATGAGAAACTGGTATTTCCAAAGAAGTGAGTGGGAGCACTATAGAATTTCTGATGAGTATATGTTGTTGATCAGAAATGATGTAGAGTTTCTGGAAAGCATATAGGGTTATTGGGAAAGTGTTTTTCAATGGAAAGCCTGGATTAAGCTACTTGAGCATTGAGCATCAAGATCTATAAGGATAGATCAAAACGCTTAATAGTACTTTCAAATGAGCACATGCCTTGACGTGATCTTGAAGGTGTTCAAGATGGATCAGTCAAAGAAGGAGTTCTTGCCTGAGTTATAAGGTATGAAGTTAAGACTTAAAGCTCGACCACGGCAGAATAGAGAGAAAAGACGAAGGTCGTCCCCTATGCTTAAGACGTAGGCTCTACAGTATGCTATGCTGTGTACCGCACCTGAAGTGTGCCTTGCCATGAGTCAGTCAAGGGGTACAAGAGTGATCCATGAATGGATCACAGGACAGCAGTCAAAGTTATCCTTAGTAACTAGTGGACTAAGGAATTTTCTCGGTTACGGAGGTGGTAAAAGAGTTCGTCGTAAAGGGTTACGTCGATGCAAGCTTTACACCTATCCGGATAGCTCTGAGTAGAGATACCGGATACATATAATGGAGCAACAATTTAGAATAGCTCCAAGTAGAACAGTTATTTGGATTAGCTCCAAATAGAGCGTGGTAGCTACATCTAGGAGATGACATAGAGATTTGTAAAGCACACACGGATCTGAAAGGTTCGGACCCGTTGACTAAAACCTCTCTCACAAGCAACATGATCAAACCTAAAACTCATTGAGTGTTAATCACATAGTGATGTGAACTAGACTACTGACTCTAGTAAACTCTTGGGTGTTAGTCACATGGTGATGTGACCTGTGAGTGTTAATCACATGGCGATGTGAACTAGATTATTGACTCTAGTGCAAGTGGGAGACTGTTGGAAATATGCCCTAGAGGCAATAATAAATTGATTATTATTATATTTCCTTGTTCATGATAATCGTTTATTATCCATGCTATAATTGTATTGATAGGAAACTCAGATACATGTGTGGATACATAGACAACACCATGTCCCTAGTAAGCCTCTAGTTGACTAGCTCGTTGATCAATAGATGATTACGGTTTCCTGACCATGGACATTGGATGTCATTGATAACGGGATCACATCATTAGGAGAATGATGTGATGGACAAGACCCAATCCTAAGCCTAGCACAAAGGTCGTGTAGTTCGTATGCTAAAGCTTTTCTAATGTCAAGTATCATTTCCTTAGACCATGAGATTGTGCAACTCCCGGATACCGTAGGAGTGCTTTGGGTGTATCAAACGTCACAACGTAACTGGGTGACTATAAAGGTGCATTACAGGTATCTCCGAAAGTGTCTGTTGGGTTGGCACGAATCGAGACTGGGATTTGTCACTCCGTGTAAGCGGAGAGGTATCTCTGGGCCCACTCGGTAGGACATCATCATATGCGCAATGTGACCAAGGAGTTGATCACAGGATGATGTGTTACGGAACGAGTAAAGAGACTTGCCGGTAACGAGATTGAACTAGGTATTGGATACCGACGATCGAATCTCGGGCAAGTAACACACCGATAGACAAAGGGAATTGTATACGGGATTGATTAAGTCCTTGACATCGTGGTTCATCCGATGAGATCATCGTGCAACATGTGGGAGCCATCATGGGTATCCAGATCCCGCTGTTGGTTATTGACCGGAGAACGTCTCGGTCATGTCTGCATGTCTCCCGAACCCGTAGGGTCTACACACTTAAGGTTCGGTGACGCTAGGGTTATAGAGATATTAGTATGCGGTAACCCGAAAGTTGTTCGGAGTCCCAGATGAGATCCCGGACATCACGAGGAGTTCCGGAATGGTCCGGAGGTAAAGAATTATATATAGGAAGTGTTGTTTCGGCCATCGGGACAAGTTTCGGGGTTATCGGTATTGTACCGGGACCACCGGAAGGGTCCCGGGGGTCCACCGGGTGGGGCCACCTGCCCCAGGGGGCCACATGGGCTGTAGGGGGTGTGCCTTGGCCTATATGGGCCAAGGGCACCAGCCCCAAGAGGCCCATGCGCCAAGAGATGGGAAAAAGAGGAGAGTCCTAAAAGGGGAAGGCACCTCCGAGGTGCCTTGGGGAGGATGGACTCCTCCCCACCCTTGGCCGCACCCTTCCTTGGAGGAAGGGGCAAGGGCTGCGCCTCCCCCTCTCCCTTGGCCCTATATATAGTGGGGAAAAAGGAGGAGCAAACCAATCTAAGGCCTGGCGCCTCCCTCTCCCTCCCGTGACACATCTCCTTCCTCCTGCAGCGCTTAGCGAAGCCCTGTTGGAATCCCGCTACTTCCACCACGCCGTCGTGCTGCTGGATCTCCATCAACCTCTCCCTCTCTCCTTGCTGGATCAAGGCATGGGAGACGTCACCGGGCTGTACGTGTGTTGAACGCGGAGGTGTCGTCCGTTCGGCGCTAGGATCATCGGGGATTTGAATCACGACGAGTACGACTCCATCGACCCCGTTCACTTGAACGCTTCCGCTTAAGCGATCTACAAGGGTATGTAGATGCACTCTCCTTCCCCTCGTTGCTAGTCTCTCCATAGATAGATCTTGGTGACACGTAGGAAAATTTTGAATTTCTGCTACGTTCCCCAACATCAGCGTGCCGTTCAGGTGACCAGCGCAATTATCCACCCAAAAGCGCCACCGGCGGGCCATGCAAAGATTCACGTCGATGCTGCTTGCCGAAAGGGACTAGGAGGCACAGCGGCAGCTGTTTGCCGGGATGAAACAGGAGCTTATCTGGGAAGCTCAGCCCTAGTGATTGCAGGCGTCGATGACCCGGAGATTCTGGAAACAATTGCTTGCAGGGAGGCGTTAGCATTGGCACAAGATCTTAATATTCAGAACCTGCTTGTAGCTTCAGACTCCAAGGGAGCAGTCGGAGCGATCAACAACAGAAGCCGTGGATCGAGTGGTGCCATCGTCTCGGAGGTTCATAGAATAGCTGTTAATTTGAGTTGTAATTTTACTTTCGAAGGACGTGCCGTTAATGTCGAGGCACATAGTTTAGCCAAGTATGCATTTTCTCTAGGTCCGGGGCGCCACATTTGGCTAGGTCAACCCCATGACCAAAGATGTATCCCACTATCTGTGGACTTTGCTGAATAAAAGCTTGGAGTTATCGCTAAAAAAAAACAAGCGGAAATTATAGCTACATTGACAGCTCTTAGTTAAGACCCAACTGCACCGTAACTGAAATCAAAGATCTCATGTTCACGAATAAGCACGTTCAGAAACAGCGCCATAATCAGGCCTAGCAACAGTGGATAAAGAACAGAGCTCATGTACCGATGTACGCACCTCAAAGATGAGACATGACGTCACTGTTGCAGCTGCCCGAACTCCCTTGCCGCTTGCACCCTGTTCCGTTGTGCATGTGGCCCGACAACGCGCACGCGAGTGCCGCCGTCGCCCAAACGCGAGGCGGCGGCGTCCAGGCATGCCGCCGCAGGGCCGGCCCTGAGGGGAGGCAGGGGGGCGGCCGCCCCGGGCCCCTCAAATCCAGGGGCCCCCTCTGACCAAGTATGTCTTACGTAGCAGAAGGTCAGATCTGGTCGTAGGTTGCCATGTTTTCATCGTTCCAATCACACAAAGAAGGTAACCGACGATCACGCAAAACGTTGTCATGTTTTCATCGTTGCCATCCATCCCTCTTGCTGATACTGGGCCTGGCCCAATGCTTGGGCAGCATTAGCTGCCGAGGCCCTAGGTAGCGCAAAACGCCCTCGTCTCCTTTTTTTCCATCATGGATGCCCATCGATTTCGCCCGCCGCCGACGCCCACAGCCGATGCTACGATGGCGGCGAGGGAGGAGGAGCACACAGGTACGCTGGTCTTCTTGCCCGATCGCTTCGCTCTTTGTTGATCGAATCTTGTGGGACTGTATGGATTTTCAGATTTCTCCCCTTCCTTCCTCTCGATGGAAAGAAATAGTCACCATGAGTAGGATTTAAGTTTGGCATTCAGAAATAAGGGTCATGAGTTTACTGTTTGATTTAGAGAAATTGTGAGGAGGAGATGATGTCTACTGATGCACGATTAACCATTAAGTTACGTGGAATTCTGTATAAGACTTGCCTGTTCAATTAACTTGCTGATCAATTTTATGGTTTTGTAGTGGATGTGCAAAATCACCTTTTCTCAAAAACATTCAGAAGGCTCCTTTCTTTCAGAAAATTTCAACATATATCTCCAGGACCAAAGTTGATCAGAAAAATGATTCCTTTTGGATCTGGAGATGATATCTAGTAATATACTGAATCTTCTGCTCATCAGTTTTCTCATATAGTTTTTGACATTCAACTCATTATCCATGTTATTTCTAGAGCATAGAAGATGGTTCGAATGCTTCAAGAACAATTTGTTTATCAAGGACATGTATAAGGAGGCACTGGATGTGTGAATGATGGCCAAGGTATGCTGCCTTATGTGATGGTTATTGTCATTCTTTTAAATAGCTATATAGTGAGTAGAAACGATGTGAGGTTTGTAGATTTCCAAGGGAGCTTAAATAGTTTGGTAACTTTAAAAATTATTGAATGAGATTTATATTGATACCATAATAAACATAATTGCATCTAGCAATGTTAGAGGTAAATTTTAAGGTAAAATAAAAATTATTGATTTTGGATGCATTTTACTATATTGTTTATTTATAATATATTGAAAATTATTGTGATGTTTAAATTGAGGGGCCCCAGATTCTAGTCTCGCCCTGTGCCCCAGAAATCTCAGGACCGGCCCTGTGCCGCCATCGTCCGAGGACGAGGAGACACCGGCCACGCGAGGTGCTTGGATACATGTGTGCGGGACAGCAACCGGCTTCATCCAAATACGGGTGGTGGCGGCGGCGAGAGACGTGAGGGCGTTTTTTTGTTTTTTTACACAGTACAGACGCAAGCGCTCATATACACGCGCATACACCCACCCTTATGAACGCACACACGCACACCCTACATATATGAGCATTTTCGAAAGACTGAGCCAGCATATCATCTTGAAATTTACGAAGTCACGGTATGCACCTCGTCGTCGACGGGAACGTCTCCTTCCACTGAATGCGCATCGGCGGAAATCCTGAAATAATCAAGGAATAAATGCGAGCATCAGGACTTAATCTTGATGGGCTGGGATACCACAGTGCCTCTAACCATCCAATCACAGATTGGTTCGCAAGACGTGAGGGCGTTGATTAGGAAAACACCCACGTGATTTTTACGGAACGATCTGTGTGTGATTTGGTGTTTTTTTAGATTGGATGGATGGAGAGACATGCAGACCGGTTCTCTCTTTCTACTTACTATTCGTCGCCGGTTTTTTCTACTACGAGGGACAAAAAATCGGTGGGCGAGGAGGTGGGACCAGGGGCGATTTCCTTCTATCGATCGGACGCGAGACAGTCCATATAGACTCGATTCAATCGAACGCAACCGGACGTTGCCCTCAAACCGGACCAACGGACCGGAGCAAGCAGAGGAGCCGGCCAATTGGTGGGCACAGGATTTAATAAAAGAACAAAAACGAGACGAGACTCTCATATGTCACGTACGTTCCAGCGATCGCACGTCTCTCGTGTCATCCGACTGCACGACCGTCTTATATATTTCAATCAATACATAAAATACAATAAAATAAGAAGGACTGCACGTCCGTTTCCATGTTATATTTCAATCAACATCATCAAGAGGGGGAGAGAGGGGGGCGCCCCCTAGGGTGGGCCTTAGGCCCATCTAAGCCTAGGGTTTCTCCTTTTTCCTCCTTTGCTGCGCCTTGGGCCTTGTGGGAGGCGCACCAGCCCACTTAGGGGCTGGTCCCTCACCACCCTTGGCCCATGCAAGCCTCCGGGGCATGTGGCCCCACTTGGTGGACCGGTCCGGGACCCTCCCGGTGGTCCCGGTACGTTACCGATAAACCCCGAAACTCTTCCGGTGATCAAAACAGGACTTCCCATATATAAATCTTTACCTCCGGACCATTCCGGAACTCCTCGTGACGTCCGGGATCTCATCCGGGACTCCGAACAACATTCGGTAACCACATACAAACTTCCTTTATAACCCTAGCGTCATCGAACCTTAAGTGTGTAGACCCTACGGGTTCGGGAGACATGCAGACATGACCGAGACGTTCTCCGGCCAATAACCAACAGCGGGATCTGGATACCCATGTTGGCTCCCACATGTTCCACGATGATCTCATCGGATGAACCATGATGTCAAGGACTTAATCAATCGCGTATACAATTCCCTTTGTCTATCGGTACGATACTTGCCCGAGATTCGATCGTCGGTATCCCGATACCTTGTTCAATCTCGTTACCGGCAAGTCTCTTTACTCGTTCCGTAACACATCATCCCGTGATCAACTCCTTGATCACATTGTGCACATTAGATGATGTCCAACCGAGTGGGCCCAGAGATACCTCTCCGTCACACGGAGTGACAAATCCCAGTCTCGATTCGTGCCAACCCAACAGACACTTTCGGAGATACCCGTAGTGTACCTTTATAGCCACCCAGTTACGTTGTGACGTTTGGCACACCCAAAGCATTCCTACGGTATCCGGGAGTTGCACAATCTCATGGTCTAAGGAAATGATACTTGACATTAGAAAAGCTTTAGCATACGAACTACACGATCTAGTGCTATGCTTAGGATTGGGTCTTGTCCATCACATCATTCTCCTAATGATGTGATCCCGTTATCAACGACATCCAATGTCCATGGTCAGGAAACCGTAACCATCTATTGATCAACGAGCTAGTCAACTAGAGGCTTACTAGGGACATGGTGTTGTCTATGTATCCACACATGTATCTGAGTTTCCTATCAATACAATTCTAGCATGGATAATAAACGATTATCATGAACAAGGAAATATAATAATAATCAATTTATTATTGCCTCTAGGGCATATTTCCAACAGTCTCCCACTTGCACTAGAGTCAATAATCTAGTTCACATCGCCATGTGATTAACACTCACAGGTCACATCGCCATGTGACTAACACCCAAGAGTTTACTAGAGTCAGTAGTCTAGTTCACATCACTATGTGATTAACACTCAACGGTCACATCACCATGTGACTAACACCCAAGAGTTTACTAGAGTTAGTAGTCTAGTTCACATCACTATGTGATTAACACTCAATGAGTTCTAGGTTTGATCATGTTGCTTGTGAGAGAGGTTTTAGTCAACGGGTCTGCAACATTCAGATCCGTATGTACTTCGCAAATTTCTATGTCATCTTGTAGATGCAACTACTACGCTATATTTGGAGCCATTTCAAATAACTGTTCTACTTGGAGCTGTTCTAAATTGTTGCTCCATTATACGTATCCGGTATCTCTACTCAGAGCTATCCGGATAGGTGTTAAGCTTGCATCGACGTAACTCTTTACGATGAACTCTTTTACCACCTCCATAATCGAGAAAATTCCTTAGTCCACTAGTTATTAAGGATAACTTTGACCGCTGTCCAGTGATCCATTCTTGGATCACCCTTGTACCCCTTGACTGACTCATGGCAAGGCACACTTCAGGTGCGGTACACAGCATAGCATACTGTAGAGCCTATGTCTTAAGCATAAGGGACGACCTTCGTCCTTTCTCTCTATTCTGCCGTGGTCGAGCTTTAAGTCTTAACTTCATACCTTACAACTCAGGCAAGAACTCCTTCTTTGACTGATCCATCTTGAACACCTCCAAGATCATGTCAAGGTATGTGCTCATTTGAAAGTTCCATTAAGCGTTTGATCTATCCTTATAGATCTTGATGCTCAATGCTCAAGTAGCTTAATCCAGGCTTTCCATTGAAAAACACTTTCCAAATAACCCTATATGCTTTCCAGAAATTCTACGTCATTTCTGATCAACAATATGTCAACAACGTATATTCATCAGAAATTCTATAGTGCTCCCACTCACTTCTTTGGAAATACAAGTTTCTCTTAAACTTTGTATAAATCCAAAATCTTTGATCATCATCAAAGCATACATTCCAACTCCGAGATGCTTACTCCAGTCCTTATAAGGATTGCTAGAGCTTTGCATACTTATTAGCATCTTTCAGGATTGACAAAACCTTCCGGTTGTATCACATACAACCTTTCCTCAAAAAAAACGTCGAGGAAACAATGTTTTGATATCCTATCTGCAAGATTTCACAAATAATGCAGTAATCGCTAATATAATTCCAACAGACTCTTAGCATTGCTACGAGTGAGAAAGTCTCATCGCAGTCAACTACTTGAACTTGCCGGGAAACATCTTAACGACAAGTCGAGCTTTCTTAATGGTGATACTTGCCATCATTGTCCGTCTTCCTTTTAAAATCCATCTGTACTCAACAGCCTTACGACCATCGAGCCGTTCTGCCAAAGTCTACACTTTGTTTTCATATATGGATCATTCTCTCGGATTATATGGCCTCGAGCCATATATCAGAATCCGGGCCCACCATCGCTTCTCCATAGCTCGTAGGTTCATCGTTGTCTAGCAACATGACTTCCAAGACAGGATCACGTGCCACTCTGAAGTAGTACGCATCCTTGTCATCCTACGGGGTTTGGTAGTGACTTGATCTGAAGTTTCATGATCACTATCATAAGCTTCCACTTCAATTGGTGTAGGTGCCACAGGAACAACTTCCTGTGCCCTGCCACACACTAGTTGAAGAGACGGTTTAATAACCTCATCAAGTCTCCACCATCCTCCCACTCAATTCTTTCGAGAGAAACTTTTCCTCGAGAAAGGACCTGATTCTAGAAACAATCCCTTATTGCTTTCGAATCTGAGACAGGAGGTATACCCAACTGTTTTGGGTATTCTATGAAGATGCATTCATCCGCTTTGGGTTCGAGCTTATCAGCCTGAAACTTTTTCACATAAGCGTCGCAGCCCCAAACCTTTTAACAAATGACAGCTTAGGTTTCTCTAAACCATAGTTCATATGGTGTCATCTCATCGGAATTACGTGGTGCCCCTTTTAAAGTGAATGTGGTTGTCTCTAATGCCTAACCCATAAACTATTGTGGTAATTCGATAAGAGACATCATGGTATGCATCATATCCAATATGGTGCAGTTATGATGTTCGGACACACCATCACACTATGGTGTTCCAGGCTGTATCAGCTGTGAAACAATTTTCACAATGTCTTAATTCTGTGCCAAACTCGTAATTCAGATATTCATCTCTATGATCATATCATAGATATTTTATCCTCTTGTCACGACGATCTTTCAACTTCACCCTGAAATTACTTGAACCTTTCAATAATTCAGACTCGTGATTCATCAAGTAAAAATCACATCTACTCAAATCATCTGTGAAGTAAGAACATAACGATATCCACTACATGCCTCAGCACTCATTGGACTGCACACATCAAAAATGTATTACTTCCAACAAGTTGCTTTCTAGTTCCATTTTACTGAAACCGAGGCTTTCAGTCATCTTGCCCATGTGGTATGATTTGCATGTCTCAAGTGATTCAAAATCAAGTGAGTCCAAATGATCCATCTGTATAGAGTTTCTTCATGCATATCTACCAACAAACATGGTTTGCATGTCTCAATCCTTTCAAAATTGATCGAGTCCAAAGATCCATCAACATGGAACTTCTTCATGCGTTTTATACCGATATGACTCAAGTGGCAGTGCCACAAGTAGGTGGTACTATCATTGCTATCTTATATCTTTTGGCATGAACATGTGTATCACTATGATCGAGATTCAATAAACCATTCATTTTAGGCGTAAGACCATTGAAGGTATTATTCAAATAAACAGAGTAACCATTATTCTCCTTAAATGAATAACCGTATTGCGATAGTCATAATCCAATCATGTCTATGCTCAATGCAAACACCAAATAACAATTATTTAGGTTTAGCACCAATCTCAATGGTAGAGGGAGCGTGCGATGCTTGATCATATCAACATTGGAAACACTTCCAACACATATCGTCAGCTCACCTTTAGCTAGTCTCCATTTATTCCGTAGCTTTTATTTCGAGTTACTAACACTTAGCAACCGAACCGGTATCTAATACCCTGGTGCTACTAGGAGTACTAGTAAAGTACACATCAACACAATGTATATCCAATATACTTCTATCGACCTTACAAGCCTTCTCATCTACCAAGTATCTAGGGTAATTCTGCTCCAGTGGCTGTTCCCCTTATTACAGAAGCACTTAGTCTCGGGTTTGGGTTCAACCTTGGGTTTCTTCACTAGAGCAGCAGCTGAATTGCCGTTTCATGAAGTATCCCTTCTTGCCCTTGCCCTTCTTGAAACTAGTGGTTTCACCAACCATCAACAATTGATGCTCCTTCTTGATTTCTACTTTTGTGGTGTAAAACATCGTGAATATCTCAAGGATCATCATATATGTCCCAGATATATTATAGTTCATCACGAAGCTCTAGCAGCTTGGTGGTAATGACTTCGGAGAAACATCACTATCTCATCTGGAAGATCAACTCCCACTCGATTCAAATGATTGTTGTACTCAGACAATCTGAGCACAAGCTCAACGATTGAGCTTTTCTCCCTTAGTTTGCAGGCTAAGAAAATCGTCGGAGGTCTTATACCTCTTGACGTGGGCACGAGCCTGAAATCCCAATTTCAGCCCTCGAAACATCTCATATGTTCCGCGACATTTCAAAAATGTCTTCGGTGCCTCAATTCTAAACCATTTAACATTACCGAACTATCATGTAGTTATCAAAACGTGTATGTCAGATGTTCACAACATCCACAGACCACGTTCGAGGTTCAGCACACTGAGCGGTGCATTAAGGACATAAGCCTTCTATGAAGCAATGAGGACAATCCTCAGTTTACGGACCTAGTCCGCATAATTGCTACTATCAACTTTCAACTAAATTTTCTCTAGGAACATAACTAAACAGTAGAACTGAAGCGCGAGCTACGATATAATTTGCAAAATCCTTTTGACTATGTTCAGGATAATTAGGTTCATCTTATGAACTCCCACTCAGATAGACATCCCTCTAGTCATCTAAGTGATTACATGATCCGAGTCAACTAGGCCGTGTCCGATCATCACGTGAGACGGACTAGTCAATATCGGTGAACATCTTCATGTTGATCGTATCTACCATACGACTCATGCTCGACCTTTCGGTCTTCTGTGTTCCGAGGCCATGTCTGTACATGCTAGGCTCGTCAAGTCAACCTAAGTGTTTGCATGTGTAAATCTGTCTTACACCCGTTGTATGTGAACATTAGAATCTATCACACCCGATCATCACGTGGTGCTTCGAAACAACGAACTGTCGCAACGGTGCACAGTTAGGGGGAACACTTTCTTGAAATTTTAATGAGGGATCATCTTATTTACTACCGTCGTTTCTAAGCAAATAAGATGTATAAACATGATAAACATCACATGCAATCAAATAGTGACATGATATGGCCAATATCATATTGCTCCTTTTGATCTCCATCTTCGGGGCTCCATGATCATCATCGTCACCGGCAAGACACCATGATCTCCATCATCATGATCTCCATCATCGTGTCTTCATGAATTTGTCTCGCCAACTATTACTTCTACTACTACAGCTAACGGTTAGCAATAAAGTAAAGTAATTACATGACGTTTATGTTGACACGCAGGTCATAAATAAATAAAGACAACTCCTATGGCTCCTGCCGGTTGTCATACTCATCGACATGCAAGTCGTGATTCCTATTACAAGAACATGATCATCTCATACATCACATATATCATTCATCACATCCTTTGGCCATATCACATCACATAGCATACCCTGCAAAAACAAGTTAGACGTCCTCTAAATGTTGTTTTGCATGTTTTACGTGGCTGCTATGGGTTTCTAGCAAGAACGTTTCTTACCTACGCAAAGACCACAACGTGATATGCCAATTGCTATTTACCCTTCATAAGGACCCTGTTCATCGAATTCGATCCGACTAAAGTGGGAGAGACAGGCACCCGCTAGCCACCTTATGCAACTAGTGCATGTCAGTCGGTGGAACCAGTCTCACGTAAGAATACGTGTAAGGTCGGTTCGGGCCGCTTCATCCCACGATGCCGCCGAATCAAGATTGGACTAGTAACGGTAAGCATATTGAACAAAATCAACGCCCACAACTACTTTGTGTTCTACTCGTGCATAGAATCTACGCAATAGACCTAGCTCATGATGCCACTATTGGGGAACGTAGCAGAAATTCAAAATTTTCCTACGTGTCACCAAGATCTATCTATGGAGAGACCAGCAACGAGAGGAAGGAGAGTGCATCTACATACCCTTGTAGATCGCTAAGCGGAAGCGTTCAAGTGAACGGGGTTGATGGAGTCGTACTCGTCGTGATCCAAATCACCGGAGATCCTAGTGCCGAACGGACGGCACCTCCGCGTTCAACACACATACAGCCCGATGATGTCTCCCACGCCTTGATCCAGCAAGGAGAGAGGGAGAGGTTGAGGAAGACTCCATCCAGTAGCAGCACAATGGCGTGGTGGTGATGGAGGAGCGTGGCAATCCTGCAGGGCTTCGCCAAGCGCCACGGGATATGAGGAGAAAGAGAGGGAAGGCTGCACCAACAGGCAGAGATCAGATCGCGCGTTATGGGCAGCCCGAGGCCTCACTATATATAGGGGAGAGGGAGGAGGGTGCGCCCCCTCTAGGGTTCCCACCCCTAGGGGGGCGGCAGCCCTAGATGGGAAAGGGGAGGCGGCCAAGAGGGGGAGAGAGGGGGCGCCCCCAAGGGTGGGCCTTAGGACCATCTAAGCCTAGGGTTTCTCCTTTCTCCTCCTTTGCTGCGCCTTGGGCCTTGTGGGAGGTGCACCAGCCCACTTAGGGGCTGGTCCCTCACCACCCTTGGCCCATGCAAGCCTCCGGGGCATGTGGCCCCACTTGGTGGACCCCCGGGACCCTCCCGGTGGTCCCGGTACGTTACCGATAAACCCCGAAACTCTTCCGGTGACCAAAACAGGACTTCCCATATATAAATCTTTACCTCTGGACCATTCCGGAACTCCTCGTGACGTCCGGGATCTCATCCGGGACTCCGAACAACATTCGGTAACCACATACAAACTTCCTTTATAACCCTAGCGTCATCGAACCTTAAGTGTGTAGACCCTACGGGTTCGGGAGACATGCAGACATGACCGAGACGTTCTCCGGCCAATAACCAACAGCGGGATCTGGATACCCATGTTGGCTCCCACATGTTCCACGATGATCTCATCGGATGAACCACGATGTCAAGGACTTAATCAATCCCGTATACAATTCCCTTTGTCTATCGGTACGATACTTGCCCGAGATTCGATCGTCGGTATCCCGTTACCTTGTTCAATCTCGTTACCGGCAAGTCTCTTTACTCGTTCCGTAACACATCATCCCGTGATCAACTCCTTGATCACATTGTGCACATTATGATGATGTCCTACCGAGTGGGCCCAGAGATACCTCTCCGTCACACGGAGTGACAAATCCCAGTCTCGATTCGTGCGAACCCAACAGACACTTTCGGAGATACCCGTAGTGTACCTTTATAGCCACCCAGTTACGTTGTGACGTTTGGCACACCCAAAGCATTCCTACGGTATCCGGGAGTTGCACAATCTCATGGTCTAAGGAAATGATACTTGACATTAGAAAAGCTTTAGCATACGAACTACCCGATCTAGTGCTATGCTTAGGATTGGGTCTTGTCCATCACATTCCTAATGATGTGATCCCGTTATCAACGGCATCCAATGTCCATGGTCAGGAAACCGTAACCATCTATTGATCAATGAGCTAGTCAACTAGAGGCTTACTAGGGACATGGTGTTGTCTATGTATCCACACATCTATCTGAGTTTCCTATCAATATAATTCTAGCATGGATAATAAACGATTATCATGAACAAGAAAATATAATAATAATCAATTTATTATTGCCTCTAGGGCATATTTCCAACATATTCCACTAAGGTAAGTGGTGGACGACATCAATGCGTGGCACTTGGACAGCAAGGGCAATCACTTTGTGAAAAGTGCCTACAAACTACAAATTGAGTTGGGTAAGTAGGAGAAAAATGGAGCACCTAGCTCGAGTACTTCGGCTGCTGGGCAGCTCGATAGATGTATTGACCCATCTTGGAAGCGCATATGGAAATTGCCATGTCCAACAAAACTACAAATGTTTGTATGGCGGATCAGACATGAGTCTTTGGCCTTATGCAATAACCTAGCGAGGAGAGGAATGAATCTGGAGTCCTCAAACTGCTTCATGTGCGGCAAAGGAGAAGAGGATGGTGGACATCTATTTATAAAATGCAAACTCATTAAGGAGATATGGCGGGAACTTGGACTGGAACAGGATCGTACAAAGCTAGAAAAGATTACATGCGTGCATGCTATGCTTGACTCCTTGTGGGAACTGGATGAGCAAAAGAGGGTGCTGATCATAACCTTCTGGTGGCATTGGTGGAACAACAGGAACAGTGTCCAGGAGGGTGAACTCCCGCTGCTGCTGGCAGAGCTTGTCAGGCGTATTAGAAGCAATGCTCTGGAGTACGAACAGACTTTCAGGCTGACAAAGGTTAAAGGGCGCCCCGGGAAGTGGCACCACCGGACACCGACGTGATCAAGTTCAACCTCGATGGGGCATTCACCCCTGGGAACTCCTACGGGGGCTGGGGAGTCGTTGCTCGGGATAATGCTGGACAGGTAATTATCGCTCGCGCTGGCCGGGAGGAACACATCCATGATGCCTTTGGAGCGGAAGTCAGCGCCATGGCTGCGGCGGTAGCGACAGCAGCAGATCTTGGTTTTACTAGAGTTGCCTTTGAAACAGATTCAGCACTGCTTGTTGATGCAGTGGATATCCGGAAGGCAGACGCCTCACCATTTGCAGCGGTCATTGAAGATATCAAGTTTCAGCTCAAGATGTGGTTCTCCAAGTGGAGTGTGACTGCGTGTTGCCGATCTATGAATTCTGTAGCGCATGAGCTTGCTCAAATTGACTGTAGAAGTTTACCAAATGGTTATATGGAGTGGAACTCTAATGTACCTCCCAATGTGACTGTTTGCGTTTCCGGTGATATGCCAAACGTAGTTAATCTATAAAGCTTTGCTTTGCCTTAAAAAAAAAGTTATACACAGTATGTAGGCATGTTAATTAACTTACTCCTGAACTACTGAGCAGTCTTGTTTAACTTGTGATCAACTTGGTGCACAAGCTATGCTGCAGAACGTTATGACGGAAGAATGTTATTTCCTCCGTCTCAAAATATAAGAAAGTTTTTTACACTATGCTAGTGTCGAAAATGTTTTTATATTTTGGAACAAAGGGAGTATGAAGTATCAACTTTTTGTGTATGGGTCAACTATAAATTGGTAAGTTGTCGTAGAAGCCTACTCAGATTCTCCTCCTGATGGTTGTGCGCAAGTTCATGTCATGGTTAGGCCTCAATTTCGCTGCATAAGAGCATCTCCAGTCGATCCCCTAATAAGAGCATCTCTAGCCAATCTCCTAAAGGGCTACAGAGGAGTAAAATTTTGGTTTTACTTCTCTAACCCACGCTTAGCCGAAGTAGTGAAGTAAAAAAATAGCTCCGCCTCTTAGTGGACTCCTGTTTTTAGGCGGCCGCCCACCGCTCGAGCAAAAAATACGCTCCCGTACCCAACCCACCTCCGCGCCGCATCTACTGCGCCACCCTTCCCACTACCGCTGGCCACCCCCCACCACCGTCAACACTTCATAGGACCCGCCGCGTCCTCGCCCACCTGGAATTGGGCCTCTCTCACCGTTGTCGGCTCATAAATCAGCATATCTACCGTCGTCGTCGCTGTCGCCGGATTTAATGCATCTGACCGTCGTCGTCGTCTTTGTCATGGATTGACCGGCTACTAAACCGCGCAGCCCTACAACGATTCTACACCGCACCTAGGTATGACCTCCTCTTCTAGCCACTCGGATCTCACTCGTCGACGGACCACCGGCAAAGACATGCCCAACCCTCTGCCAGTCTCGGCACTAGCCTAGCAGCTCGTTGGCTCCCCGTTGCCGGTCATCAAGTGTGACGACTACCCGCAACAGGTGGTGCGCCGAGTTTCGACCATGCCGCAACATACCGGATGGGTGTTCTTCACGTGCAAAAAAGATGGGGTGAGGCCCTTTTTGTCAGGTTGTTCATCGGATTCGTCGTAATTTGTAGCTTATTGTTTGCTCGAAATTGTGTAGGATGGATGCAAGTTTTGGTAAGAGTACATCGATCTATTGATAGTGAGAAATTTGATAGATATGTGTGCACTCCTCGCTAGAGTAGAGACTAAAGATGAGACTAGAGGTGGTGCAATGTCGAACCGAAGAAGAAAGAAGTGTACAATCTCGAGAAGCCAATTGAGAAAATATTAATCCAACTAGTGGAAGCAGTTATAGAAGTTGAAATTTCAATTGAAGTGTCTAATTGTGGTTCTTGTTTTTCTGGATCGGATCTCTTAGCGAAAAATTGGTGAATTATGTACTCCGGTGTACCAAGATGTCGCTCAATAAAATAAAGAATTAGTGAAATTTGTCTTGGCAGCCCAAAGTGAAATGAATTTGATAAATAAAAAAAGATTTACTCCACTAAATTTAGATCGGCTAGGTTCGGCCAAAAAATATTGGAGTAAAAATAGTCCACTAAGTTTTACTTGTCGAATACTTCACTGTTTTTTAAGGATCGGTTAGATATGCTCTAAGTAAGTATAAATGTGACCTCAAGGGCTCGAAAGTAAAGATTACCATTGCTCGATCAGCTACTTTTAGCGGTGCTAGCACCAAAAAGGTTATTCCATGGGAGGGATATGTTTGAATGTTTGATGGTGCCGAGACGTTATTTTATTTATTTATTTATTATTTTTTGAAAAGGGGCGGCTCTTGTATTATAGCAGTGATTCGCATGATACAACATCCTGGATACAACCAGGTACACAATGTCGATAAACCAAACGAGCAGAGATCTCACTCGACCTAGCTAGCAGATGATCACAACAAAAGAGATTGGACAACGAATTGATATCGGCGACAATAGCACCCACTTGAGACCGGTACATCCTAGATACAACCAGGTACACAATGTCGATAAACCAAACGAGCAGAGAGCTCACTCGACCTAGCTAGCAGATGATCACAACAAAGGAGATTGGACAACGAATTGATACCTGCGACAATAGCACTAACTTGAGACAGGTACATCCTGGGTACAACCAGGTACACAATGCCGATAAACCAAATGAGCAGAGAGCTCACTCGACCTAGCTAGCAGATGATCACAACAAAAGAGATTGGACAATGCGACAATAGCACCCACTTGAGACCGGTACATCCTGGATACAACCAAGTACACAATGTCGATAAACCAAATGAGCAGAGAGCTCACTCGAACTAGCTAGCAGATGATCACAACAAAAGAGATTGGACAACGAATTGATATCTGCGACAATAGCACCCACTTGAGACCGGTACATCTTGGATACAACCAGGTACACAATGTCGATAAACCAAATGAGCAGAGAGCTCACTCGATCTAGCTAGCAGATGATCACAACAAAAGAGGTTGGGCAACGAATTGATATTTGCGACAATAGCACCCACTTGAGACCGGTACATCCGGAATACAACCAGGTACACAATGTTGATAAACCAAACGAGCAGAGCGCTCACTCGACCTAGCTAGCAGATGATCACAACAAAAGAGATTGGACAACGAATTGGTATCTGAGACAATAGCACCCACTTGAGACCGGTACATCCTGGATACAACCAGGTACACAATGTCGATAAACCAAACGAGCAAAGAGCTCACTCGACCTAGCTAGCAGATGATCACAACAAAAGAGATTGGACAACGAATTGATATCTGTGACAATAGCACCCACTTGAGACCGGTACATCCTGGATACAACCAGGTACACAATGCCGATAAACCAAATGAGCAGAGAGCTCACTCGACCTAGCTAGCAGATGATCACAACAAAAAAGATTGGACAATGCGACAATAGCATCCACTTGAGACCGGTACATCCTGGATACAACCAAGTACACAATGTCAATAAACCAAATGAGCAGAGAGCTCACTCGACCTAGCTAGCTAGCAGATGATCACAACAAAAGAGATTGGACAACGAATTGATATCTGCGACAATAGCACCCACTTGAGACCGGTACATCTTGGATACAACCAAGTACACAATGTCGATAAACCAAACGAGCAGAGAGCTCACTCGACCTAGCTAGCAGATGATCACAACAAAAGAGATTGGACAACGAATTGATATCTGCGACAATAGCACCCACTTGAGACCGGTACATCCTGGATACAACCAAGTACACAATGTTGATAAACCAAACGAGCAGAGGGCTCACTCGACCTAGCTAGCAGATTATCACAACCAAAGAGATTGGACAATGAATTGATATCTGCGACAATAGCACCCACTTGAGATCGGTCGCTTTCCTTTGTTGGAATTTGCTAGTGGGCCTTTGGCCCAAAGCCCAACTAAAATTCTGAAATTCTCTTGGCCCATTCATGCACACATATGAGTGGTGTGAGTGAGACTAATGTTTAGTCCCACCCCGAAAGTTGAGTGAGATTTGCACCTCTTTATAAGGTGAGCTCTTCTACCAATTGTATGAGCATGAGAAGAGGAGACCTACACGCGCGCTCCTCCTCCTCCTCGCTCACCTCGCCACGTCACGCCTCATCACGACACGTCGCGGGTTGCGGGAATGAGTCGAGCCGAGAACAGAGCTATGCACGTTATCTATATTTTTGCTGCTCAGGAAAAATTAATGAGTCATTAATTAATAATTAACGGGCGCGTTAATTACTGAACCGTTTCCGATTCTTTTGGATCCTGACGATTCGGACGTGGGGTTTACTCCCACGACCTACCCGGCCCGCACTATATAGTCACGCAGACGTCTACCCTAGTCGCCGTCGTATCGCACGGTTTCGCACCACCGTTCCAGGTTATTGCGCCGCCAAGCAAGTATTCTCCATCCCTCCTTTCGGCGTGCACCGGGAGAAGAGACAGTAGGCCTTCGGAACCTCGCCTCTCGTGATCCTGTACGTGAGAGGGGCGATCAGGTTTTTGGGGAGCGCACTCGTGTGACTGCTGGCAGCGACGACTTTACCAACGACGACTTCTTCCCCGACCTCGGCAACCTCATGGGCGACAACGTCAACGCCGGCGGTGCTGCTCCCGCTGCATAGTATGTGACTCTATCCTTCTTGTTCGAGATCGTGGTAGAATTCATGTTTTTCTATGTGCCCTAGATGTGATATGTTCATCTACTATGGTAGTTCGCATGATTAGTTTAATCTCTGCTAGTGATGTCATGATTTGTCTTCTGTTTATTCGGATTAAATCTTGTAGCAATTTGCGCATATATTCAACAATCCAAAAACCTGATTATAGGCAATTTACTTTGAGTGGTTTTGCTGCGCATCTGAAGCCGCCTACCTTTAAGGGGGTGCAATATAAGAGGTGGCGCAAGAGAGCAATGTACTAGTTCCAGACCATGTACTGCTATGACGCAACCAAGGGCAAGCTCGAGTGCGATATTAATCCTGCACAGCAGGAAGCTTTGAGAAGATCGATACCCTCTTTAAAGGCGCCCTTCCGAGTATTCTTGACGATTCTATTGTGGATTCATATATGTCGTTTGACAACGTCAAGGACATGTGGGTTGCACTCGAGGCCAAGTTTGGGGCCTCGGACGCTGGCAACGAGTTGTATGTCAAGGAACAATTCTATGACTACAAGATGACTGATGAGCGCTCTATTGTCCAGCAGGCTCATGAGATACAATCGCTCGCAAAAGAACTTGAGTACTTTTCAAGTGTGTGTTGCCGGACAAATTTGTTGCCGGAGGCATCATTGCCAAGATTCCACCTTCGTGGAACAATTTTGCTACTTCCCTGAAACACAAGAGAAAGGAGTTTTCCGTTTTGGATCTCATTGGTACTCTTGACGTTGAAGAGAAGGCGAGAGCAAAGTACACACATGCTCAAGTTGCTGAGGGAGCTTCTAGTGCCCACATGGTACAGAAGAAGAACTTCCAGCCCAACAAGTTCAAAAACAACAAGAACAACACTCAGGGCAAAGGCAAGTTTGATACAAAGAACAAGCCGTCACCTTCTACCTATTTCAAGAAGAATTCTCATAAGAAGGGGAAGGGACTTTGCCATGTCTGCGATGATCCTAATCACTGGGCTCTGAAGTGTCCTAACTGCTTTGAGGAGCGCGAACATGAGAAGAGTGGAAACTCCGCTAATGTTGTCATTGGTGATACTGATATGAAGGAATCTGGGTATGGTATTCTTCCTACCGTCCTTTCAGTATTTCAATCTCCTGATTGTTTAATTGACACTGGTGCCAATGTACATGTTTGTGCTGACGCCTCCATGTTTTCTTCTTACCAGGTCACAGGGACTTCTCCCGTGCTGATGGGGAATGGGTCACATGCCATCGTTCGAGGTGTTGGTACGGTCAATCTGAAGTTTACTTCAGGGAAGACCGTGCGTCTGAAGAACGTTCATCATGTGCCGTCCATCAATAGAAATCTCGTTAGCAGTTCCCGTTTATGTTGAGATGGTTTTAAGTTGGTTTTTACATCCAATAAAGTTGTAATTTCTAAGTATGGACAATTTGTTGGAGAAGGCTATGAGGGCGGAGGCTTGTTCCGCCTGTCTTTGTCAGATATTTGCACTAAAGTTATTAATAATGTTTGCCACAATAATGAGTCTGATATTTGGCATTCACGACTTTGTCATATTAACTTTAGTTGCATGACGCGGCTAGCCAATATGAATTTAATTTCGAAAATCTCTATTGTCAAAGGCTCCAAGTGCCAAGTTTGTGTGCAAGCTAAGCAACCTCGCAAGTCCCATGAGACTGCAGACACAAGAGACTTGGCGCCACTAGAGCTTATACATTCTGATCTTTGTGAGATGAATGGTGTGTTGACAAAAGGTGGAAAGAGATACTTCATGACGTTGATTGATGACTCCACTAGATATTTTTATGTGTATATTCTAAAATCAAAAGATGAGGCTTTAACTTTCTTCAAAAACTATAGAGCTGAAGCAGAGAACCAACTTGATCGAAAAATTAAACGGCTTAGGTCTGATCGTGGTGGAGAGTATTTTTCCAATTAATTTGATTTGTTTTGTGTGGAACATGGTATAATCCATGAGAGGACGCCTCCCTACTCATCTCAGTCAAATGGGGTAGCCGAAAGAAAGAACCGAACTCTAACTGATATGGTTAACACCATATTAGACACATCGGGTCTCTCCAAGGAATTGTGGGGGGCGCTAATGACTGCGTGTCATGTCCTAAACCGAGTTCCCACAAAGCATACGACCATGACTCCATTTGAGGAATGGGAAAGGAAAAGGTCGAAACTCTCTTACCTACGTACTTGGGGTTGTTTGGCGAAAGTCAATATACCAATTCTCAAGAAGCGTAAACTTGGACCAAAAACCGTGGATTGTGTTCTTCTGGGCTATGCTTTTCATAGCATTGGTTATAGATTTTTTTATAATAAAATCCAAGGTATTCGACATGCATGTTGGTACAATTATGGAGTCGAATGATGCAACTTTCTTTGAGGACATATTTCCTATGAAGGATATGTCAAGTTCATCAAATCAAGAGATACCTACTCCATCTAGTGAGGAATTCACTGTAATTCCTGAACCCACCATTGCGATGGAACACGTTGAGAATCCTGTTAAGGGTGACAATGGAACTCCTGTGAGGAGTAAGAGACAGAGGACTACAAAGTCCTTTGGTGATGATTTCATTGTGTACCTCGTGGATGATACACTCAGGACTCTTTTAGAAGCCTATGCATCTCCTGATGCTGACTACTGGAAGGAAACTGTTCATAGCGAGATGTATTCCATCTTAGCTAACGAAACCTGGGAGATCACTGACCGTCCTTATGGGTGCAAGGCTGTAGGATGTAAGTGGGTGTTCAAGAAGAAGCTTAGATCTGATGGTACGATTGAAAAGTACAAGGCACGACTTGTGGCTAAGGGTTATACCCAGAAAGAAGGTGAAGACTTCTTTGATACTTACTCACCCGTGGCTAGACTGACCACAATTCAGGTGCTACTATCACTGGCTGCCTCACATGGTCTTCTCGTTCATCAAATGGACGTTAAGACGGCTTTCCTCAATGGAGAGTTGAAGGAGGAAATTTACATGGATCAACCAGATGGTTTTGTAGTACTTGGTCAGGAAGGAAAGGTGTGCAAGTTATTAAAGTCTTTGTATGGCCTTAAACAAGCTCCTAAGGAGTGGCATGAGAAGTTCGAAAGAACATTAACTGCCACCAGCTTTGTAGTAAAATTCTTTGTCTGTATGTCGATGACATACTGATCTTTGGAACCAAACTTGATCTAATCAAAGAGGTTAAGGATTTCTTATCTCGTTGTTTTGAGATGAAGGATCTAGGAGTAGCTGATGTTATCTTAAACATCAAGCTATTGAGAGATGAGAATGGTGGGATCACACTGCTTCAGTCTCACTATGTGGAAAAGATCTTGAGTCGTTTTGGGTATAGCGACTGCACGCCTTCTCCAACTCCATATGATGCTAGTGTGTTGCTTCGAAAGAATCGACGGATTGCTAGAGATCAACTAAGGTATTCTCAGATTATTGGCTCGCTTATGTATTTGGTGAGTACCACGAGGCCTAACATCTCTTTTGTTGTGAGCAAGCTGAGTCGGTTTGTGTCAAAACCGGGAGATAATCATTGGCATGCGCTTGAGAGGGTTATGCGCTATTTGAAAGGCACTACGAGCTATGGGATTTACTACACCGGGTATCCAAGGGTACTGGAAGGAAATAGTGACTCAAACTGGATATCTGATGCTGATGAGATTAAGGCCACAAGTGGTTATGTTTTTACACTTGGTGGTGGCGTTGTTTCCTGGAAGTCTTGCAAGAAGACCATCTTAACGAGGTCAACTATGGAAGCAGAACTCACAGCATTAGACACTGGAACTGTTGAAGCAGAGTGGCTTCGTGAGCTCTTGATGGACTTACCTATAGTTGAAAAAACAATACCCCCTATCCTGATGAACTTTGATATTCAAACTGTGATCGTCAAGATAAACATTTCTAAGGATAATATGAAGTCCTCAAGGCATGTGAAGAGGAGACTAAAATTTGTCAGAAAATTGAGGAACTCCGGAGTTATTACGTTGGATTATATCCAAACGTCAAAAAACTTGGCAGATCCTTCACAAAGGGTTTATCACGTAATGTGATAGATAATGCCTCGATGGAGATGGGTTTGAGACCCACCGCATGAGTTGTCCATAGTGTAACCCACTCTATGTGATCGGAGATCCCGTGAAGTAAGAAGTGGGAGACAAGCTATAGGTCAGCTGAGAGAAGAGTATCCCTATTTCAATTATCCCACTCCATAAAGATGCAATACTCTCCTGATCTGCATGGCGGGTTGATATTTATCTTAATGTGTTCCAAGTGGCTTATTTGAGTAAGCAGAGATGTTGTCCTACAGAGCATCTCCTGTGGAACACACCTATATGAATTTGACTGTTAACATTGCAGTCTGTGAGAATTGGGTGTTCTCTAATAAATTCATGAAAGGCCCTGGAGTATGACGTATACGCTTCACCCGCGGGCAGCCTTGCGGCAGCCCAGTATCGGTCAAGAATTTGTGTGAAACTAGTCTCGCAGAAAACTTGTAGTTCAAGGCATAGTCCACTATTTAGTTGTGATCTAGTGTAGCATAAAACTCTAAGTGGAAGTTCAACTTCACAGTCTCCACTAAGCGCCGGTATATAAACAATGCTTTGGAACCAAATGAGATGTGCCAATGAGACTTTGCGGGGGATTGTTGGAATTTGCTAGTGGGCCTTTGGCCCAAAGCCCAACTAAAATTTTGAAATTCTCTTGGCCCATTCATGCACACGTGTCAGTGGTGTGAGTGAGACTAAAGTTTAGTCCCACCCCGGAAGTTGAGTGAGATTTGCACCTCTTTATAAGGTGAGCTCTTCTACCACTTGTATGAGCATAAGAAGAGGAGACCTACACGTGCGCTCCTTCTCCTCGCTCGCCTCGCCACGTCACGACGCGACGCGATGCGGGTTGCGGGAATGAGCCGAGCCGAGCCGAGGACAGAGCTATGCACGTTGTCTATATTTTTACTGCTCGAGAAAAATTAATGAGTCATTAATTAATAATTAACGGACGCGTTAATTACTGAACCCTTTCCAATTCTTTTGGATCGCGATGACTCGGACGTGGGGTTTACTCCCACGACCTACCCGGCCCATACTATATAGTCAGGCAGACGCCTACCCTAGCCGCCGCCGTATCGCATGGTTTCGCAACACCGTTCCAGATCATTGCGCCGCCAAGCAAGTATTCTCCATCCCTTCTTTCGGCGTGCACCGGGAGAAGGGACAGCAGGCCTCCAGAACCCCGCCTCTCGTGATCCTGTACGGGAGAGGGGCGATCAGGTTTTGGGGGAGTGCACTCGCGCGACTGCTGGCAGCGACGACTTTGCCAACAACGACTTCTTCCCCGACCTCGGCAACCTCATGGGCGACAACGTCAACACCGGCGGTGCTACTCCCGCTGCACAGTATGTGATTCTATCCTTCTTGTTCGAGATCGTGGTAGAATTCATGTTTTTAGTATGTGCCCTAGATGTGATATGTTCATCTCCTATGCTAGTTCGCATGATTAGTTTAATCTCTGCTAGTGCTGTCACGATTTGTCTTCTGCTTATTTGGATTAAATCTCGTAGTAATTTGCGCATATATTCAACAATCCAAAAACCTGATTATAGGCAATTTACTTCGAGTGGTTTTGCTACGCATCTGAAGCCGCCTACTTTTAAGGGGGTGCAATATAAGAGGTGGCGCAAGAGAGCAGTGTACTGGTTCCAGACCATGTACTGCTATGACGCAACCAAGGGCAAGCCCGAGGGCGATATTAATCCTGCACAGCAGGAAGCTTTGAGAAGATCGATACCCTCTTTAATGGCGCCCTTCTGAGTGTTCTTGACGATTCCATTGTGGATTCGTATATGTCGTTTGACAACGGCAAGGACATGTGGGTTGCATTTGAGGCCAAGTTTGGGGCCTCGGACGTTGGCAATGAGTTGTATGTCATGGAGCAATTCTATGACTACAAGATGACTGGTGAGCGCTCTATTGTCCAGCAGGCTCATGAGATACAGTCGCTCGCAAAAGAACTTGAGTACTTTTCAAGTGTGTGTTGCCAGACAAATTTATTGCCGGAGGCATCATTGCCAAGCTTCCACCTTCGTGGAACAATTTTGCTACTTCCCTGAAACACAAGAGACAGGAGTTTTTCGTTTCGGATCTCATTGATACTCTTGATGTTAAAGAGAAGGCGAGAGAAAAGGATACACGTGCTCGAGTTGCTGAGGGAGCTTCTAGTGCCCACATGGTACAGAAGAAGAACTTCCAGCCCAACAAGTTTAAAAACAACAAGAACAAAACTCAGGGCAAAGGCAAGTTTGATACAAAGAACAAGCCATCACCTTCTACCTACTTCAAGAAGAATTCTCATAAGAAGGGGAAGGGACTTTGCCATGTCTGCGGTGATCCTAATCACTGGGCTCCGAAGTGTCCTAACCGCTTTGAGGAGCGCGAACATGAGAAGAGCGGCAAGTCCGCTAATGTTGTCATTGGTGATACTGATATGAAGGAATCTGGGTACGGTATTCTTCCTACCATCCTTTCAGTATTTCAATCTCCTGATTGGTTAATTGACACCGGTGCCAATGTACATGTTTGTGCTGACGCCTCCATGTTTTCTTCTTACCAGGTCACAGGGACTTCTCCTGTGCTGATGGGGAATGGGTCACATGCCATCGTTGGAGGTGTTGGTACGGTTGATCTGAAGTTTACTTCGGGGAAGACCGTGCGTCTGAAGAACGTTCATCATGTGTCGTCCATCAATAAAAATCTCGTTAGCGGTTCCCGTTTATGTCGAGATGATTTTAAGTTGGTTTTTGAATCCAATAAAGTGTAATTTTTAAGTATGGACAATTTGTTGGAGAAGGCTATGAGGGCGGAGGCTTGTTCCGCCGGTGTTGGTTTTCTCTAAACCCAGTCAGTGCGGCACGCGTGTGTGAACTTGAGGTCATGGGATGGCGTGATCAATCCGGATCACGACGGGCTGGCCGGGGTTTGTTAGCTAGGCTTTCGGTTGTACCAGGAATAAGGGAAAAGGAATGGAACAAAAAACGTGGCGTTGTTAGCTGCAGCACAAAGACTTTCCTCTCTCGCCTGTGTGTGTCCTCTTGAGCTCAGCGTTCTTCGCTCGATCGGATAATTGGCAACGACACTTCCGCCATCTCTGGCATGGTAACTCCTTAAAAAGATTGACAGCAAGCTATCAGACATTGTCCCATGTGGTCTCGGAATAGAGTTAAAAGCAGAAAACCACCGTATTTGTGGCTAGGGTTGCACAAAACCATCTGGTCCCTAATTTTGTGCAAAAGCCATCGCGTTTTCAATAGACTTCTTTTTGCAGACAGCACCCATCGGTCGCTTTGCCGCGTTTGATCGTGTTTCCCACAGGTGGGGCCGTTGTTAGGATCTGACTTGGCAAAAAGTCGCCACGTGTGTGCGTCTTGACTATTGTCAGTACTAGCGCACTGACGACAGCCAAGAAGCAGAGACCAGGCAAGAACAGCGCCAAGCAGAAGACAGGAGAAGAGAGCGGGTAATTCAAAGTGGCGAGTTGGCCGTGAGCGTTGTGTTGGTGTTGGGTCATGGGCCGGCCCGGTCTTGTAAACGACACGTGCATATATAATCAACGGTCGACTACTGTAGCAAATCACCTATGAAATGAAAAAGCATTCTGAACCTCTCGTTCGCTCTTATCCCCTTGCTGCCTTCTTCTACCTTCTGACCTCCTCCCCAATCTAGATCCTCTTCTCCACCTCCGATCCACTCTCCGGCGAACCTGGCCGCCCCTAGGGCGTGACAACTAAGTCTTCCTTCTCCTCTCTTCCCCTCTCACACACATTACAACAAACACGTTGAGGGCCAGTGGCCGGAGCCCACCACCACCAGTTGGACGACGGCCACGCCGTCGAGCAGCCGCAGAAGGTGTCCTACTTCAACTGGTGGAATTGCGCACTGCCGAACTCTGCTCAGGGGTGCTGCTTGGGGTCACCGTCGTCGTCTACATCCAGGAGCGGTTCGGATGGGGTGCCGCCACCGTGCTCCTCGCCGCCGTCACGGGCTGCTCACTCGTTGTCTACGTCGCCGGGTGGGCGGACCTACCGGTACAGGGTGCCGCTACTGCGCGTTGTCGTGGCCGCGGTCATGAAGCGGCACCGTCAACTACCAGCTGATGACACCGACGAGCTGTACGAGGCGGACGGCAGGGAGAGGCTGCTCTCCGGTGTCTCGACAAGGCAGC
Organism: Aegilops tauschii subsp. strangulata; assembly: GCF_002575655.3. Taxonomy (NCBI): domain Eukaryota; kingdom Viridiplantae; phylum Streptophyta; class Magnoliopsida; order Poales; family Poaceae; genus Aegilops; species Aegilops tauschii. The sequence continues at coordinate 643,833,843 of NC_053036.3, read as the reverse complement.
GATTGTGGAACATGAAGGTGAGGGGCGTTGCGGCTGGCAACGGTGACGCAAGTGGAGGAGACGAAGCTGGTGGTGGCGATGGTGCCCATCTGGGTGGCCACGCTCGATCCCGTTCGGCATCGCAGGTGTCCACCTTCTTCATCAAGCAGGCCAGCGCCATGGACCGCCACCTCGGCCCACACTTGGTGCTCCCGCCGGCGGCGCTGGGGGCGTCAGGAGCATCGTAGCCGAGTGCGCACGCGTCCTTGGACCTCCACGAGATCCCCGTCCACGCCCACATGGCCGACGGCATGGACCTAGCCGCCGCGAGCATCCAGGCTCAGCACGGCCTACTCCCACACGGTGGCGCCTGCCACGAGCCGCCGTGGCCGACGGCAGGGCAGCGCCATCTCGGCCGCTCCTGCCAGCGACTGCGACCTCGGCCTCTGCACGCCCGGCAAGGGACATACTTTTGCTTCATTGTTCCTGACATCATTGCGTGCCTCCCGCCGTGGCATGAAAGCCCGTACATCTATATATACAGCAAGTCAAAGAGCCATTGATGCATATTCACTAGATTTTTTCTTCTTTTTTTTCATGAATACGCAAAGCTTGCGTATCATTTCATTGATAGAAGAAGTTAGAACAAGTACAAGGCGAGATACAACACATGACACGGACGCAACAGGCGTGACCATGGTGTCCGAAGCTGAGAGACATGGGATGCCCGGTCCAAATAAGAAAAACACAGGTAAATTCGTCATCCTAAGAAGTAGCTCGGACCAACAGCACGATAACCAACATTTCCAGACCCGAGGATGCCGCGAGTAGCCAAGATAGCGCCTTCACGAAGGAGTATGGCGCCGAGACGCCTTCGCCGTCCGGTCCGAAAAACCGGACCTAGGTTTTCCCTGATGCTCGAAGAGGGGCCCAGATAGCGACCGTGACAACGCCTCCAAGAAGGGAACGGCACCCGTGGGTGTCGCCGCTGCCAGCATATAATGCAGGGATTTCTCCTTGGCCAGAGTCCGAGCAATTCCAAGCCGTCGGAGTACAGGTCGGAGAAGAGGAAGTCGGGCATAGGTCGGAACCACGACCACAGGAAGGGGAGCCACGCGCGCCGACAAAGAGGCAACGGGCGCCGCTGGACGCGCGAACAACGGAGCAGGGGAGGGACAGACAGGGCACGAAGGTGGGCGGCTGGGCGAAGTGAGGGGTGTTGAGGAATGTGATGATGGCCGGATGCCGGCATGAATCAAGATCCGGAGGGTAGCGCAGATCTGGATCACCGGGACCGGAGCAACGAGGATGCCGACGAGCCCAAGGAGCCTGAAACCCGGAGTGCACCGGAATCAAAGATGTGACGATATGGACGGCCACAAAGGACACCAGCAGGGTGGGGGTGCGGAGGCACCAAGGCACCGGCGAGCCGAAGGAGCCGGAAAGGTCGCAGCCTCCGAGGCACGCCGGGTCCGGAGCCCCCTGGCCAACCATGGACTCAGGGGGGTGTCCACGGCCTAGTCCCGGCAAGCGCGCTGAAGGGGCGTTCCAGCTTGACACCATATAAGCTCCCCAGGCAGACTCTTGTCGCAAAATGACAGTTAATAAAAACAATGTTCAATTCCTTCTTCCCTGCCACAGAAACGACTTAACGGACGATCAGGAATATGTCTTCCTTGCAACTGAAAACCCGTCGGCAGACAATCATGTGCTGCACCTGCACGCCACAAAATTATCTTCATCTTGTTGGGAGCCACAATCGACCATAGTTGCTCCCACTTCTTAGTTTCCTGCTCTAAGTTTGACACAATGCATGCCACGACCAGACTCACTACTAAAGTTCGAAAAGGATGGTGTTCGAGCCAGCAAAGGTGTCCTTTAAAGCAGCATTTTGAATTTGTAAACAAGCCACGACACATTCAGTGCAGTGAGGACCAAAGAAAACTGAGGATTTGGATAACTTATTAATCTTCTGTCCAGACCCATTACAGTACAACAACAAAGTATTTTTTATACGTAATGTTATGAAGTATGATAACTACTTTGCCCAAGTATATCTATCTGTTTCTCTGTTTTGCCAGTAAGTTATTATTTTTTTCCTCAAGTTTTTGTGTTGCCTGATCCATAGCCAGGCATAAGGACTCCATTTGCTACTGTATGTCCTATCTAGTTACTACAAAAGCAAAATAATCCCTCCGTTCCGATTTGTATATGTCAGCAGAACACAACATTATTTGAGGGCTCGACAAAAGCCTCAGAGAAGAGAAGTTCAAGGAGAAGTTTAATTTAGTTTTAGTTAAAGGAAAAGTTTCATTTAGAATTATCTGAAAGGAGTACTCAGAGAAGGGAAGAGAGGAAGAAGAGAAAATAAGAGAGAGAAAAGATAGCAAGAAGAGTACTTTCATTTACTGAAAAGTTTTAGTTAAATTCAGTTAAAGTTTTAGTTAAATTCAATTAAAGTTTCAGTTAAGAAAAGGAAAAGGAAAAGAAGAGAGAAAAAAAAGAGCAAGAGGAGTATCTGAAAGGAGTGCTCGGAGAAGAGAAGAGAGGAAGAAGAGAGAAAGAAGAGATAAAGAAGAGAGCAAGAAGAAAGAAAAGGAAAGGTTTCATTTACTGAAAAGTTTCAGTTAAAGAAAAGGTTCCAGTTAATTAAAATTAAAGGAGAAGTTTCAGTTAATTAAAATTAACTGAAAAGTTTATGTTAATTAAAATTAACGAAAAAGTTTCAGTTTATTAAAATTAACTGAAAAGTTTCATTTAGGGCTACTGGATTTAGGGCTCATGTTGTTTCACTATTGTAAGGAGTGCATTACTGCACTATTGCTCATATTAACTGAAAAAGTTCCAGTTAAGTACTCCTAGCACTATTGCACTACTACTGCAAGTACTCCCCTGCAAATTGTACTCCTACTGTCCTACACAAAACTTGCAAGCAGTACAGCAAATTTAAGCTACAACAGCAACAAGCTACTCCTTTAAGCACAGAAGCAAGCAACAGCAGGAGTAGTTTCATTAAGAGAAGAGAAAGAGAAGAGAGAGAGAAGAGAAGCTGCACTGTACTCCTTCAAACTACTCCTGCTACTGGAGGAGTACTCCTGAATGCCTAAATGATTGGCCTATTCATTTGTTAACTGAAATAGGTTTAAGTTAATTAAAGTAAAAGGTTTCAGTTTATTTTAATTAATACAAAAGGTTTTAGTTAATTTTAATTAACTGAACAGGTTTAAGTTAATTAAAGAAAAGTTTCAATTTATCTTAATTAACAGAAAATTGTTTCAGTTAAAACAGAGAAGAGAGTACTCCTACAGTTTACTGAGAAGTAAGAGAGGAAGAGAGGACACTGCTGCACTTGCTACAGAGAAGAGAATAGCAAATCGGCTACTGAAACCATGCTGAAACTTTACTGAAACTACTCCTTGCAAGCAAACTGGAATATTTATAATGTTTTGTATTTGTGTCTTGGAAGGAGTATTGTGTGCACTTACTGCTACTGATCTTGTCTGTAGGGGACAACTACTCAAGCAGTGCAAGCAAGCAAAATTGCCAAGTTACTGCATCAAGTCCAAATTCAGTTAAAGCAAGTTCTTCCTGCTCGCTGCTGCTGCTCCCCCCTCTGCTCCAGTGCTCCACACGCTCTGCTCCGGTCCAGCACCACCATCCTCCTCCCGCTGCTCCGGTCCAGCACGGATCGAGCATCGCCACCCACGGATCGAGCACCACGGCTGTAAAAATGTCAGCTTTGACCAAGACCTAGCAGGCGGGGTGCTAGGGTTAGGGGTACGAATTCGCGGTGAGGAAGACACCGACGAGAGGGAGGTAGAGCGACTGGCAGCGAGCTATCTATTATATACCAATCCTATTATGAGTAGAGAAACTCTCCCTCTCCGTATGGGGAGGGAGAGTTTAGATATGTGTGTGCTTTCGATCTACCATCGGAGACACAGATGCAGACAAGATGAGTAGAGCAGCATGATCAGGGCCGTACCTCAGAAATTTTGGCCCCGGTGCGAAATGATAATCTAGGCCCCATATACAGGAAAACTAATCGAAATATTTTTCATTAACCATTGAGAAATATCAAAGATAAATCATGTCAAAAAAATATTTATTACTTTGAAATATTAAATTATCTTGTGTTCTTAGAATCGTGCCTACGTCTATTAGACATCTTAGAAAATTATAAGCCAGCCGGATGCATACATTCATGAAAGAGCAGCAAATTAACTTAAGAACAGAGGAGTTCAAAACAAAAAGGGACAAACAACCTACAGTTGTTGAGTGTTGATGGATGCAGACCATGAAGCAACAACGGCGTATAGCGCTCCGATTGCTTTGCTCCTCGACCAAGAGAAACAAAGGAAACTCCGATTGCTCTGCTGAGGGATGAAAGAGAGAATGAAGAATCAAACTAAATCCACCCAATTTATAAGTGCGAGGTAGCACCGTCGCAGCCGAATAAATCAGCAGTTGTAGCCTTTTTTTTTTTGAAACAATGTGAATCTATTGGAGAAAAATCAGAAAGAGGAGATCAGGAGACGAAGCATTAAGTTGCAGCGATTTGATTTGTGCCTGTCGCTGAGCAGAATTTTATGTGTTTGCGTACGCGACTGCTTCGACTGCCGTGAAGATGAGAAAGGAACATGACTGAGCCGGGGTTAAGGTCAGCAAGTTCGGCCGTGCCTTGTTTATTTAGTCTGCAATAATACCTGATTAGTTTTCTTGAGAACAAGTACCTGATTAGTTATAGTAATAACAATACTAATGTACTATGCTAAAAAAATTAGGGGCCCCAAGATTTTTTGGGCCCTGTGCAGCTGCTCCGGTTGCGCCTGCCCACATACGGGCCTGAGCATGATACTTTACTTTCACCAATCCTATTATATACCAATATAAGTAGAGGCATTAGTTGTGTGTCTATTCAAGGTTCTCTTGGATTTCAAAAAGCATCGCTGCCCGCATGCTGAAATTGCTTAGAGCATCTCCAGCCGCGCCCCCAACAAGGCTTCCCAGGCGACTTTTCGGCCGCCGACGCCAAAAAATCGGCCCAGTCGCATCCCGAAGGGCCCAATTTTCACCGGCTCGGGCCAAAATTGGCGCCGGCGGACCCAACCCGAACCCGGCGTGCTGGGGGGCGCTCGGGGGCGCCGGGCGAATCGTTTTTGGCGTGAGAGAGCCGCGGGCCCTCCTTGCCAGCGACTCGTCTAGCTTCTCGCCGCTTCATCGCCTCGTTTCCCGCGGCGAATCAATGCCAAAGCTGCCGCCCGCTGCCGCGCCGGTCAGCCTCCGCCATTGATGCCTCACGGGCGGCGCAGTAAAGGCGTGACGACGCGCGTCCCCGCGCATGCCACGCGTAGACGCGGCGGCCACGCGTGCTCGCGGCGCCTCCGCCTATATAAGCTGACCCCAGCGCGCCGGTGGCACGCACACAGTCTCCACCGCCGACGCGCCCTCTCTCCACCTCCGACGCGCCCTCCCTCTCCCCCCGTCGTCCAGTTCAAAGAAAATGGCCGAAAGATTCCCAGGCGACAGCGCGGTGGCGAACGGCTTCGGCCGCCGACACCTTCACGAGGATGAAGTTCGGCTCCTCTTCGAGGCCGAGTACCCGGTCCTGCCGGACATGCGGGTGCCCGGGGCATGGAGAATCAGCGCCGGCGGGGTCCCGGTGCCACCACCACCCACTGGGGCGGCGCGGCGTGCGGAGATCGCGCGTATCCGCGCCTCCCTGCCGCGGGCGGCGAGGGAGGGGCCGCGCTACGTCCCCGACAGCCCGATCTGGGAGGCGTGCTTCCGCCGCCGTCACGCCGAGCAGCTCGAGGCCACCAACGGCGTCGTGCCCTCCGGCAGGCTCAACTCCGAGGGGCAGCGCCGATGGTGGGGCGTGCCCGGCCGCACGCTGGAGGCCGTCCTCGAGTACATCGAGGGCGGCAACACGCCGAGGCTGGAGTACCCCGAGCCCCCGTCCTTCTCTTGCCGCCGTGGGAGCTCGTGGACGCCGAGGCGCATGGACCCCGAGGCGTCCTCTTCCTCGTCCGGTCGATCGTCCTCTCCCTGTCTCCGCCCCGTCAAGCCGGAGCCCCAGGACACGCCTGTCAGCCGGCGCACCGGCAGCTCCGGTGTCCGCATCGCCGACTCCACCCCCGCCTCTGGCCGCCTCGTCCTCGTCAGGCCCAAACCGGAGCCCAGCCTCCCCCCGGAGTACGAGGAGATAGCCTGGCGCGGCTTTTCTGACGAAGACGCCCTACGGTGGGCGCGACGACTACCTCCGGACTGAGATGGTCCAGCAGACCCGGGCCCTGGAGGAGATCGCCGCCCGCAACCGTGGGCGCGAGGACGAGCACGGCGTCGTCATCCTCGACAGCGACGACGACGAGGACGCCACCGGAACGTTCAACCCGCCGCGCCAACCGGGAGAGGGTTGCAGCAGGGACGGCGGCCGCGGCGGAGGCGACGACGACGACGACGGCGACGGCGACTACACGTAGTTCTACAGCCTCCTCGGCATGTAGAACGGCGACGAGCGGCGAGGCGAGGGAGACGGCGGGCCTAATTGTGTGTTTTTTTTCCTTTTTTGTAAAATATTTTAAATATGTATGAACTCTCGCCGTGTTTCGTTGAATTTGGTTTGAACTTGCCGAAATATGTATGAACTCGACGAAAATGGTTGAATTTGCGCCATGTTTGTGCCACACTTTTAATTTTCACAAAACTCCGTGGGCGCCGCAACTGGGTGGCATCACGCCCCCAGCGCGCGTTTTGCGCTGGTGTGCCCCCAGGGGGCGATTTTTAGCGCCTCCTGGGGGGCCAACGGCTGAAGATGCTCTTAAATCTAGGAATCCAATAACTCCCGAATGTTCGGATTTTAAGCATTTCGGCCGAACATTTTTACATGGCAACTTTAGTTGATAGGGGATGGCAACTTCGTCATTTTTACATTTCGGGTTGCCATACTTAACTCCCGAACGTTCGGGAGTTATCATTACCAAAAATCTATTGATGAATTCCACCTCTTTCTTGGGGCATAGGTGAATCTATAATAAATTGATAGTAGAGCGTGTTGGCTAAATCCCCAACCCTCATGATGCACTTCGTTTGATTCCTATATTCTTATCTTGGATGCAACACGTATTCCTATATTCCGAGCGTAGCAGATCACACCCACTCCGATATTACTACATACACTTATCCGTGCGATTCTTACTCTGCAACCAATTCCACGACAATGCGCGCTTGCAGGGCTGGCTCACATTACATTCGGTTCAGAACACCAAGTTGGAGGAGCTTTGGCTCATCCATTCAAGGTTACTAAGTGAACTGGAGCCCCTCGTGTTCCAGCCTTGCCGGTTTATCTGCAACCTTCCTGTTTCCCGCCGGTCATCCCACCGTTCGTCCTCTGCTGCGCAGCCGGGAGATCTCTGCTCTTGTTTAAGTTCTCAAACATGTTCTCGTGTGGAACCGCTGTTATCTAGTGCTTGGGGAGGGAGACCGTTAGACCAAGCAGACACGACACAAGTCAGTGTCTGAAAATAATGAATGAATGGATACTGACTCATATCTCTTCTCGCCTTCTCTCCCCAATTCAGGAGAAACCCGACTCGTGGTGGCTTCAGGTTAGGGTCTCCTGGAGGAAGCCTCTCAGACATTTCTTTTACCTGATGATTATTGTATTGTACGGTTTTAACAGGTCACTAATGTGGAATGGTGCAAGGAAAAAGAAGAGACAAAAGTCTCAAACTATCGACCTGATCCATGGACAAGCATAAGAACACCTTTCCCCATTTCTTTTCAGCTATTTCAAAAGTAAATATATAGGACCAAGCATACCTCTTCTTTCAGTTTCTGAACCTCTTGCTTCAAAAGTTCATTAGCATCCTGGAAAGAGGCTGTGCCTCTTGCGAGTGAACTTTTGGGTGCCGTGTTTACCACTGTAGTAACAGTTACCTCTTCTTTCAGTTTTTGAACCTCTTGCTTCAAAAGTTCACTCGCAAGAAGCACAAATGGGTCTCCAGGATGGAGCAGTCCCTCGCACTGGGACTGCTCCATCCCAGACACCCATTTACGGTCTGCAGTATCGCCATGACCCAATCTTACATTTGCACCCTTGCCCCATGTGTAAACTTCACCAGCATTTGTCAAAACTGCAACATGATCAAGCTTCCACAAGCAACCTCCTCAACACCACCGCAGTCAGACCTTATCTTTTACTAGGTGTGCATACCTTCCATCATTATTGGGGTTGCCAAGCTGTCCATACACAGAGCTCCCTGAAGTTGTCAAACCCAATCGTAAGAGTATGGCCACATGCAGATTTGTGCCCTGAAGTTGTCAAACCCAATCGTAAGAGTATGGCCACATGCAGATTTGTGCCCTGAAGTTGTCAACCCAATCGTAAGAGTATGGCCACATGCAGATTTGTGCCCTGAAGTTGTCAACCCAATCGTAAGAGTATGGCCACATGCAGATTTGTGCCCTGAAGTTGTCAACCCAATCGTAAGAGTATGGCCAAATGCAGATTTGTGTATGTTGTAGTATATCAGTAAAGAAGACACACGAGTTGGTTTGAGTTTCAAGGACCTGCCACCATGCCCAAGCCAATATTTGTCTCCATCTCCCCATGTAACTAGATTTTCAGATGAAGCATTTGACTGCATCAGCATCATAATAACATCCACAACAGCAGCACTATGCCACACCCCGCATGAAACAGAAATCATCCTCAAATGCTTCAAAGACTCCACTTCCTTTGGATACGAGATAGTTTCTTGATTCCCATGAACTAGGGCTCCAGAGTCCAGATGCACTGTCGCCAAATGTGTACAACAGTCCAGAACTAGTTATCAAAGCTGTATGGCATGTTCCGCAAGAGACAGTCGACACCTGAAGGCCTTACAGAGGACCTGAAACTCTTTTGGGAATCCAGTGACTCACGGTACTACCATGACCAAGGAGTCCTGCATTGTGGGTACCATCTCCCCAGGTGTAAAGATCACCTGTTGCTGTAACAGCACAAGTATGGAATTCACCAGAAGCCATTATTTCAACATTGCCGGTTGACAATGACTCGAGTAGACGTAGTTCAAAAATGCTTGTAGCAGCCCCATGACCAAGCCGCCCACTGCATTCTCTCCACATGTAAATACCTCTATCTGTCTTGTGATAAGTGCAGCATGCGTCACACCACAAGCCACGTAATTGACATCAAGCATTACATTTGACTCTAGGGGCTTTGGCACAAGAATATCGGTAGTTGCACCAGGGGAGAGTGTGTTTCCATCAGACGCTGATATTGAAGTGGTGTCACACATGACTTCTCCCCAAATGATTCAGAATCCTCACCACCAGAACCATGGCTGGATGTGCAGAGAGCACTGGAGACACTGACCCGAATGTCTGATGAATAAACACTTTTTACTTGCATAACTGACACGTCTGTCCTTTCTGAATATGCATATCCTCGAGAAGAATGGTCCTTAGAATTTGCAGAGCTCAACTTGTTCTCAAGGGAATCCGTGGTAAATGTAGAGACACTGCTTAGGCTACTTTCCCTGCCACACTGAAACAGAACATAGTAGAAAGTTCAGAATAGCACATCATGTTGTAAAGGTGTGGTTCATCTATTTTCTACAGGACTAGCAGCTGGACAAATGCACTTGAAAAGCAGATAAAGAACGAATTCACAGTTTTGCATATCACAAGAGAGCAATTTAGGTAATGGACTAGCACAAGTACAATTATGCTACTGGCAGCCAAAAGAACAACAAATGAAAAGTGGCAATAGAACAAACAAGCAACATTGGGCAGAATCATCGGAACTGTGCTACTGCTGTTAAGAGGTCTTTTAGACGTTATGCTAATTCTCCCATGTCAAACTGCATATTAGTATATGAACCGTGTGCGGGAAATAGTGAAACAATAGTCAACATATAAATATACTAGAGCATGAAAGGTTGATAGTGGACCAATAGTCAATCATAGAACTACACCTCATGTAAAGAATACTGATAATTTTCCTCTAAAAAAATACTGATAACTTTGCACGAAAACATAACAGCACCTCAAATGATATGATCATATGAAATTATCACTCGAGCAATGGTAAGAGATATATACAGTGCTTGGTAATGGGGAACAAACGTGCATAAAAGTAAGCTATGTTGAAGCAGAGAATTTACATCTAAAGAAAGGGCACCACTGCGCATTTCGTCGGTGTGTTGGGGTTGGGATTTGTGCTTTGCCTGGAGATACCAATGCACTGAGGCATGTAAACCACACCTGTGGTTCAACCTTATCCTTGCAAATCTAGGAAACAACATCAAAACTAACTACATGATATTTTTATTCAGAAATGGAAGAGAAAGAGTAGGTCAGATTTGTTTTCATTGTAATACCAGCTCGAGTGACTGCTTGCCGTCTTTATATATGAGAGAGAAGGATAAACGGTCCTTCTCAGCGAGCGGAAAACATTGGAAAACCAGCTGAACAGAACAACAGATGTTGAGACAGCAAAAAGACTTCAAAAGTGAAGTATGACCATATTGTTCAGAATGCCTTACAGTTCTTTGTCCGGACAGAACTCTGGAACACAGAAGCTAGTTTTAAACATTTCTCTTAGTTGCTTGAGACCCAAATAAGAGTTGATCCATCCTGTGAAGCATATAGAAGGAACCATTAATACTGTGCATAGAATTCACGTTTTTTTAGTTCTTGTTGTACAAATTCATCCATTAGAATTCGAAAACTCAAACTCGATTGAAAACTACGTTAAGGCAGCACCGTCCTCTGCTCGGCGGTACTGCTAAATTTTGTTTGCTCATTTTCCGGATGACCAAGGGTATTCAGAGCATAAATTTCCACACTACTATCCAGAGGCTTGTAGCAGTAACAATTCAAATCAGCTGTAATTCGCTACCATATGAAATCAAAACAGATCATTCCAAACTGTTATAAGGTCATACTGGATAATAGAGATCGCAATTATTCGAACTGAACTACACAAGAGTACGTCTTCTGCAGCACAGCACAAAAGAAAATTTTGTTACTCCGGAATAACAAAAAAAAAAATTGTGCTCCATGTCTTTTGTTGACATACAACGAAAAACTCGGACAGTTCATCCATGTTAATACAAGACTTGCATCAATTGTCCAACATTAAGATGGAACACTTCATAACAACCCAACTTGCCGGAATTGTAACCAAATAAGAACGACAACTAGACAAATCAGCCAACATCTGGCAACCTAAACCCAAGAGGATTAGTGCAGAAGTTGTTCCCAAGCCTCCTAGGTTGCTTCAGAGCATCCCGTATGTCTGGACATGTCGTTCTCTTATGACCTTATTTTCGACAAATAGTACAGAACCAATTGTGTGCAGCATGTAAGGGACAATCAAAGATATAAACAGAAAGCAAACAATGAATCACTATCGTAATCGGTCCCAACAACAGCTGCTAGCTAGATCGTCAGCCAAGATGCAATGTGTCTGATAATCTTCCAAGTCCTCAGAATCTTCGCTTCAGACATAGGAGAACATAGGAGAGAAGCATTCACATTATGAATTCAATATAGGAAGCAGAGTATAGAAGGGGAAAACATAGTGCATGATAAGTTTCTAGGAGGCAATTATCAGGTCCTAGGAGGCCATTCGGAACCTGCCCATCAATTGCCTCAAGCTCAGAAGTTGAACGCTAAAAAGTGCCAACTCCTTAAGAGGACGCCCACTGCCAATCACGGTCAATTTCCACAAATGCACCAGCTGCTATTCCATACATAAAGCAAATTGCAAAATAATACTCCCTCCGTCCCAAAACAATGCATGGTGCACATCGCAGACACCAAACACGATCTACCGGACATGAAAATAAACAAATTATTTTTCAATTCCCTCCGACAGAAACCAATGCTAAGGCTCTGCTGCATTCTAAAGATTGTAGTTGTGCTAAAATGGATACTGGTTATGAGCATCTGAAGATGGCTTAACACATTCACTAAAGACCTTATCTTGCCTTAGTATGAGAATAAAAATAGTAATGAAAACCGAGGCTACAGCAAGAGAAAACATAAGATAGAGGACCAAAACATAAGAACTAAACATAGGAACAGAAGATATGGGGGAAATGTAGCTGAATTTCATCAATTAGGTAGCGTGCAGGAGCTCATTCTTCTGTTCCTGGTTAATGGACAATCCTATGAATCTATGATTGCTATTCCCAGTCTCACCTTGAGGTAACATGAGCTGGCCGTCATGCAAGGGATTGAAGAGACCCAACAGGATTTGTTCCATGTCTAATTATTCTCCATTTGATCTGCAAACAGCAGCTTCTGTTAAGCAGTAAAGATACATCAAGATTACTGAAATTGACTTAGTTTCTCTCACGGATTCCTAAAAGCTAAACTTCATCTGTAAGAGTCCACCAATGAATTCCAAGTATTAAAAACTAAAAGTAGAGAATGAGAACTCACATACACAATTTGTGGTAACCACTCTGTCTTCTTTCCTCCGCACCGGCACTTTTCTGCTTTCTGAAGAACCTGGCAAGGAAAAGCAAGAAAATATCACATGAATGAGATGTAATGGAACAAAATAATTTTCATGGTTGTTGATGGTTTGACTTTGCTATCAATCTTCTGGAAAAAATCTCAACTGACCTCATGAAAGGTAGGTAGCTATGACAGGTAGTTTCCTGTGTGGGTTCTTTTGATCTTCTCGACAGGATCTCACAATCAAGCAGCATCAAACCATGCCATTAGTCTTTCTTCTGGAAAGATTGTTTGAGATCTCACATTCAGATTTTCATGAATCGATCAAGAAAACCAAGCGTGAAAAACATAGTAAGCTAAACTGATAATAGAAACGGTGTAGGAAATAAAATAAGAGGGCAAGGCTTCTTCCTCTGATTCAGCTGATGCCGTAAAAGACAATGGATAATTGAATGACATATATTCCATGTAAGCTTCTACAACATAAAAGGAACAAAGGAAACAATATAAAACTAAACAGCAACTAACTAATGCAACTTAAATGAAAAGAATAGTTAAAACAACATAGCTTATAGCTCGGCAATTTGTAGTCGATAGACACACAAAGCTTGGTACTTGAACAAACAAACAACCACCTACTGGAAAAACATAATAAGTAGATAGATATAACTGGGCAAAGGGTATCATACCATACTTCATAGAATCTTCTCTTATAATGTTCTGCAGCATAGCTGAGCACCAAGTTTATCACAAGTTAAACAAGACTGATCAGTAGTTCAGGAGCAAGTTGACATGCCTGCATACTGTGTACAACTGATGCCATTTCACCAGTGAAAATAGAACGCACTACCATATTTCTGCCGACTAGGCAGAGGTTTTAAGCAAGACAAAAAGAAAACTAAGCATTTCGCTGCAGCAAGTTCCCACCAGACCACATCCATTTGATTCTAGTTGTAATAGAATGAAAGCATCTATTACTCTAGAGAGAGTAACATGCATGTGTTAAAAAAAATTCAGACACTATGCATAATGTGGCTTCTTAACGGTCAGACCAGAAATACTTCCTACAGCATGACTTGCAAGTTATAGCAGCAATGTAAGTAGAAATACACCATCTAGACTTGGCTTATAAAACAGAGTCGATACACACAGTCAAACACATTACATAGCAGATCGATACAGCAATAAGTTCACATCTTACATAGCTGAGCAAATACTTGAGCACCATCGAACATATCCCTCTCACAGAATAGCCTTTTTGGTGAAAGCACTGCTAATAATAGGTGACCAAGCAATGGTTATCTTCACCTTAGAGCCGTCGAGGTCACATTTATGTTTACTTATGCCGCAGTACTGAGGCCTGACCATGACAGAAGCTTGCACAGGACCAACAGGAGAGTAGGCTTCTATGACAACTTTCAGGGTTTCTTCCAATTCTTCAGAATCTTCACTCACTGTTCGTAATTCAACAGAAACAACATGCCTTGACAGATCAAGGTAACCATCTTCTTCGCCTATTGGCATCTTCCCGCCAGCACAATAACGAGAATCAAGCAATACAACTTGGGTGGGAGTGGCAGGGCCTTCACTACCATCTTTCTGAGGTGGTGAGGAGCAAGCAACTCTGCCTCCATAACTGAAAGGGCTTTGACTGCCTTTAACAATGCCGACACGCAAGAAAGTGGCTTGGACTGCTCCACTATACAGTTTCTGCAGGCTTAACTCGGTTGTGCAAAGACAGTTGTCAAAAGTGACAGTATAGAAACCATTATGGGTATCATAACCATTGTAATGGCCTTTTCTATTGATCAACACGCTGTCTTCAGACTTTGCTTCGCCGCCCTTGAGTTTTAGTTCAACTTCAAACTCAAGAGGGGATTCGGCTGAGATTGCACGAGATGGTCCAGTCAAGCACAAAAAGGAGTCCTGCAAGCACCATCATTACACACACTGAATTACAACAAACCGATGGATCAACAAATTAAGACACATGCATGCAACAAAGAGGAGATAAAAGGAAAGTTAACAGAATACGGCAGGCGCTTACTTTTTCGGTGATCTCTTGGAAGTTGTCCCTTAGCCGGTGGAAGAGAACGTTGCGCTTGCGGTCCACACTGTCTCGTGCGGCGATGACGCCATACACTTTGAGTGGCCATTGCAGGAGTGGCCATTCCAGGTCCAAACTGATCTTGGCAATCTTGAAGGAGAAGATCTGCAAGGTGATCCCACGAGTAGTATAATCGGATGGGATCTGTCTGGGCGTGTAGTGTGTAAAGTGCATGGGGCTCACTAGGGCTGCACGCACAATTTTGTTAAGAAAAATAGTCAACATGCGATCGATCCTAATAAACCATGAATTAGTACTTGCTACAAGGAAGGAATGAGCTGCATTGATAGGAATCATACAAAGCAATTAACAAGAAAAATAGTTAACATGCGATCGATCCTAATAAACCATGAATGGGTACTCCCTCCGTCCGGAAATACTTGTCATCAAAATGAATAAAAGGGGATGTATCTAGATGTATTTTAGTTCTAGATACATCTCTTTTTATCCATTTTGATGACAAGTATTTTCGGACGGAGGGAGTACTTGCTACAAGGAATCAGCTGCATTGATAGGAATCATACGAAGCAATTAACAAGAAAAGTAGTTAACATGCGATCGATCCTAATAAACCATGAATGGGTACTTGCTACAAGGAAGGAATCTGCATTTATAGGAATCATACAAAGCAATTAACAGTAATGAACTGGTGTTGGCCAAAAAAGTATCTTACTTGCGTATCCAAAGTGTCCAACTTTAGATCCAAGGCCTTGAAGGTAGGAATCATAGACCTCCTGATCATCCTCCATCTGCTTCCTTGCCTTCTCCTTGGGATCCTTCTCCTCCTCCGGCGCCACATAATCCTCCTCATACGGGTAGGTGTGCCAGAAAGGTTTCAGTTGCGATTTGAGCTTGGACATGCTGCCCTGCAGATCAGCTAACTCTTTTAAGATGCCGTCAATCACGGGCTGCGCCTTGTCCTCATCTTTCATCTCCTTGCTGCTGCTGCTGCTGCTGCACAGTGGGGCTGATGGTACGATCCTGAAATTCATAAAAACGACCATACTGTTCATCTGCTTGCAGAGCTCCTTGATCTCCTGCTCAGAGATGATGGAGTTTGATTTGCCTAGGTCCATCTCGACCTCCCCCTCCCCCAGTGTCGTCTTGTTCTCAATCTGCTGCTCAGAGATGATGGAGTGTTTGCCTAAGCCCATCTCGTCCTTCTGAACCTCACCGCATGGGATCACCGGATGCATCAGATTAATGAAGTCCATGTCGTCATTCCCCAAGTGCTCCGGACGCATCGAATTCATCTCGTAGTCGCTGGCAGGCATGACCTCAATCTGATCCTCAGGCCGAATTGAACTCGTACCTGGAGCACCCAGCTTGTGGATTTTGACCAGCGGAGGCCTCGCCTCCATGACGTCTTCCCCGCCGCCATCGGCCACCGCGGTTCTGATTTTGACCGGCGGAGGCCTCGCCTCCACGACGCCTTCCCCGCCGCCATTCGCCGCCGCCGCAAACGCACCTGGATCACTCAGCTTGCGGCGGATTTTGAACGGCGGAGGGCTCACCAGCCAAGGCCTCCCCTCCTCGATGTCTTCCCCGCCGCCATCCGCCGCCGCAGTTCTTGTGGGGGAGGTGATAGGGTTGTTGAGATTGCTATACTCTCCGCCGCCGCCGCCGCCATCCGCCATCGCAGATCTTGGGGATGGGGATGGGGATGTTGGCTGTTGAGATCGCCGCCGCCGCCGCCGCCTCTCCCCCGCCTTAGGCTTAGGGTTTCTATCTACGGAACGGCCGGTTGATTGCTTCCGCTTTTTTTTTTTTTGAGGTGTGATTGCTTCCGCTTGTGTTGGCTTGGACAGGGCACAGCAGGCCAGGCTTATATTGCATAAGACGCGCTCGCCTCACAGCCCAGCTACGTTGTTGTGTCACGTTCGTGATCGGACAGCCCAGCTACATTGTTGGGGCGTTTTGTCTCACATATTTTCCTCCTTTTCGTTATTTCTTTCAGATCTCCTTTTCGCTATTTTTTTAGAAATGTGTTAAAAATCATAATTGTAAAAAAAAGGCCAATGTGTATTTGAAAAAATTCTTCAGGCAACTTAAAAAAACTTCATGCATTTTAGTAAAAAATCCATGACTTAAAGAAAAATTATCAATAGAAAAATTGTAGTACCAAAAAACATCTTACATTATTGGATGGAGGGAGTACAATTCAAAAATCATGTTCACACATTTACAAAATTATTCATGATATTTATAAAAGTTTCGTGCCATGTAAAAATGTGTTCACGCAATTTAGATAAAGTGTCCATGATATATAAAAAGGTATTTGTAACCATTAAAAAATGCATGTTTTAAAAAATTGAGATTTTAAAAATATGTTTATGACACTTTAAGAAAAGTATATGTAATTTAAAGTTTTCTTCGCACAATTTTATAAATCATCCATAACATACTGAAAAATATTTGTGAGATTTATAGAAAATGCTCATAACACTTACGGAGGTGTTTGGTTCGGGTGAAGCAACGGAAGCGTAAACGTAATCAAGATATGGCGTTAGTGTAAACGTAATCGAAGAAAAAAATGGTAAGTTGTTTGGTTAGCAGTTATAAAGCTATCGCTTCCCAACTCTTGTCCTCGATGCCATCTCCCTCTTTCTGGCATTCTCACACAGCGAGGCCTTCACCGCCGGTGCGACGCTGCTCCGGAGACCACAACACTGCCCTCGTCACTGAAGCGTCACGCTCCATCGCATACAATCCGTGTGCCCGCCCGGCCACTGAAGCGTCGCGCTCCATTGCATGCAGTTCGTGCGCCCGCCTGGCCATCTCCAGGCTGCTCCCGGACGCCACAAGTAGAATACCCTGTAAGTACAACTAACCACAAGTAATCAGTAGAATCAGGAAAAATATCAGCTAACAAAAAAAATGAGATCCATGGGCATTAGCACCCAGGACATTTTTTTTATAGAAAGAGCCCACCCGAATGAGATCGCAGAAAATCGCTCGTGACGGGAGTCAAACCCCGGTCTGCAAGAAAGTGCCACTGCACCCTTGCCACTAGGCTACTGCCTAGTCCTCACGATGATATATAATGTATCATACCGTGTAACTTCCTTTCTTTACATGTCTGGGGTATGCTGGTTTTCAATAGTGTGGAGAAGAATAGAACAAAATAGTAAATAAGCACCCGCAGAAACTTGTCCATTTTTCTTGTGAGCCTTGAGAACTCAAATGTAATATGTGCGATTAGCATTTGAATTGTCACTTGAAACGCAAATAACTATGCAAGGTTACCAACGACAGTACGCCACTACACAAAAGACCCGGCAACAGAAGGGAATGAACAATAAATAAAACTAGGGCCAATAACTCCTGTGGGACACATTTGAGGTGAATTGGCAAGAGTGCGACGTTGTTCGAGCGAATGGCTGTGGTGCGACAATTTTGAGCAGGTAAATAGCCCACGCACGACATGGCTGTTAAACTCAACTGATGCCCTTGTTAGCTGTTGGGGGCTGGACTCACCACTTATCCACGTAAGCGCGGGACCCACCACTTGTCTATTCGCGGGACCCACCTCCTCGCAGCTAGAAGGGACGAGCGCCCGTGCCCGTCCGCCCGCCGCCGCCCATTCATCCCCTTTCCCCAATCTTTCTCTTCTCCGGCGACCTAGCGCAAATGTCTACCTCCTCCGCCACGCACTCAAAATGGCGATAATATGGACTAGTGCTGCTCACAAGGTGCCCTGACTGCCCACGCCCAGACCCTCTTAAACGGTTGGTCACTAAGAGGGATGACAATGGCAATCTTGGGCAGGAATTTGTGAAATGCTTGAGCAAACCAATGACAGGAAGGGATAGCAAGGTTAGATCTCAGTTCTTAGCCCGTTCTTTCGCTGTCTTTTGCTCTGATTTCTCCATATTTTGTTTTTTCTCCTCGAATTTGGGATTTAGGGTTCATGTTGTTCTTTTCAGATCTTGAAGAAATGTTACCATTTCGAGTGGATTGATGAATATGTTGATAGGATTCAGTTTGAGGGCTACGTTGATTCGAGCGTGGCCGCAACCTGGGAGCTCAATTTGGGCGGGGTGCCGCCGATTGCTGTGGAGAATACGGGGAGCTCAGGCGGAGGGGCGGGCAGAGTCGTGCCGATGGCGATGTATGCGCGCAATGCTGAACTGCATGCGGAGCCCGAACTGACCGAGGAACTGAAGAAGATCAAGAAACATCTAATGCAGATGATCGATTTGCAGAAGCAAGCAAATATCATGGCAGGGGGGTTCTATTGTTGTTTCATTGCTCTGTTTTTGTTTTATTTGTTGTTCATCCGTCATTAGAATGGGCATTTAGGCCTGTCAGGGTAGAGGATGTGATCTGTGAGCCATGCCAAGTTATGTATCTGAATTGAAGCAGCAATTTGGAACACAAATTATTCAGTGTTCATGCATGCTCTGTTTCCGCTGTTTTTGTTCTTCAGTTAACACAGTACACACCCAAATTCAGTTTCTAGTAAAAAACAAAATTGGGTTGCCGAATAAATGTTGGGCCGTGACCAACCCACCCGCGTAGGGGCACCAGCCCACCTCTAAATTCGGCAAATAAAATGGGGCCCAATAAAATGTTACTTGTTTTTATTTTGCCTTTTTCTTGCACTAAATTTTGTGATGGATCAATTTTTGATGCACTAAAACTAAATGTTAATTGTTTTTATGCATGTCTACGGTTCCATGAACTAAATGAGTTGATGCTTGCATGAAGTGCCCGAAGTAAATTAGTTTGCATTTCCTAGTTGCACCCATGCCCATAGTGGGTTTGCATGGGGCTCCTAGTTGCATGTCCATGGTTTGGCCAATATTTTGAAGATGGTGTGTGTGGTGATTGTGGTGTAGAAACCCGGGCCCGTAGCAACCCATAGCAATACACGAATAATAAGCAAAAACAACCCATAGCAATCCACAAATAATAGCACGAAACACACAATATATATAGTAGCATAACGATTATATAGAAGCATAACGATTGCAACCCATAGTTCCACGATAGCCTTACAACTCCATGATAGCCTTACAACTTAAAGTACTAATAAAACTTAATAATAGTAGCATAACGATTACAACTTAAAAAACTAATACGACAGATCTATAGCAAGCTAGATAGATAGGGGGGCACCAAACGCGGGTTCTTCGGGTTCTTCTTCTCCTCCTCCTCCGGGGCCACCTCGCTCCTCCGGGCGCCGCCCTTCACTCCTCCCCGTTGTTGATGGGGTACGGGAGCGTGTGCATAACGCCGTTGTTGGGGAAGATGCCGTTGAAGTCGGTGAAGATATTGTAGGTTGTGAAAGCTATGAACTCACAACCAACCCAATACACTCGCCCGAGGAGATGGAAAGCATCGAAAGGGTTAGTGAATGTGGCGAGGAGCCCAACCACAACGCCGTTGTGGTTGACCTCCTCAAGATGGTACATCCGAGGAGAGCCGCGGGGGAGGTGGCGGAAGCCGACCGCAAGGAAGAACTCCGTTAACTCCCTTGCGCCCCTCCACCTCGAGATCGCCCAAACCCTAAGGGTTCTCTCTACATACACTCCGGCCGGGTAGAGCCTTTCCGGCACGGTTGGGGGGAAGCGGTAGGTGGGGCCGTTGTACTGCATGGTGGCGGGGTGGCTCGAGGGCTCGATCGGGTTTGATGGAGAAGAAGGAAGAAGGAGGGCAGAGGAGGCAGAGGATGGGGTGTGGATGAGGAGGGAGAGGAAGACGATAGTGCCCGGCTTAAATAGCCCAAGTGCGACGTGGTTTCACCCCGTAGAATTAATGGGCGGGCGGCGTTTGGTGGCGCCCCATGAAAGTGTGTACACGAGCGTGGGAAACGGGTTGCGATCCTTCTATGCCACTGGTCGCGGGTCAAGGGGGACGGGCTCACGCAGGCGTCTGTGCCGTCATGGGTCAAGGGGACACGCCTGCCCCGGGTTCTCTGCGTGTGCCGCCCGTGCATTCATGCCGTAGCCCATTAATTTGCACATCTTGCTAGGGCCTGGCTAGAGGGCAACGTTTGGTCGATGGGAGACGTGACAATAATGGACGCCTTCATTTGCCCATCTTGTAACGGGCAGCACGCCGTTTGAACTGCATCGATACCCACATCGATACCCCATGCCAGTATTGCGTCCTCAAAGAGGAGCACGCCATGTACAGCACGCAATGCAGCGTTGGATTTTTGGTTGTCTTCATCGGGCTGCTGCATTGTGGCCGGGTGCATGCTTTCATGCGACGATGCA
Source organism: Aegilops tauschii subsp. strangulata (assembly GCF_002575655.3). NCBI lineage: Eukaryota > Viridiplantae > Streptophyta > Magnoliopsida > Poales > Poaceae > Aegilops > Aegilops tauschii. Next base: position 643,813,059 of record NC_053036.3, on the reverse strand, counting down.
TCAGTTCTAATGGTAGGCATGCGACAGGTTACTGCGTCGATAGGGGTGGCGGAGCAGGGCTACGTCGAGGGCATGCATGCAACGCACGGGCGCAGTTCTGCGGGTGGGCATGCATGCTGTGGGTAGGCACGGGCATGCATGCAACGATGGAAAGGGCACTGCGTAGGCTTGGTCCATGCACCGCGTCAACTCTGCCGTTGGATTCAAATGAACGGTCCTGATGCCCCAACGAGAGAGGCTGATCCAAACCCCACTGATTCAACCAATCAGCGCGTCTCATGCGGATCGATGCACACTGTAGCTAACCCTAGCGCCTGATCTCAACCGTCCACGCACAACGATCGACGACCCGGTAGTGTGCGGGGTTTTGAGGGGTTTTGAGAGGGGTTTTGACTGATTAGGGTTGAGCATAACTAATTCAAAAAAAATCAAAAAAATATAAAACTTGCGCACATAGTCTTATTATGTCGTGTAGTAACGAGAAAAAAAATATAAATATGGTTTACATACATTTTTACGAAAAATCCTTCACAAAATTGTCATTCCTCGAACAATGTAGTATGGAGTTCAAGGGAGAGAGTAGTAGGCACCCGAGATTAGGTGGGGTTTTGAAAATGAAAAGTGTGAAAACCTCACCAAAACTTCATTTTGGATTGACTAAGAAAGATCTTAACTTACTTTTCTCATTTTTCATGTTTTAAACTTGTTTTATATATAATTTTCTATTAAACCTTGTTTTTTCAAAAAAAATAAATAGAAAATTAATTCAATAAATAGTGAGACTTTAGATTTACACTATATAGGTAGAATAGATGTGTAGAAAAATTATTTGGCTGGTTTAGACAAGGTGCCAAAAAAACTTGCTTAAATATGAGGCCGTTTATCCTACCTTTGGAGGTCATTTGAGACACACTTTTCATGACTATGAGTTCAACTTACCAAAAGGGCTCGGAATGATCAGCAAGCAAACATATTTCAGTTGAGATACTTTAGATAGCATTAAAACATCAATACCCCATCCCTAATTCAAATTTGAGCCCAAATTTGAATTTAAATTTGAATTTTATTTGGCTGGTTTAGACAAGGTACCAACAAACAAGTTCGAATAGAAATACGGGGATACATAGTGACTACCAGTACACACCAAGTTACAAATATTATTACATGCCCCAAATTTTCAAACTGTTCTCTGTTCTACCTCTTCCTACCACGTCGCGCGCCCTTCTTCGCCTTAGCACTTCTTGTTTTTGGTTCTACTACACGCACAAGTTCATTGATCATCTTGGTTTTCTTCACTGGTCTTTTCAACACCTCGCCAACACCCTCGTGATCAGTGTCTTCAGTCTCAATGTTGACAGCAGTTTCAGTTTCTTCAGTGTGTACCTCAACATGGGTTTCTTCAGTCTGAACCTCGACACGCTCAGGTTCAGTTTCAACCTCGAGAGCAGTTTCTTCAGTCTGAATGTTGACTGCAGCAAGATTTTCTTCAGTCTGCTCAGGCTCAGGCACACTTCTCTTCTTTCTACCGCCATTGACTCTTGCTTTTTTTGTTGGCCAACACTGTTCAACAACAAGGGGCTGACTTGCTCGCTTCCTCCTGGCCATTGGGAAAATGTTATAGATATAGTAATTGGAAAAAAGCACCAAATCAAAACACAAACAAATACACAAGAACATACTTTGGCTTATCAGGAGTGTAACGGCATTTGACAGATCCCACTCTGTGCCCAAGTTCCTGGCACAACTTGCATCTGTTTTTGTTACCTTTTGGGCCCTTTTTGGCTTTCCATCTTTCTTTCCCTTCTTACTACTCCCACCTTTCTCAAACCATGCCTTGAATCTACTCTGTTTAGGCCTGCCAGCCTTTCTTTTCGTCAAGGGAGGACACATGGAAAATTCAATGTCCACTTCAGGCCACTGAGACTGATCTGTAAGTGCTGGAATTGGAGTAGCATATGCAGCTTTGAATCTTGCTACCGAATAATATTCATGCAAATATGGGTGCATGTTTATCTTCGGTTGGGATGCTAAGAAGAGAATGGCATGCTCACATGGTTTACCAGTGTGTTGCCACTCGAGGCAAGTGCAATCATGCAATTCAGTGTTAACAACATGTCTCCTTCCAGTTTTGTTATCTCTAACTTCAGCACCCCAAGGTGAAGATTTTTCAACAAACAAATGTGAAAGACATCTGCTCCTATTGACCACCTGTTGTACCACTGCTGGAAGCTTATCACCTTGCAGACAATCACCTACCCTTCTTCTCAAGTCCCACAACCGCATGAGCATGATCCTGATTTGGTCAACCATGTCATGCAGAGGCAAATCTTTTAACTCCTTCACCTTGTTGTTGAAACTCTCTGCCAAATTGTTGTTGATGTGGTCACACTTGATGGCAGTGTTGAATGCTGACCTGTACCATAACAAAGAATGGTAGGTGTTCAGCCATGGACCAAACTCATCACATGCTGCCATTATCTTATCAAGATGATATTTGTGTGTCTGTCTAGTGTAAGATCTTGCTGCTGGCCACATGCGCCCAAATTCTTCTCCTCTAAATTTTTTGATCAAATTCATCCACAAATGACCGAAGCACTCCCTCTGCTCAGCATGTGGAAAATTCTATCATTCCAAACAGTCTTGGCATCAAACTCATGTTTCACTGCATAAGTCTTGAAACACATCCTAAACTCCTTCATGCTTAGGAACAACTTGCCTACTTCAATGACAGGGTTTTCTTTGTCATACACATGCACCAGCTCATCATCATGTGCATCATCTACTTCATCCGCAGCTTGTTCCATCAACTGTCCATCTACTTCTTCATCAGCATTAGCAGGCAAACTAGATTCGCCCCTCTCCTGCTTATCTCTGTCATCGACTGGAATGCCAAAAAGTTTGGCCATCTCAATGTCAGGCATTGGTGCAATGACCAAATCAGTAGGCTCATCTAATTCAACTACATTCCAATCAACAGTTGTTGCAGTTTCAGTTTCAGTTCCAGTCACCTGTCCCTCTTCGGCTATTACTGTAAGTTCAGTACACATAGGAATCAATGGCCTCTGTGTAGCCCAATCATCATCTACCATCTGCGCGGCCAATTGTGATGGCACATATCCAACCTTCGAAAAAATGTTCAGATCAACGAGCTCAACAAAAAAATTAGCCCGTTTGCTTGTCCAGCCGTTTTGCCGATCGATTTCTTCAACAATCTGTTCACCATCTTCTATTCTCACATACTCTCCTTTCCAATCATCAAACCGCAACAGTGATACTTCTTGCTCTGGACCCCAAACAATATTCTCCCCAATTTTTTCCATCCATTTCTTCACTGCCGTCTCTCCCATGTTCTGTAGAACTTGTGGATCAATCTTTGTAAACTCAACCTCCCATTTAACAATTGTGTCTCTCTCAATGTTCTGTATGCTACCATCAGCTAATTTTGCCTTTGATGGAAAGAAATTGACTATCAATTCGAATGTCCGAGCGGCAACATCCCCTCTGTCAGTGGCGGACAGTGTGAGCCCGTGAGAAAGAGCAGACGAGGCCACCCCCTAATTGCATGCAAAGTTGGATCGGAGAGAGGCGCATTACCTATTCGAAGTTGAATCTGGCAGCTCCATCTCAGTATGCCCACGGCTCCCCTCACAACCTATCGATTCCGCAAGCGAAAACAGAGGAAACGAGCTGAGATCTACGGGCCCGAGAGAGGAACGGGAGGGCGACTAGGGTTTGAATTCACTCACCATTTTCTTATGATGAAGGCTCCGCTCCCGTTGAGAACGAGGGCTCCGCCGCCGCCACCGAGAACGCAAGATCCGCCGCCACCGGAGAAGAAGGGGGCAGAGTGGCGGGCCCGGCACGGTCGGGCGGCAGGGCACGGTCAGCTGTTTTGAGGAACAATTAAGTTGGACCCACATGTCCTAACATAAACGGGCGGGCTTGGTTGACGACCAATTTAACCACATTTAACACCCCATGTGGCCCTGGGCTATTTACACGCTCAAATGTGTCGCACCACAGCCATTCGCTCGAACAACGTCGCACTCTTGCCAATTCACCTCAAAAACGTCACACAGGAGCTATTGGCCCATAAAACTAGGTTGCAAGTCAACTTGATTGCTGAAACCATCCTATCGTCATGAGTTTTGGAAAAGATATTTGGGCATATGCAAATATCCAATCATATAAACACAAGAGAAGGAAGAATAGCTCAGCATGCCTAGACAAGTAAATGGTGGCCAAACTTTCCAATGGCGCACCTCCCGCGGTTGTCTTGTGCATTTCTATGTTGTCTACGCACATCTAATCGATCAAAGAGCTAGAATCTCAACAACATAACACCTCCCAGCATCATATCTTTCACCACATCCATTTCTTTTATTGCATTGTCAAGCTCTTGTAATCATGTAAAAACTAAGATATATTACTTGGTCATAACTTGAATTATACAAATTAAAAAGATATCAGAATTTACACAACTACCTACTGAACAACTACCGAAGTGAACGAATTCAACTGGGTATTGTCCTTTTCTTGAGACCGCAACTCGAATTACCTAATCAGAAATTCCACATCACAACACCCCAACACTTGAGTCAAGGAGTAAAAGAAAGTATATAACCTACTTTATAGCTCTAGTGCATCTGTTGCATGGCAATCCCTACTCCTTGCATTAACATCAATCAATAGGCATCTCCATAGCTCATTGATTAGCCTCGTTGATGTGAGACTTTCTCCCTTTTTGTCTTCTCCACATAACCCCCATCATTATATTCTATTCCACCCATAGTGCTATATCCATGGCTCACGCTCATGTATTGCGTGAAGGTTGAAAAAGTTTGAGATTACTAAAGTATGAAACAATTGTTTGGCTTGTCATCGGGGTTGTGCATGATGAGAGCATTCTTGTGTGACGAAAATGGAGCATGACTAAACTATATGATTTTGTAGGGATGAACTTTCTTTGGCCATGTTATTTTGAGAGGACATAATTGCTTAGTTAGTATGCTTGAAGTATTATTATTTTTATGTCAATATTAAACTTTTGTCTTGAATCTTATGGATCTGAATATTCTTGTCACAATAAAGAAGATTACATTGATAAATATGTTAGGTAACATTCCACTGTTGGGGAACGTAGCAGAAATTCAAAATTTTCTACGCATCACCAAGATCAATCTATGGAGTAATCTAGCAACGAGGGGAAGGGGAGTGCATCTACATACCATTGTAGATCGCGATGCGGAAGCGTTGCAAGAACGCGGATGAGGGAGTCGTACTCGTAGCGATTCAGATCGCGGTTGATTCCGATCTACGCGCCGAACCACGGCGCCTCCGCGTTCAACACACGTGCAGCCCGGTGACGTCTCCCACGCCTTGATCCAGCAAGGAGAGAGGGAGAGGTTGGGGAAGACTCCATCCAGCAGCAGCACAACGGCATGGTGGTGATGGAGGAGCGTGGCAATCCTGCAGGGCTTCGCCAAGCACCGCGGGAGAGGAGGAGGAGGGAGAGGGGTAGGGCTGCGCCGAAAGAGAGACGTTCTCGTGTCTTGGGCAGTCCCAAACCTCAACTATATATAGGGGGGGAGGGGCTGCGCCCCCTCTGGCGGGCAGCCCTAGATCCCATCTAGGGGGGCGGCCAAGGGGAGGAGAAGGGGGGGCGCCACTAGGGTGGGCCTTAAGGCCCATCTGGACCTAGGGTTTGCCCCCTCCCACTCTCCCATGCGCTTGGGCCTTGGTGGGGGGGCGCACCAGCCCACCTGGGGCTGGTCCCCTCCCACACTTGGCCCACGCAGCCTTCTGGGGCTGGTGGCCCCACTTGGTGGACCCCCGGGACCCTCCCGGTGGTCCCGGTACATTACCGATATCACCCGAAACTTTTCCGGTGACCAAAACAGGACTTCCCATATATAAATCTTTACCTCCGGACCATTCCGGAACTCCTCGTGACATCCGGGATCTCATCCGGGACTCCGAACAACATTCGGTAACCACGTATATCTTTTCCTATAACCCTAGCGTCATCGAACCTTAAGTGTGTAGACCCTACGGGTCCGGGAACCATGCAGACATGACCGAGACGTTCTCCGGCCAATAACCAACAGCGGGATCTGGATACCCATGTTGGCTCCCACATGTTCCACGATGATCTCATCGGATGAACCACGATGTCGGGGATTCAATCAATCCCGTATTCAATTCCCTTTGTCTATCGGTATGTTACTTGCCCGAGATTCGATCGTCGGTATCCCTATACCTTGTTCAATCTCGTTACCGGCAAGTCTCTTTACTCGTTCCGTAACTCACATCATCCCGTGATCAACTCCTTGGTCACACTGTGCACATTATGATGATGTCCTACCGAGTGGGCCCAGAGATACCTCTCCGTTTACACGGAGTGACAAATCCCAGTCTCGATTCGTGCCAACCCAACAGACACTTTCGGAGATACCTGTAGTGCACCTTTATAGTCACCCAGTTATGTTGTGACGTTTGGTACACCCAAAGCATTCCTACGGTATCCGGGAGTTGCACAATCTCATGGTCTAAGGAACTGATACTTGACATTAGAAAAGCTCTGAGCAAACGAACTACACGATCTTGTGCTAGGCTTAGGATTGGGTCTTGTCCATCACATCATTCTCCTAATGATGTGATCCCGTTATCAACGACATCCAATGTCCATGGTCAGGAAACCGTAACCATCTATTGATCAACGAGCTAGTCAACTAGAGGCTTACTAGGGACATGGTGTTGTCTATGTATCCACACATGTATCTGAGTTTCCTTTCAATACAATTCTAGCATGGATAATAAACGATTATCGTGAACAAGGAAATATAATAATAACCAATTTATTATTGCCTCTAGGGCATATTTCCAACATCCACATCAAAAATTCTGTTTTTATTATTTACCTACTCGAGGACGAGTACGAATTAAGCTTGGGGATGCTGATACGTCTCCAACGTATCTATAATTTTTTATTGTTCTATGCTATTATATTATCTGTTTTGGATGTTTATGGGATTTATTAAACACTTTTATATTATTTTTAAGACTAACCTATTAACCCAGAGCCCAGTGTGAGTTCCTGTTTTTCTCCTTGTTTTAGTGTTTCGCAGAGAAGCAATATCAAACGGAGTCCAAACGGAATGAAACCTTCAGGAGAGTTATTTTTGGAACGGAAGCAATCCAGGAGACTTGGGTGTACGTAAGGGAAGCAACAAGGAAGGCACGAGGCAGGGGGCGCGCCCTCCACCCTCGTGGGCCCCTCGTGGCTCCCCTGACGTGTTTCTTCCTCCTATATACCAATATACCCTAAAACCATCGGGGAACAGAATAGATCGGGAGTTCCGCCGCCGCAAGCCTATGTAGCCACCAAAAACCAATCGGGACCCTGTTCCGGCACCCTGCCGGAGGGGGATCCCTCACCGGTGGCCATCTTCATCATCCCGGCGCTCTCCATGACGAGGAGGGAGTAGTTCACCCTCGGGGCTGAGGGTATGTACCAGTAGCTATGTGTTTGATCTCTCTCTCTCTCTCGTGTTCTTGAGGTGGTACGATCTTGATGTATCGCGAGCTTTGCTATTATAGTTGGATCTTATGATGTTTCTCCCCCTCTACTCTCTTGTAATGGATTGAGTTTTCCCTTTGAAGTTATCTTATCGGATTGAGTCTTTAAGGATTTGAGAACACTTGATGTATGTCTTGCCATGCTTATCTGTGGTGACAATGGGGTATTCACGTGATTCACTTGATGTATGTTTTCGTGATCAACTTGCGGGTTCCGCCCATGAACCTATGCATAGGGGTTGGCACACGTTTTCGTCTTGACTCTCCAGTAGAAACTTTGGGGCACTCTTTGAAGTACTTTGTGTTGGTTTGAATAGCTGAATCTGAGATTGTGTGATGCATACGTAGAATCATACCCACGGATACTTGAGGTGACATTGGAGTATCTAGGTGACATTAGGGTTTTGGTTGATTTGTAACTTAAGGTGTTATTCTAGTACGAACTCTATGATAGATCGAACGGAAAGAATAGCTCCATGTTATTTTACTACGGACTCTTGAATAGATCGATCAGAAAGAATAACTTTGAGGTGGTTCCGTACCGTACCATAATCTCATCGTTTGTTCTCCGCTATTAGTGGCTTTGGAGTGACTCTTTGTTGCATGTTGAGGGATAGTTATATGATCCAATTATGTTATTATTGTTGAGAGAACTTGCACTAGTGAAAGTATGAACCCTAGGCCTTATTTCAACGCATTCAATATCGTTTGTGCTCACTTTTATCAATAGTTACCTTGCTGTTTTTATATTTTTCAGATTACAAAAACCAATATCTACCATCCGTATTGCACTTGTATCACCATCTCTTTGCCGAACTAGTGCACCTATACAATTTACCATTGTATTGGGTGTGTTGGGGACACAAGAGACTCTTTGTTATTTGGTTGCAGGTTGTTTGAGAGAGACCATCTTCATCTTACGCCTCCCACAAATTGATAAACCTTAGGTCATCCACTTGGGGGAAATTTACTACTGTCCTACAAACCTCTGCACTTGGAGGCCCAACAACGTCTACAAGAAGAAGTTTGCGTAGTAGACATCAATGCTACATTCCCAACAGCGCGGCCGTGGCCTTTGCCTCGGCATCGGTGGTGATGGCGATGGCACACGCGCAGGTCGTCCCACCCTCAGAGGTGGCCGCTCGACGAGAAGGCGCGTGATGCCGGGTGTGCTCGGCGCGACCTGGTCGCCGTGTCCAAGTGAGGAGGCTCTGGTCGCGGCGCGAGGGGGAGCAGCGGCGCGAGGGGCAGGATGTGGGAGGCGGCGACTGCGATAGAGAAGGGAAGGGGTGGGGGCGGGTTCTCACCCAATTGACGCCCTCGTCGATCCACAGCCAACCAGCGACCACCACACAATGACCCAAAACATGAAAAGATGGAAATGCCCTCGGTGGGGCTTGGGAATAACGACAGTGGCAAGAGTGAAACTGTTCATTGCAAGAGTGTCCCATCTTCATCCGACGGCCGAGGTCCTCCGGTGGCTTGATCAAACGGTCCAAATCGCATCAAGCAAACGATCGGACGACCACCAGTTGCTAAAACTCTGAGAGCGTCCGACGGATGCTTCGTTTCTTCTTTTTCGATTTCCAAGTTGGCGTGGCACGAGAAGGCATCAAATCCAAAGCAACGGCTTTTGCCTCGTCGGGTGCGCCGCCTGCCTCAATGGCGCGAGAGGTCACATTCATGGCTGTAATTGTCAAACGAGGTGACTAATTCGTTTTACCCCGTCAGACCAGCGTTTAATTTAATTTATTTTATACTAATTCGTTTCCTTATGGACTGCATACATGGACTTATGGAAAGATTTGTTTTTTTAAGATGGAAATGTTGGGGAATGTAGTAATTTCAAAAAAATTCCTACGCACACGCAAGATCATGGTGATGCATAGCAACGAGAGGGGAGAGTGATGTCCACGTACCCTCGTAGACCGACAGCGGAAGCGTTATCACAACGGGGTTGATGTAGTCGTACGTCTTCACGATCAGACCGATCAAGTACCGAACGCACGGCACCTCCGAGTTCTACACATGTTCAGCTCGATGACGTCCCTCGAACTCCGATCCAGCCGAGTGTTGAGGGAGAGTTTCGTCAGCACGACGGCGTGGTGACGATGATGATGTTCCACCAACGCAGGGCTTCGCCTAAGGTCCGCAACGGTATTATCGAGGTGTAATATGGTGGAGGGGGGCACCGCACACGGCTAAAATATCGTATATCAAGTGTGTCTAGAGGTGCCCCCTGCCCCCGTATATAAAGGAGCAAGGGGGAGGCCGGCTGCCCTAGGCGCGCCAAGTAGAGGGGGGGAGTCCTCCTCCTAGTAGGAGTAGGACTCCCCTTTCCTAGTCCAACTAGGAAAAGAAGGGGGGAAGGAAAGAGAGGGAGAGGGAGAGGGAAAGGGCGCTGCGCCCCCCTCTCCTAGTCCAACTAGGATTCCTCCTGGGAGGGGGCGCACCACCTCCTCGCTGCTGCCCTCTCTCTCCCCTCAAGGCCCACTAAGGCCCAATACTTCCCCGGGGGGTTCCGGTAACCCTCCGGCACTCCGGTTTAATCCGAAACTTCTCCGGAACACTTCCGGTGTCCGAATATAGTCGTCCAATATATCAATCTTTATGTCTCGACCATTTCGAGACTCCTCGTCATGTCCGTGATCACATCCGGGACTCCGAACAACCTTTGGTACATCAAAACATATAAACTCATAATATAACTGTCATCGTAACGTTAAGCGTGCGGACCCTTCGGGTTCGAGAACTATGTAGACATGACCGAGACACCTCTCCGGTCAATAACCAATAGCGGAACCTGGATGCTCATATTGGTTCCCACATATTCTACGAATATCTTTATCGGTCAAACCGCATAACAACATACGTTGTTCCCTTTGTCATCGGTATGTTACTTGCCCGAGATTCGATCGTCGGTATCTCGATACCTAGTTCAATCTCGTTACCGGCAAGTCTCTTTACTCGTCCCGTAATACATCATCCCGCAACTAACTTATTAGTCACAATGCTTGCAAGGCTTATAGTGATGTGCATTACCGAGTGGGCCCAGAGATACCTCTCCGACAATCGGAGTGACAAATCCTAATCTCGAAATACGCCAGCCCAACAAGTACCTTTGGAGACACCTGTAGAGCACCTTTATAATCACCCATTTACATTGTGACATTTGGTAGCACACAAAGTGTTCCTCCGGTAAACGGGAGTTGCATAATCTCATAGTCATAGGAACATGTATAAGTCATGAAGAAAGCAATAGCAACATACTAAACGATCGGGTGCTAAGCTAACGGAATGGGTCATGTCAATCACGTCATTCTCCTAATGAGGTGATCCCGTTAATCAAATGACAACTCATGTCTATGGCTAGGAAACATAACCATCTTTGATTAACGAGCTAGTCAAGTAGAGGCATACTAGTGACACTCTGTTTGTCTATGTATTCACACATGTATTATGTTTCCGGTTAATACAATTCTAGCATGAATAATAAACATTTATCATGATATAAGGAAATATATAATACTTTATTATTGCCTCTAGGACATATTTCCTTCAGTCTCCCACTCGCACTAGAGTCAATAATCTAGATTACATAGTAATGATTCTTACACCCATGGAGTCTTGGTGCTGATCATGTTTTGCTCGTGGAAGAGGCTTAGTCAACGGGTCTGCAACATTCAGATCTGTATGTATCTTGCAAATTTCTATGTCTCCCACCTGGACTAAATCCCGGATGGAATTGAAGCGTCTTCTGATGTGCTTGGTTCTCTTGTGAAATCTGGATTCCTTTGCTAAGGCAATTGCACCAGTATTGTCACAAAAGATTTTCATTGGTCCCGATGTACTAGGTATGACACCTAGATCGGATATGAACTCCTTCATCCAGACTCCTTCATTTGCTGCTTCCGAAGCAGCTATGTATTCCGCTTCACACGTAGATCCCGCCACGACACTTTGCTTAGAACTGCACCAACTGACAGCTCCACCGTTCAATGTAAATACGTATCCGGACTACGATTTCGAATCGTCCGGATCAGTGTCAAAGCTTGCATCAACGTAACCACTTATGATGAGCTCTTTGTCACCTCCATAAACGAGAAACATATCCTTAGTCCTTTTCAGGTATTTCAGGATGTTCTTGACCGCTGTCCAGTGATCCACTCCTGGATTACTTTGGTACCTTCCTGCTAAACTTATAGCAAGGGACACATCAGGTCTGGTACACAGCATTGCATACATGATAGAGCCTATGGCTGAAGCATAGGGAACATCTTTCATCTTCTCTCTATCTTCTGCAGTGGTCGGGCATTGAGTCTTACTCAATCTCACACCTTGTAGTACAGGCAAGAACCCTTTCTTTGCTTGATCCATTTTGAACTTCTTCAAAACTTTGTCAAGGTATGTGCTTTGTGAAAGTCCAATTAAGCGTCTTGATCTATCTCTATAGATCTTAATGCCTAATATATATGCAGCTTCACCGAGGTCTTTCATTGAAAAACTCTTATTCAAGTATCCCTTTATGCTATCCAGAAATTCTATATCATTTCCAATCAGTAATATGTCATCCACATATAATATCAGAAATGCTATCGAGCTCCCACTCACTTTCTTGTAAATACAGGCTTCTCCAAAAGTCTGTATAAAACCAAATGCTTTGATCACACTATCAAAGCGTTTATTCCAACTCCGAGAGGCTTGCACCAGTCCATAAATGGATCGCTGGAGCTTGCACACTTTGTTAGCTCCCTTTGGATCGACAAAACCTTCCGGTTGCATCATATGCAACTCTTCTTCCAGAAATCCATTCAGGAATGCAGTTTTGACATCCATTTGCCAAATTTCATAATCATAAAATGCGGCAATTGCTAACATGATTCGGACAGACTTAAGCATCGCTACGGGTGAGAAGGTCTCATCGTAGTCAATCCCTTGAACTTGTCGAAAACCTTTCGCAACAAGTCGAGCTTTATAGACAGTAACATTACCATCAGCGTCAGTCTTCTTCTTGAAGATCCATTTATTTTCAATGGCTTGCCGACCATCGGGCAAGTCAACCAAAGTCCATACTTTGTTCTCATACATGGATCCCATCTCGGATTTCATGGCTTCAAGCCATTTTGCGGAATCTGGGCTCACCACCGCTTCTTCATAGTTCGTAGGTTCGTCATGGTCTAGTAACATGACCTCCAGAACAGGATTGCCGTACCACTCTGGTGCGGATCTTGATCTAGTTGACCTACGTGGTTCAGTAATAACTTGATCTGAAGTTTCATGATCATTATCATTAACTTCCTCACTAATTGGTGTAGGTGTCGCAGAAACTGATTTCTGCGATGATCTACTTTCCAATAAGGGAGCAGGTACAGTTACCTCATCAAGTTCTACTTTCCTCCCACTCACATCTTTCGAGAGAAACTCCTTCTCTAGAAAGGATCCATTCTTAGCAACGAATATCTTGCCTTCGGATCTGTGATAGAAGGTGTACCCAACAGTCTCCTTTGGGTATCCTATGAAGGCACATTTCTCCGATTTAGGTTCGAGCTTATCAGGTTGAAGTTTCTTCACATAAGCATCGCAACCCCAAACTTTAAGATACGACAACTTTGGTTTCTTGCCAAACCATAGTTCATAAGGCGTCGTCTCAACGGATTTCGATGGTGTCCTATTTAGAGTGAATGCAGCCGTCTCTAAAGCATAACCCCAAAGCGATAGCGGTAAATCAGTAAGAGACATCATAGATCGCACCATATCTAATAAAGTACGATTACGACGTTCAGACACACCATTACGCTGTGGTGTTCCGGGTGGCGTGAGTTGCGAAACTATTCCGCATTGTTTCAAATGTAGGCCAAACTCGTAACTCAAATATTCTCCTCCACGATCAGATCGTAGGAATTTTATTTTCTTGTTACGATGATTTTCAACTTCACTCTGAATTCTTTGAACTTTTCAAATGTTTCAGACTTATGTTTCATTAAGTAGATATACCCATATCTGCTCAAATCATCTGTGAAGGTGAGAAAATAACGATATCCGCCACGAGCCTCAATATTCATCGGACCACATACATCTGTATGTATGATTTCCAACAAATCTGTTGCTCTCTCCATAGTTCCGGAGAACGGTGTTTTGGTCATCTTGCCCATGAGGCACGGTTCGCAAGTACCAAGTGATTCAAAATCAAGTGATTCCAAAATTCCATCAGTATGCAGTTTCTTCCTGTGCTTTACACCGATATGACCCAAACGGCAGTGCCACAAATAAGTTGCACTGTCATTATCAACTCTGCATCTTTTGGTTTCGACATTATGAATATGTGTATCACTACTATCGAGATTCATTAAAAATAGACCACTCTTCAAGGGTGCATGACCATAAAAGATATTATTCATATAAATAGAACAACCATTATTCTCTGATTTAAATGAATAACCGTCTCGCATTAAACAAGATCCAGATATAATGTTCATGCTCAACGCTGGCACCAAATAACAATTATTTAGGTATAAAACTAATCCCGAAGGTAGATGTAGAGGTAGCGTGCCGACGGCGATCACATCGACTTTGGAACCATTTCCCACGCGCATCGTCACCTCGTCCTTAGCCAATCTTCGCTGAATCCGTAGCCCCTGTTTCGAGTTGCAAATATTAGCAACAGAACCAGTATCAAATACCCAGGTGCTACTGCGAGTATTAGTAAGGTACACATCAATAACATGTATATCACATATACCTTTGTTAACCTTGCCATCCTTCTTATCCGCCAAATACTTGGGGCAGTTCCGCTTCCAGTGACCAGTCTGCTTACAGTAGAAGCACTCAGTTTCAGGCTTAGGTCCAGACTTGGATTCCTTCTCCTGAACAGCAACTTGCTTGCTGTTCTTCTTGAAGTTGCCTTTCTTCTTCCCTTTGCCCTTTTTCTTGAAACTAGTGGTTTTACTGACCATCAACACTTGATGCTCCTTTTTGATTTCTACCTCCGCTGCCTTTAGCATTGCGAAGAGCTCGGGAATTGTCTTATCCATCCCTTGCATGTTATAGTTCATCACGAAGCTCTTGTAGCTTGGTGGCAGTGATTGAAGAATTCTGTCAATGACGCAATCATTCGGAAGTTGAACTCCCAGTTGAATCAAGTGATTATTATACCCAGACATTCTGAGTATATGCTCACTGACAGAACTATTCTCTTCCATCTTGCAGCTATAGAACTTATTGGAGACTTCGTATCTCTCAATTCGGGCATTTGCTTGAAATATTAACTTCAACTCCTGGAACATCTCATATGCTCCATGACGTTCAAAACGTCGTTGAAGACCCGGTTCTAAGCCGTAAAGCATGGCACACTGAACTATTGAGTAGTCATCAGCTTTGCTCTGCCAGACGTTCATAACTTCTGGCGTTGCTCTTGCAGGAGGCCTGGCACCTAGCGGTGCTTCCAGGACGTAATTCTTCTGTGCAGCAATGAGGATAATCCTCAAGTTACGGACCCAGTCCGTGTAATTGCTACCATCATCTTTCAACTTAGCTTTCTCAAGGAACGCATTAAAATTCAACGGAACAACAGCACGGGTCATTTATCAACAATTAACATAGACAAGCAAGATACTATCAGGTACTAAGTTCATGATAAATTTAAGTTCAATTAATCATATTACTTAAGAACTCCCACTTAGATAGATATCCCTCTAATCATCTAAGTGATTACGTGATCCAAATCAACTAAACCATGTCCGATCATCACGTGAGATGGAGTAGTTTCAATGGTGAACATCACTATGTTGATCATATCTACTATATGATTCACGCTCGACCTTTCGGTCTCCGTGTTTCGAGGCCATATCTGCATATGCTAGGCTCGTCAAGTTTAACCTGAGTATTCCGCGTGTGCAACTGTTTTGCACCCGTTGTATTTGAACGTAGAGCCTATCACACCCGATCATCACGTGGTGTCTCAGCACGAAGAACTTTCGCAACGGTGCATACTCAGGGAGAACACTTTTATCTTGAAATTTTAGTGAGATCATCTTATAATGCTACCGTCAATCAAAGCAAGATAAGATGCATAAAGGATTAACATCACATGCAATCAATATAAGTGATATGATATGGCCATCATCATCTTGTGCTTGTGATCTCCATCTCCGAAGCACCGTGCTTGTGATCTCCATCTCCGAAGCACCGTCATGATCACCATCGTCAACGGCGCGACACCTTGATCTCCATCGTAGTATCGTTGCCGTCTCGCCAACTAATTGCTTTTGCGACTATCGCTACCGCTTAGTGATAAAGTAAAACTATTACATGGCGATTGCATTTCATACAATAAAGCGACAACCATATGGCTCCTGCTAGTTGCCGATAACTCGGTTACAAAACATGATCATCTCATACAACAAATTATATCACATCATGTCTTGACCATATCACATCACAACATGCCCTGCAAAAACAAGTTAGACGTCCTCTACTTTGTTGTTGCATGTTTTACGTGGCTGCTATGGGCTTAGCAAGAACCGTTCTTACCTACGCATCAAAACCACAACGATAGTTTGTCAAGTTGGTGCTGTTTTAACCTTCGCAAGGACCGGGCGTAGCCACACTCGGTTCAACTAAAGTGAGAGAGACAGACACCCGCCAGCCACCTTTAAGCAACGAGTGCTCCGAACGGTGAAACCAGTCTTGCGTAAGCGTACGCGTAATGTCGGTCCGGGCCGCTTCATCTCACAATACCGCTGAACCAAAGTATGACATGCTGGTAAGCAGTATGACTTATATCGCCCACAACTCACTTGTGTTCTACTCGTGCTTAGCATCAACGCATAAAACCTGGCTCGGATGCCACTGTTGGGGAACGTAGTAATTTCAAAAAATTTCCTACGCACACGCAAGATCATGGTGATGCATAGCAACGAGAGGGGAGAGTGATGTCCACGTACCCTCGTAGACCGACAGCGGAAGCGTTATCACAACGCGGTTGATGTAGTCGTACGTCTTCACGATCCGACCGATCAAGTACCGAACGCACGACACCTCCGAGTTCTACACACGTTCAGCTCGATGACGTCCCTCGAACTCCGATCCAGCCGAGTGTTGAGGGAGAGTTTCATCAGCACGACGGCGTGGTGACGATGATGATGTTCCACCGACGCAGGGCTTCGCCTAAGCTCCGCAACGGTATTATCGAGGTGTAATATGGTGGAGGGGGGCACCGCACACGGCTAAAATATCGTATATCAAGTGTGTCTAGAGGTGCCCCCCTACCCTCGTATATAAAGGAGCAAGGGGGAGGCCGGCTGCCCTAAGTGCGCCAAGGAGAGGGGGGGAGTCCTCCTCCTAGTAGGAGTAGGACTCCCCTTTCCTAGTCCAACTAGGAAAAGAAGGGGGGAAGGAAAGAGAGGGAGAGGGAGAGGGAAAGGGGGCTGCGCCCCCCTCTCCTAGTCCAACTAGGATTCCTCCTGGGAGGGGGCGCACCACCTCCTGGCTGCTGCCCTCTCTCTCCCCTCAAGGCCCACTAAGGCCCAATACTTCCCCGGGGGGGTTCCGGTAACCCTCCGGCACTCCAGTTTAATCCGAAACTTCTCCGGAACACTTCCGGTGTCCGAATATAGTCGTCCAATATATCAATCTTTATGTCTCGACCATTTCGAGACTCCTCGTCGTGTCCGTGATCACATCCGGGACTCCGAACAACCTTCGGTACATCAAAACTTCGGGTTCGAGAACTATGTAGACATGACCGAGACACCTCTCCGGTCAATAACCAATAGCGGAACCTGGATGCTCATATTGGTTCCCACATATTCTACGAATATCTTTATCGGTCAAACTGCATAACAACATACGTTGTTCCCTTTGTCATCGGTATGTTACTTGCCCGAGATTCGATCGTCGGTATCTCGATACCTAGTTCAATCTCGTTACCGGCAAGTCTCTTTACTCGTCCCGTAATACATCATCCCGCAACTAACTTATTAGTCACAATGCTTGCAAGGCTTATAGTGATGTGCATTACCGAGTGGGCCCAGAGATACCTCTCCGACAATCGGAGTGACAAATCCTAATCTCGAAATACGCCAACCCAACAAGTACCTTTGGAGACACCTGTAGAGCACCTTTATAATCACCCATTTACGTTGTGACGTTTGGTAGCACACAAAGTGTTCCTCCGGTAAACGGGAGTTGCATAATCTCATAGTCATAGGAACATGTATAAGTCATGAAGAAAGCAATAGCAACATACTAAACGATCGGGTGCTAAGCTAACGGAATGGGTCATGTCAATCACGTCATTCTCCTAATGAGGTGATCCCGTTAATCAAATGACAACTCATGTCTATGGCTAGGAAACATAACCATCTTTGATTAACGAGCTAGTCAAGTAGAGGCATACTAGTGACACTCTGTTTGTCTATGTATTCACACATGTATTATGTTTCCGGTTAATACAATTCTAGCATGAATAATAAACATTTATCATGATATAAGGAAATATATAATACTTTATTATTGCCTCTAGGACATATTTCCTTCAGGAAAGAAGGTTAATCCTTTCTTACCCGCAAAAATAAAATAAAATAAAATAAAATAAAATATTCCTTCCTTTCCCTTGTTACCACGGTGATAAAGGATTTTTTTTCTTAATAATTTGTTTCCTTTTTCTTCTTCCCGTTCTTATTCTTCTTCTTGTTCCACAAATACTTGTGTTAACTTAGCATAAGATAGCTGACCACACATGTCATGTGGTAATTCGTTTCCTTAGCGAGGCTGTGGACTTATGGAAAGAATATTAATCCTTCCTTTCTCCAGTCACCACAACTACGAGGGTGTTTGTTTCCAGGGACTTATTGGTTTAGGGACTTAAAAAAGTCCCTATAAGTCTCATCTAAACCAAACAGGAGGGACTTATAGGGACTTAAAGTGGTGATTTGGGACTTATCAAAAAAGACTCTCAGGGAGGAACTTATAGGGACTTTTCCATCGATTCCCCCTGCCCCGCACCTACCTTATCGCTTCCCCGCATCGCTCCTTCCCCGCATCCCCGCTTCGCTACTTCCCCGCACCCTGCTCCAATCGCCGCCGCTGCCGCCAGTACCCTGAACCGCCGCTGCCATGGCCGACGATGAGGAGGACCGGATCCCCTTCTTCTCTCAGTTCCCCTCGCATCATCAGGCATCCCGGGGCTCATCCGCCGGCGGAAATCTCGGGAGGGGAATGGGATTCTTGGATCTCAACAACAACGTCGACGACTTCAAGGAGTTGGGCTCGTACCAGCAACTCCTCCTCGACCAGTCGGCCGGTCATGGTCTTCCTCCTAGTGGACCTGGTCGTGGGAGGCCCGTGTCCCAGGGTGGAGGAGGCCGCACCCGGTCTCTGAACATCGGAGGTCGAGCCGGCTCTCACCTGCGTCTGTTCGTTGCCTCAGGCGCAGCTGTCGTTGAGGGAAGTGTCATAGGGCGTGGGAGGACCATGTCGCAGGTCACCGGACGCGGTGTAGGTCGAGCCCATGGGTCCTCATCGGCCGACAGTAGAGGAAAAGCTGCGGGGAAGCAACGTGTGTCGTCAACTGCTGCGTCTTCAGAAGATGTCGATGAGAATGAAGGCTTTGAAGATGAAGATGACAACAGTGCTTTTGGAGAGGTAAATTTCTAATTGGTATACATAGTTAGCTTTCTGTCACGGTGTGCAAATTCATCTTCTTTTTGTGCTAGCTAATTGTGTGTACAATGGTATACCTTGGTGTAGAATTTGAACCAGCTTGATTCTACTTCTGTTTGAATTGTGTACTTGTTATTTTTTGTTTAGAAAAACATTGCCAAGGCTGATTGGACAAACGAGCATATTACTGTATTTTGTAACATCGCCTGTGAGGAAGCTAGGGATGGGCACTATGTGAATGGTGTTTGGACAAGTAGAGCCTACAATAACATGAAGAAAAAAATTATCAGCGTGCTTGCCTCCTCCATACTACCAAGCAATTCAAAAATTGCATAACTAGACTCAAGAGCTACTATACTGCTTGGGTGTGGTTGGGGCAGCAAACTGGTTGTGGCCGAACTGGAGATGGAGCTATAACCGCATCGAATGAGTGGTGGAAAAAAATAATTAAGGTACATACATTATTCTGCAAATTACATCTGAATTGCTCACACTTGGTTACATTATTTAGCCTTGTCCTAATTACCTAACTAATGTTGCAGGATAGACCAGATGTCAGAAAATTCAAGGGTGGCAATCCTGAGTATTTGGATATGCTAATAGAGCTATTTCAAGGTGTGGCAGTTGATGGATCATCAACTTATGTGCCCATAGATGAAGATGAAGAAGAATATGTTGTTGCCGATGATGGAAATGAGGAGAGTCCAATGAGCACCACCAGCAGGAAGAGGGGAAGCAGCGGCGGTGAATAGTCAGCTTAAGGCCCAGGCAAGAAACACAAGAGCCCAATGGTGAAACTAATGACAGGGCTCATCAATACTATGACTAGTGAGAACACTTCTAACATGATCACTGAATATGCAAACAAAAGGCAGGAAGCAAAGGACAAGGCAAAAGAGAAGAAAGCAAACAACACTAAGGAATCCATTACTCATTATCAACTGTTGGCAGTTCAATGTGGTGCAGAAGAAACAAGTGTTGAGTACTTCATGGCAACTCAACTGTTTGCAGATGAGGCAAACAGAGTCATATTTCAGAACATTTCAAGTGATGAGGCTAGATTGACTTGGTTGAAGAGGTGGTGCATGATGAAGAAGTTGTACTAGTGTAGTAGTGATCTTGTTTGTCCTTTTTCTAATATATGTAATGGACCTGTACTGTGTGACCTTGTTAAATGATCATTGCATGTTAGTGTATTTCATAATGTTTGCATGTACTAATGTTTTCAAGTTGAAGAGGTGGTGCATGATGAAGAAGTTGTACTAATGTTTGCATGTTTCAGGATGATGACAACAGTGTTGATGGAATCAGCAGTGATGATGGGAGCAGCAGTGATGATGAAGCACTGATGTTGTTCATGCACCAAAAAAGGAAGAGAAGAATGATGCAGATGGCCTGCATGATTGGTATGTACTACTTGGAATCTTACTGTAACAAAGGGCCTAGAAGAGTACCAATAGAGTTTGGGCATGATTGGGTTATGACTGTTGGAAATATGCCCTAGAGGCAATAATAAATGGTTATTATTATATTTCTTTGTTCATGGTAATTGTCTATTGTTCATGCTATAATTGTGTTATCCGGAAATCGTAATACATGTGTGAATACATAGACCACAACGTGTCCCTAGTAAGCCTCTAGTTGACTAGCTCGTTGATCAACAGATAGTCATGGTTTCCTGACTATGGACATTGGATGTCATTGATAACGGGATCACATCATTAGGAGAATGATGTGATGGACAAGACCCAATCCTAAGCATAGCATAAAGATCGTGTAGTTTCGTTTGCTAGAGCTTTTCCAATGTCAAGTATCTTTTCCTTAGACCATGAGATCGTGCAACTCCCGGATATCGTAGGAGTGCTTTGGGTGTGCCAAACGTCACAACGTAACTGGGTGACTATAAAGGTGCACTACGGGTATCTCCGAAAGTGTCTGTTGGGTTGGCACGGATCGAGACTGGGATTTGTCACTCCGTGTGACGGAGAGGTATCTCTGGGCCCACTCGGTAATGCATCATCATAATGAGCTCAATGTGACTAAGGCGTTAGTCACGGGATCATGCATTGCAGTACGAGTAAAGAGACTTGCCGATAACGAGATTGAACAAGGTATTGGGATACCGACGATCGAATCTCGGGCAAGTAACTTACCGATTGACAAAGGGAATTGTATACGGGATTGATTGAATCCTCGACATCGTGGTTCATCCGATGAGATCATCGTGGAACATGTGGGAGCCAACATGGGTATCCAGATCCCGCTGTTGGTTATTGACCGGAGAGGCGTCTCGGTCATGTCTGCATGTCTCCCGAACCCGTAGGGTCTACACACTTAAGGTTCGGTGACGCTAGGGTTGTAGAGATATGTGTATGCGGAAACCCGAAAGTTGTTCGGAGTCCCGGATGAGATCCCGAACGTCGCGAGGAGTTCCGGAATGGTCCGGAGGTGAAGAATTATATATAGGAAGTCCAGTTTCGACCACCGGGAAAGTTTCGGGGGTTACCGGTATTGTACCGGGACCACCGGAAGGGTCCCGGGGGTCCACCGGGTGGGGCCACCTATCCCGGAGGACCCCGTGGGCTGAAGTGGGAAGGGAACCAGCCCCTAGTGGGCTGGGGCGCCCCCCATGGGCCTCCCCCCTGCGCCTAGGGTTGGAAACCCTAGGGTGGGGGGGCGCCCCACTTGGCTTGGGGGGAAGCCACCCCCCCTTTCCCCTTGGCCGCCGCCCCCCACCCTAGATGGGTCTTGGCCGGCGCCCCCCCCTCCCAGGGGGCCTATATAAAGGGGGGAGGGAGGGCAGCAACTTGACAGCCTTGGGCGCCTCCCTCCTCCCCTGCAACACCTCTCCCTCTCGCAGAAGCTCGGCGAAGCCCTGCCGAGACCCGCTACATCCACCACCACGCCGTCGTGCTGCTGGATCTCCATCAACCTCTCCTTCCCCCTTGCTGGATCAAGAAGGAGGAGACGTCGCTTCACCGTACGTGTGTTGAACTCGGAGGTGCCGTCCGTTCGGCACTCGGTCATCGGTGATTTGAATCACGGCGAGTACGACTCCGTCATCCACGTTCATTGGAACGCTTCCGCTCGCGATCTACAAGGGTATGTAGATGCACTCCTTTCCCCTCGTTGCTAGTATACTCCATAGATGCATCTTGGTGAGCGTAGGAAAATTTTAAAATTATGCTACGATTCCCAACAGTGGCATCATGAGCCAGGCCTATGCGTAGTTACTATGCACGAGTAGAACACAAAGTAGTTGTGGGCGTTGATGTTGCCAATTCTTCTTGCCGCTACTAGTCCTATCTTGTTTCGGCGGTATTGTAGGATGAAGCGGCCCGGACCGACCTTACACGTACGCTTACGTGAGACTGGTTCCACCGACTGACATGCACTAGTTGCATAAGGTGGCTAGCGGGTGTCTGTCTCTCCTACTTTAGTCGGAACGGATTCGATGAAAAGGGTCCTTATGAAGGGTAAATAGAAATTGGCAAATCACGTTGTGGTCATACGTAGGTAAGAAACGTTCTTGCTAGAAACCTACAAACCACGTAAAATTTGCAACAACAATTAGAGGACGTCTAACTTGTTTTTGCAGCAAGTGCTATGTGATGTGATATGGCCAGAAGATGTGATGAATGATATATGTGATGTATGAGATTGATCATATTCTTGTAATAGGAATCACGACTTGCATGTCGATGAGTATGACAACCGGCAGGAGCCATAGGAGTTGTCTTTATTATTTTGTATGACCTGCGTGTCATTGAATAACGCCATGTAAATTACTTTACTTTGTTGCTAAACGCGTTAGCCATAGAAGTAGAAGTAATCGTTGGCGTGACGACTTCATGAAGACACAATGATGGAGATCATGATGATGGAGATCATGGTGTCATGCCGGTGACGAAGATGATCATGGTGCCCCGAAGATGGAGATCAAAGGAGCAAAATGATATTGGCCATATCATGTCACTATTTGATTGCATGTGATGTTTATCATGTTTTTGCATCTTATTTGCTTAGAACGACGGTAGTAAGTAAGATGATCCCTTATAATAATTTCAAGAAAGTGTTCACCCTAACTGTGCACCGTTGCGAAGGTTCGTTGTTTCGAAGCACCACGTGATGATCGGGTGTGATAGATTCTAACGTTCGCATACAACGGGTGTTGACGAGCCTAGCATGTACAGACATGGCCTCGGAACACACGCAATACACTTAGGTTGACTTGATGAGCCTAGCATGTACAGACATGGCCTCGGAACACGGAGGACCGAAAGGTCGAGCATGAGTCATATAGAAGATACGATCAACATGGAGATGTTCACCGATCTTGACTAGTCCGTCTCACGTGATGATCGGACACGGCCTAGTTAACTCGGATCATGTTTCACTTTTATGACTAGAGGGATGTCTATCTGAGTGGGAGTTCATTGAGTAATTTGATTAAATGAACTTAATTATCATGAACTTAGTCTAAAATCTTTACACTATGTCTTGTAGATCAAATGGCCAACGTTGTCCTCAATTTCAACGCGTTCCTAGAGAAAACCAAGCTGAAAGATGATGGCAGCAACTATACGGACTGGGTCCGGAACCTGAGGCTCATCCTCATAGTAGCCAAGAAAGATTATGTCTTAGAAGCACCGCTAGGTGAAGCACCAATCCCAGAGAACCAAGACGTTATGAACGCTTGGCAAACACGTGCTGATGATTACTCCCTCGTTCAGTGCGGCATGCTTTACAGCTTAGAACCGGGTCTCCAAAAGCGTTTTGAGAAACATGGAGCATATGAGATGTTCGAGGAGCTGAAAATGGTTTTCCAAGCTCATGCCCGGGTCGAGAGATATGATGTCTCCGACAAGTTCTTCAGCTGTAAAATGGAGGAGAACAGTTCTGTTAGTGAGCACATACTCAGAATGTCTGGGTTGCACAACCGCTTGACTCAGCTGGGAGTTAATCTCCCGGATGACGCGGTCATTGACAGAATCCTCCAGTCGCTTCCACCAAGCTACAAGAGCTTTGTGATGAACTTCAATATGCAGGGGATAGAAAAGACCATTCCTGAGGTATATTCAATGCTGAAATCAGCGGAGGTGGAGATCAGAAAAGAACATCAAGTGTTGATGGTGAATAAAACCACTAAGTTCAAGAAGGGCAAGGGTAAGAAGAACTTCAAGAAGGACGGCAAGGGAGTTGCCGCGCCCGGTAAGCCAGTTACTGGGAAGAAGTTGAAGAATGGACCCAAGCCTGAAACTGAGTGCTTTTATTGCAAGGGAAGTGGTCACTGGAAGCGGAACTGCCCCAAATACTTACCGGACAAGAAGGCCGGCAACACCAAAGGTATATGTGATATACATGTAATTGATGTGTACCTTACCAGTACTCGTAGTAGCTCCTGGGTATTTGATACCGGTGCGGTTGCTCATATTTGTAACTCAAAACAGGAACTACGGAATAAACGGAGACTGGCGAAGGACGAGGTGACGATGCGCGTCGGGAATGGTTCCAAGGTCGATGTGATCGCCGTCGGCACGCTACCTCTGCATCTACCTACAGGATTAGTTTTAAACCTCAATAATTGTTATTTAGTGCCAGCTTTGAGCATGAACATTGTATCTGGATCTCGTTTAATTCGAGATGGCTACTCATTTAAATCCGAGAATAATGGTTGTTCTATTTATTTGAGAGATATGTTTTATGGTCATGCCCCGCTGGTCAATGGTTTATTCTTGATGAATCTCGAACGTGATGTTACACATATTCATAGTGTGAATACCAAAAGATGTAAAGTTGATAATGATAGTCCCACATACTTGTGGCACTGCCGCCTTGGTCACATTGGTGTCAAGCGCATGAAGAAGCTCCATGCAGATGGACTTTTGGAGTCTCTTGATTACGAATCATTTGACACGTGCGAACCATGCCTCATGGGTAAGATGACCAAGACTCCGTTCTCCGGAACAATGGAGCGAGCAACCAACTTATTGGAAATCATACATACCGATGTGTGCGGTCCAATGAGTGTTGAGGCTCGCGGAGGATATCGTTATGTTCTCACTCTCACTGATGACTTAAGTAGATACGGGTATGTCTACCTAATGAAACACAAGTCTGAAACCTTTGAAAAGTTCAAGGAATTTCAGAGTGAGGTTGAGAATCAACGTGACAGGAAAATAAAGTTCTTACGATCAGATCGTGGTGGAGAATATTTAAGTCACGAATTTGGTACACACTTAAGGAAATGTGGAATAGTTTCACAACTCACGCCGCCTGGAACACCTCAGAGAAATGGTGTGTCCGAACGTCGTAATCGCACTCTATTGGATATGGTGCGATCTATGATGTCTCTTACCGATTTACCGCTCTCATTTTGGGGCTATGCTTTAGAGACTGCCGCATTCACTTTAAATAGGGCTCCGTCGAAATCCGTTGAGACGACACCGTATGAATTATGGTTTGGGAAGAAACCTAAGCTGTCGTTTCTAAAAGTTTGGGGATGCGATGCTTATGTCAAGAAACTTCAACCTGAAAAGCTCGAACCCAAGTCGGAAAAATGCGTCTTCATAGGTTACCCTAAGGAAACTATTGGGTATACCTTCTACCTCAGATCCGAAGGCAAGATCTTCGTTGCCAAGAACGGGTCCTTTCTAGAGAAGGAGTTTCTCTCGAAAGAATTGAGTGGGAGGAAAGTGGAACTTGATGAGGTGATAGTCACCCCTTCCGAACCGGAAAGTAGCGCAGCGCGGGAAGATGTTCCTGTGGTGCCTACACCGACTGGAGAGGAAGTTAATGATGATGATCATGAAGCTTCGGATCAAGTTACTACTGAACCTCGTAGGTCCACAAGGACACGTTCCGCACCAGAGTGGTACGGCAACCCTGTCCTAGAAATCATGTTGTTAGACAATGGTGAACCTTCGAACTATGAAGAAGCGATGGCGGGACCGGATTCCGACAAATGGCTAGAAGCCATGAAATCCGAGATAGGATCCATGTATGAAAACAAAGTATGGACTTTGACTGACTTGCCCGATGATCGGCGAGCCATAGAAAACAAATGGATCTTTAAGAAGAAGACAGAATCGGATGGTAATGTGACCATCTATAAGGCTCGACTTGTCGCTAAGGGTTATCGACAAGTTCAAGGGGTTGACTACGATGAGACTTTCTCACCCGTAGCGAAGCTGAAGTCCGTCCGAATCATGTTAGCAATTGCCGCATACTATGATTATGAGATATGGCAGATGGACGTCAAAACGACATTCCTTAACGGCTTCCTTAAGGAAGAGTTGTATATGATGCAGCCGGAAGGTTTTGTCGATCCTAAGAATGCTAACAAAGTATGCAAGCTCCAGCGCTCAATCTATGGGCTGGTGCAAGCATCTCGGAGTTGGAACATTCGCTTTGATGAGATGATCAAAGCGTTTGGGTTTACACAGACTTATGGAGAAGCCTGTGTTTACAAGAAAGTGAGTGGGAGCTCTGTAGCATTTCTCTTATTATATGTGGATGACATATTATTGATGGGAAATGATATAGAATTCTTGGAAAGTATAAAGGCCTATTTGAATAAGTGTTTTTCAATGAAGGACCTTGGAGAAGCTGCTTATATATTAGGCATCAAGATCTATAGAGATAGATCAAGACGCCTCATTGGTCTTTCGCAGAGTACATACCTTGACAAGATATTGAAGAAGTTCAATATGGATCAGTCCAAGAAGGGGTTCTTGCCTGTATTGCAAGGTGTGCAATTGAGCACGGCTCAATGCCCGACCACGGCAGAAGATAGAGAAAAGATGAGTGTCATCCCCTATGCCTCGGCCATAGGGTCTATTATGTATGCCATGCTGTGTACCAGACCTGATGTAAACCTTGCCGTAAGTTTGGTAGGAAGGTACCAAAGTAATCCCGGCATGGAACACTGGACAGCGGTCAAGAATATCCTGAAGTACCTGAAAAGGACTAAGGATATGTTTCTCGTTTATGGAGGTGATGAAGAGCTCGTCGTAAAGGGTTACGTCGACGCTAGCTTCGACACAGATCTAGATGACTCGAAGTCACAAACCGGATACGTGTATATTTTGAATGGAGGAGCAGTAAGCTGGTGCAGTTGCAAGCAAAGCGTCGTGGCGGGATCTACATGTGAAGCGGAGTACATGGCAGCCTCGGAGGCAGCACAGGAAGCAGTCTGGATGAAGGAGTTCATTACCGACCTAGGGGTGATTCCCAATGCGTCGGGCCCGATGACTCTCTTCTGTGACAACACTGGAGCTATTGCTTTTGCGAAGGAGCCCAGGTTTCACAGGAAGACCAGGCATATCAAGCGTCGCTTCAACTCCATTCGTGAAAGTGTTCAAAATGGAGACATAGATATTTGTAAAGTACATACGGACCTGAATGTAGCAGATCCGTTGACTAAACCTCTCCCTTGAGCAAAACATGATCAACACCAGGACGCAATGGGTGTTCGATTTATCACAATGTAACTAGATTATTGACTCTAGTGCAAGTGGGAGACTGTTGGAAATATGCCCTAGAGGCAATAATAAATGGTTATTATTATATTTCTTTGTTCATGGTAATTGTCTATTGTTCATGCTATAATTGTGTTATCCGGAAATCGTAATACATGTGTGAATACATAGACCACAACGTGTCCCTAGTAAGCCTCTAGTTGACTAGCTCGTTGATCAACAGATAGTCATGGTTTCCTGACTATGGACATTGGATGTCATTGATAACGGGATCACATCATTAGGAGAATGATGTGATGGACAAGACCCAATCCTAAGCATAGCATAAAGATCGTGTAGTTTCGTTTGCTAGAGCTTTTCCAATGTCAAGTATCTTTTCCTTAGACCATGAGAACGTGCAACTCCCGGATATCGTAGGAGTGCTTTGGGTGTGCCAAACGTCACAACGTAACTGGGTGACTATAAAGGTGCACTACGGGTATCTCCGAAAGTGTCTGTTGGGTTGGCACGGATCGAGACTGGGATTTGTCACTCCGTGTGACGGAGAGGTATCTCTGGGCCCACTCGGTAATGCATCATCATAATGAGCTCAATGTGACTAAGGCGTTAGTCACGGGATCATGCATTGCAGTACGAGTAAAGAGACTTGCCGGTAACGAGATTGAACAAGGTATTGGGATACCGACGATCGAATCTCGGGCAAGTAACTTACCGATTGACAAAGGGAATTGTATACGGGATTGATTGAATCCTCGACATCGTGGTTCATCCGATGAGATCATCGTGGAACATGTGGGAGCCAACATGGGTATCCAGATCCCGCTGTTGGTTATTGACCGGAGAGGCGTCTCGGTCATGTCTGCATGTCTCCCGAACCCGTAGGGTCTACACACTTAAGGTTCGGTGACGCTAGGGTTGTAGAGATATGTGTATGCGGAAACCCGAAAGTTGTTCGGAGTCCCGGATGAGATCCCGGACGTCGCGAGGAGTTCCGGAATGGTCCGGAGGTGAAGAATTATATATAGGAAGTCCAGTTTCGGCCACCGGGAAAGTTTCGGGGGTTACCGGTATTGTACCGGGACCACCGGAAGGGTCCCGGGGGTCCACCGGGTGGGGCCACCTATCCCGGAGGACCCCGTGGGCTGAAGTGGGAAGGGAACCAGCCCCTAGTGGGCTGGGGCACCACCCATGGGCCTCCCCCCTGCGCCTAGGGTTGGAAACCCTAGGGTGGGGGGGCGCCCCACTTGGCTTGGGGGGAAGCCACCCCCCCTTTCCCCTTGGCCGCCGCCCCCCACCCTAGATGGGTCTTGGCCGGCGCCCCCCCTCCCAGGGGGCCTATATAAAGGGGGGGAGGGAGGGCAGCAACTTGACAGCCTTGGGCGCCTCCCTCCTCCCCTGCAACACCTCCCCCTCTCGCAGAAGCTCGGCGAAGCCCTGCCGAGACCCGCTACATCCACCACCACGCCGTCGTGCTGCTGGATCTCCATCAACCTCTCCTTCCCCCTTGCTGGATCAAGAAGGAGGAGACGTCGCTGCACCGTACGTGTGTTGAACGCGGAGGTGCCGTCCGTTCGGCACTCGGTCATCGGTGATTTGAATCACGGCGAGTACGACTCCGTCATCCGCGTTCATTGGAACGCTTCCGCTCGCGATCTACAAGGGTATGTAGATGCACTCCTTTCCCCTCGTTGCTAGTATACTCCATAGATGCATCTTGGTGAGCGTAGGAAAATTTTAAAATCATGCTACGATTCCCAACAATGACAACACTAGGCAACGAAAAAGCCTGTTACAACATGTTTAGCATGCACAGGCCAGTGTTTGAGAAATTGCATAGTGTGCTTGTTGATTCCTATGGTTTGAAGTCCACCAAAAAAATGTCATCTGTTGAGTCTCTAGGCCCGTTTCTGTGGATAGTAGGTTCCCCTCAATATGTTAGACAAGCAGAAAACAGATTTGTTAGGTCATTGGAGACAATTGTAAGGAAATTTGATAAGGTTTTGGCCTGTCTGATCAAGCTAGCAAAAGACATCATCAAGCCAACAGATCGTCAATTCAGAACTGTGCATTCAAAATTAAGATCTAGAAAGTATGCACCATTTATGGACAATTGCATTGGTGCAATAGATGGGACACACATACAAGTTGTGGTACCAGTTGCCACTGCTGCCCAGCATAGGAATAGACATAAGGAGAAGAGTAAGAATGTGATGTGTGTGTGTGACTTTGATATGAGATTCACATTTGTCCTAGCTGGTTGGCCAGGTTCAATGCATGACATGAGGGTCTTCAATGATGCCCGATCCAGATTTGGTGACAAGTTTCCAAAACCACCACCTAATAAGTTCTATCTTGTGGACTCAGGGTACCCAAATAGACCAGGTTATCTTGCACCATACAAGGGTTTAACCTATCATTTCCAGGAGTACCGTGATGGCACAATGCCTAGAGGAAAAAAGGAACACTTCAATTTCACCCATTCTTCACTTAGAAATATCATCGAGAGGTGTTTTGGAGTCCTGAAGAACAAGTGGAGGATTTTGTTTCACTTGCCTAGTTATCCACAACAGAAACAAAGCAAAATCATTGTGGCTTGCATTGCACTGCACAATTTGATTAGACAAAGTCAACTACCCGATATAGAGTTCGACTTGTGTGATCAAGATGAAAACTATGTACCATTGTCTATGCCAACGACTACAACAAATGATTCAACAAATGAGATGGACAGTGCTGCTATGAATCAATTCAGAGCTTGGGCCGCTGATGGGTTGTGGTCCTTGAAACAACAATGATATGAACAAGTGTTCTTCGCTTATGTAATCTCTGTTATCTCGGTTGTTATGTAATCTCTCTTATTTCGGTTGTTATGAACAAGTGTTGGCACAAACAAGTGTTACTTCGTTTGTGTGAACAAGTGTTATTTCGGTTGTCACTATTCTGTAATTCATTTGTATGAACAAGTGTTTTATTATTAGAGGTAACATGGACTTATAAGTTTATGTAAACAAGCAAGTAGGGACTCGGGACTTATAAGTCCCTGTAAACAAACAGGTAGGACCCGGGACTTATAAGTTGGGGCTTAAAAAGGTCCTAAGACTTACGAAACAATACGTTTAATGTATCGAGTCTATGGCTACCACGTCAATACAAAGAAGGATTGGGTTTGTTTATTAATTGGCGGATGGCGAAATTAGCAAGGAACGGCCCTCCCCGGTTAACGCCTGATCCGAACCGACCAACGCGTGGGGGAGCCAAACCGACCGAGTCTGACGCGACGCGTTGGGAATGGAAAGGAAAGCGAACGGACGGGCGCCGAGAGCAAAGCGGCATTATTATTGCTGTGGGCCCACGCGCCTCACGCGTACTAGTATAAAAAACACCCCTGCCAGAACCGGATCTGACCAAGGATTTACTTGTTTCCTCCTCCTCTCTATTCCCCTCCCCTTGAGACCACACCACATCACAGAGGCCGCGGCGGCGCCGGCGCCGGCGCTCCCAATGACGTCGACCACGGCGACAGAAGGCACGTTTTGCTACTTGGCTGGCTGGTATGCATGGTCTTTTCAGCTCCCTTGATTGATCTTTTGGCCATGGTTTTCATCTGTGTCAATCTACCTCGCGCAGTGGTCGGACACAAGGAGCTCGGGACGGCACATATGTTGTGCGGTGCAAGCAACTTCTTCTCTATTGGATTGGATTGGATTGGATTTCCGCTGGTAAGCATAAATTTTCACCTCCGTTGTTCCGTCGGTATAGTTGTTGTATCCATCCATCCTGCTCATCCGTCAATCCAATTTTTGACGCAGAGAACACGGCAAAGACCGCCATCCACACCACACCACAGGACGTGTCCGGCGGTCCACTGGGCCAAAGGCCAGATCTCGGCCCAGGCTACCCCGTACGCATGATGTGCGCAGGCCCAACCCGCCGCCTGTGATCCACCGGGCTCGTTATTGGGTGGACGGGCCTGGCTATGGATGGATCTGGCCCAACAGGTGCCATCACCTCCCGACCCAGCGCCGTCTCTCTCTTTTGGGGGAGGAAAGGGCGAGAGGTCGAGGGGCGGCGGCGACGACAGCGTCGACCGGTGGCGGAGGCGGCCGCGACCACCTCAACCCCCCGTGACCAGAGGTACTTGACGCGTCTCTCCCTCTCCTTATCCCCCCATCATCTCTCTCCCTAGGTCTCATATCTCTGTCAAACAGCCGGCCATCAATCCGCCATAGCTTTTCGGGGGAACGTGGTGAGGTCGTTCTGACCGGCGGTGATCTGTTTTGGAGGCGGCCGTCCCCAGCCCAAGCTCGTCTGCCTAAGGTACCGGACCTGCATTTCGAGTTCCCACCCTCCCTGTATCCTCTCTCTCTCTCTCAACAGCCCTTCATCAATCCGCATCTCAAATTTGGTTAGGTCGACGGGAAGACGGGACTGAGGCTACATCTGCGGGTTCTATCTGTTGAGGACGCTGCCTTTCTTCCAACGAAAGCTTTCTCAGATGGCCCCCAAGGAGCAACGACTTCACGCTGATCTGTTCAAGGTGACCCACCAGAAGGTGGTTGATGCCATCAGGGCAAACATACCTAATCAGACCTCATATGATGTAAGATGTAATTGTATTATCTTGATTGGTTAGGATGTTGATTTCTTTTTCAGTTTTGCTAAAGCACATTTAGATGTGCCAAGTATTTGCACATCTAAGTCATACCATTGATTTTACATGAAAATTTGTGCATACATTTTCTTTTGTCTTTTTCCTTTTTCTTTGCAGTGTGATTTGGTCACTTACATGTGCAATAACTTGGGCACTAGACAAACCCTTTCTTTTTCCTGATCAGTTGCTTATTTAGTGTTCTTCTCTTTTTCTTACAGCAAATTAAGATTATCCAACTCAGCTGCGAGCCGACAGATGAAGAATTGTTGATGTTTTATGCGGAGGTCCATAATCACCTATTGGAGGTGGCATCCCTTTCTATCAACAAGAACGTTGATTTCTTTGCGCCAGAGGAGGGATTCGCGGAAGGCTTTGTTCCTGAGATTGCAGAAGGACTACCAGTTTTAAGGCCTCAAACTAAGGTATATTGCCAATTTTCTGCCAAGCATCATGGGTCTGCCTTTCTCTGCCTATCACCTTTCCATCATGGTTCGAGATGAATCACAAGTGATCTTGATTACATATGCATTCAATTGAAGTTTAATAAAAGTAATTTTTACAATGGTTTTGAACAGTTTTTAACTTTCTTGCAAATGATTTGGTTTTAATGGAAGTTTTGTCTTTGTGTGCAGAATATATCATATTTCATTGTCGAGTTTGTTGGTGGTCCTGGAGAACCACGCCTGCAATTTGCTGTTCGCCATGACAACCTGTACTGTGTCGGTTTCCGGGTGTTGTCTGCCAATGATAACGCAAAAACCAAAGCTTGGTCCTCTTTTGGTGATGTTAACCTTTTGAAGTGTGCTGCATTTCCTAATGTTGAGGCATCTAGATTGTCAGAGAGCTATAAATCTTCGTAAGTTTGTGCTTGATCTAGATTTTGCATTTGTCCTGTAATTCCTTATTTGAACGAAGTTTGGAGCAATTGTCATGTTTGTAGATTTTGCTTTAGTTGTTAATAAATTTTGCACTTGTTTCCTTTCTCAGCAAATCAGTGCGAATATACCCCAAGGTTTTCTGACGAATATATATGTACTTCTCCAAATACACTTGCAATTCTGCTGTAGCTGTTGGGGAATTGTTAAAAGACACATTGTTTGTCGTTATCTGTGAGGCAAGTCGCTTTGGGTTTGTCCAAAGGTTGACTTTTCAAGGAATGCATGCTTTTGAAGTTCCAGTTGGACTCACTGATTTGATGGATAATATTATTCATGATTACAAGGATTTGTCATTAGGGCACTGTTGATATTGCTGTATGAGCTAGAAGAGAAATTTGAGCGTGGCTGAGAGATCATGCTACCATACTGAAGATCAACTAGCAGCTGCACTAGTTGGATTCAACAGTTGTAAGTCCCGTCCCTCTCTGTTGTATGTCCTTTGCATTTCCAAGTTGGTTGTTCTAATCTGCTGTCTATGTGCAGATTGACTGATGTTTCTTATTGATTGCTGCTGATTTGCTGAGAAATGGCTCCTTATGATGATTCAATCTTTATCCCAAGTTATCCATATGACGCTTTTGAAGTTTAATCTCTGATGCTGTGTTGTCCCTGCCTCATATCAATTGCTTTGAAATGGCTCCTTATGATGATTCAATCTTGATGATGGCCTCTGCTTCTTGATGGCCGTTTTCTATGATGTCCCTGCTTCTTCCTGATGGTAGCCCATGTGATTTTGGCTGCTGTAGATGACACTAGCCTTGTTATTTGTTCATTTTGTCCTTTCTCAGACAGTGGCTTTGCCGTTTTTGAGCTTGTGGCTGATACTGCCTTAGGCTACTAGTTTACTGAAGTAGAACTCAGTGTATTTTTTGTTGCTTGTGCCTTGTGTACCATGGAATTGCTGGCTGATCTGCCTTGGGCTGCTAGTTTACTGAAGTAGCATACCTCTATGCTCAGTGTAATGTTGTTGCTACTCACTGAAGAGCTCACTTTATCATTTCTGGGTAGCCTGAGGATAATGAAATACGTGTACGATGCGTTTGGTAGTCAACAAACTTTGTTATCCATGTATTGGAGTTGATGCTTGCCGAAATGCTGATTTTGTCTTTGTCACTTGGATACTGAAATACCAACTTTATTTCTGTGAATTGATGTCCTGGAGTTTTCACAAGACTTTTTTAGTTTTCCTGCTTTTGCTGGCGGAGTTATTTGAACGCCTCTTGTTGCCGCATTTGTCAGTTGATCTGCAGCAGCGCCTGCGTCATTCCAAAATATCGATGCACGTCCACTCAGCTGTTGATCTTAATTACAAATTATCATGAGCTGATTTTCGTATAACGCTGTGTTGTTTCATACTGATAAAAATGTATCCTTGCCATTGAAAAAATATGATGCCTCCCTGTGTTTCACACCCTACATCAGGCCTGGCGATGCAATTATCTGGAAGGTAACCATTGAAATGTCTGCATAACGTGGCTTCCTAGGCTCACCGCATCAACTGTTGTTTCGGACAGATCGTGTTGCGATACTTGAGGAAGCGTTCGTTCGCTTCTCCCCCGCCCACGCGGGGATGGCGCAGTTGCACTGTCTCCTCGTACTTGCAAAATTGTGTCTTACAGGTCCCTCTGCCCGTCGCCAGCGCCCGGCCAGTGGCAGGCGCCACCCAGCTGCGTGATTCGCCGCCGCCCAGGACTTGCTCTGCTGGCGCCGTCCATGAACTGCTCCGCCACCGCCTCCGCAGCCAAGGACCTGCGCCCCCGTGATCACCTCACGCCCAGAACTTGCTGCCACAATCCAGTGGAGCTCGTCCTCCTCGAGCTCCCCTGTGCGCCTGGATCTAGATCGCCTTGACCAGGAGGGCTTGACCTTCTCCCCTGCCGCCTGTGCCCGTGGTGCTGCTCTGCCGTGCGTCGCCGGTGGAGCTCTGCCCGTGCTGCTGCTGCTCCTCTGCCCATGCCCGTGATGCTGCTGCTCCTGATCCTAGAAAAAATGTGCACAGAAGATCAATATCAATTCTAGGATTTTTTTTTGCGGATTCTCAGTGTTAATAGTTTGTTGAGGAAACATGTCAAAGATCATGAGAAGAATTCTCCCTTTATTCCCTTCCCTGCGATAAAATTCAAATTTACAACAAGAGAGAACAAATGACAAAGTTTGGAGTACTTTCATTTAGTACTGAAAATTTACTGATAACCCAACTTGGAACACCATTCTTGTCCTACCAACATGAACACAGCTTGTTAAAAAGCATAGTTACCAAAATGTCACAAAAGGGATAGGCAGTTCAGGGCCTCGAGGGCACGTTCGGAAATAAACATGTGTTCAGGGCCTGAATCATGGGTAGACTTCACCATAGATTTGCTATTGAGCCAAATGCAATGCATTTCCTTGCTAAAAGGTCTGATTCTCTTCTAAAAGAAGATGTTTGGTGCATCCACAGCTGAATTTTGGAGTATGTATCAGTGGTATAGTACTAGGAGTATGTATCAGTGGAGTACTCAAGATTTGCAAGCGACAACACCTTCTTCTTCTTTCTTGGAATTAACAACACAAAGCAAACCAAGAAAGAAAGCAAACTACACGACCTCGTCCCATGATGATTGATTTTACCTGAAAAAAGGAGCAAGAATTGCTGTTCCTACTGGCAGAAATTTAGAGCTGACCTAACCTAACCGGCTGAAGCTCCAACCACAGCCGAACTGAACTGACAAGAGCAAAGCAAGCTCAATTTGCAATTTTAACTGACGGCTGATTCATGAACACTGTTTTTAAGCACTCCGTCGCAGAAATCTTTCCTGTTTGTTGCTGGAGGACCAATTCAAGAACCCTAGAAGTTAATTCAACCCAAAAGGAACCATTGTATGGAGACAGTGTTAACAAAATTCAGTGTTACAAATTGTATGGCTACTCACACTGCTAGAGAAGATGGCAGAAAATTACCAATTGCATTGCTCCTTACACTGCTAGAGAAGATAGCAGAAATTTTGTGGTACCTACTGAAGACAAAATGCAATTCAAGACAAATTCAAGATTAATCAGACTTGACACTACCACTTCAAGTCTGACAATTCAAACTAAATCAAAATTCAGTAGTTACCACAAACTTACAGTTTTGTCAGCTCCTTTGCCTCGGTTGCCTTCAGTTTGCACTGGTGTGACAAAGGTATATTATCATGGAGTACTCCTAGCTACTCCTAGACACTGAAGTTTCATGAAACTTACAAGACAACAATACTTTGTGTGGGAGTAGTAAAAGCGTTGGTGTAAAATATAGGAAGATCGTATTCAGTTTCAGAGAAAGCAGCAAAGTCAACAAAACTTTCGCGTGTCAGGACAGCAAGAACTAAAGATTTTAGACTAACTAAACCGAGCAAACAAACACGGATTATGTCAGAGACCAACTAATTTCAGTCACCTGATTGCAACTGAAGAATAAAGGGCCTGTGGCTGCCTGATGTGTTGCAGAGTGTGTAGTTTTTTCAGAGCTTTTGTAATCCATGCCATACTTCTGCTGGCTGTTGGTACTTCGCTTTCTTCGCGTGTTTAACGCTCATGTGGCTTCATTTCTAATGGAACCACGGCGATGCCCTCTTCTCCTAAAAATAAGGCTTGTGCTCGAGGTCATTGTTTACAGGAGATTCGTTCAGTCTGCAGACACCACAGGCACCAAAATTCAGCAGGCAGCAGCGAGACCATTAAATTTAGCTAGGCAAGATTCAATGGTGATTCAGCATTTTTCTCTCAACAGTTTGCTGTGCAGTTCAGCAGCGTGTTACCAGGATTAACTGGTTGGAGCTCCTGCTGGAGCTTGCAGTGATTGAGCTCATCGGCCACCCAGCTGCCTTTCAGGAGAAACAAACCTCTTCTATCTCTGAAATCTTCCTCTCCTATTACCCTTTTCAATATTCAACCGCATCCCATACTTACACCACCATCATAATTTACTGCTTAAATGCGAGGCAATAAGATTTCAGCAGCCTGTCGAACAATTTCTCTAGAATCTCTATCAACAATTTCTCTAGAATCTCCATCAACAATTTCTCTAGAATCTCTATCAACAATTTCAGTTAAAAAAAATTTGAGACATAAATCATGGCGGGGAATTGAAGGGGGGAGGCATAACCTGCCAAGAAGACGCCGCTGCGGCCGTATTCCTCAAGGAGTATGCTACAGCTAGTAGTCTATTCTCGCAATTGATTGGTGTGACTCCTGCTCAAGCTGAGTTCTAACTCATCAGAAGGACAAGAGCGCTCGTCTTGGCACCGCACGGCTTCCATTTACCGGCAACGAATGAATGCGCTCTTCAGCCACCCAGTTGCATGCGACTTGCATGGCAGGGATCGATCGAACCCGGCACGCTAGGGATGTGGCAGTTCCAATTCCAACTGCGTCACTAGCCCAACTCCTAAAAGAATTGTACTTTGTAAATAAATATTGCCCAAGTAGCGAGGCATCGTGCATAGACATCCTCTGACTCTGACAATTCGCTGAGCAGCAAGGTCTCACGGCTCGGATTAGGGGTTTTCCTTTTGAGGCTTATTGATTCGATTTAGTTGGTGCTTTAGATGACATAATGATTTCCTACAAGGATTGGAGCGGCACAACAAAAAATGTCTCTGGCGCGCGAAAAGCTCGTGACTTTTGAAGCCATGTGATGCACATGCCCCTCTGATCATGCTCTTTCCCTGGGCCAGCTGATTGTTTTGTTTGGTTCCCTTTTCTTGTGATGAGCCGAGCGGGGGCGACGAGGTACAGGTTCTTGCGGCCGAGGTCGAGACCTCGACCAAACAGGATCAAGGGGACGTGGTCCCTGAGGTCCCGAAGGAAGGGTTGGGCCAGTCGGCGGCCCAGCCCCAAGCATCTCCGACGCCACCGCCACAACCAGAGGCCTCCATTCCTACCACAATGGTGGTGGGGCCCGAGGTTGTTCTGCCCACCCCTCCTGCCCAAGGATGTGCTACCGCGGGGTGGGCCGAGGAGATGGAGGTATCCTTAACAGAAGAGTACCGTGCCCTTATCGGCACGACGTTGTGTGGCTTCTGGTCCGTATAGGCCGGAATGCATGAGGTCTTCAAGGGCCTCATCAAGGGCTTCTAGGTACGCTTCCTAGCGCTTGTTTCATACGTAAATGGATTTAACACATGAAGCAGCCTTTATTCGAAGACTTTTTGCCGTACCGTGATGTAGCACATGAGGGTGTGTAGCTGGCAGTAGCCCCCGAGCCCAAAACTAGTTTTAAAGAAATGGCTTTGGGTTCGAGATAGATTATTGGTTCAAAAAAATGAAATGTAGTAGCCCCCAAGACTCTGGCTAGTTTTATTAGGAAAGTTGTCTAGAGGATTAACTTCGGAACTAGGAGACTAATAAGTAAATGTGCATGTGCAGGCCTCGTCCTCGGCTCCGAAATCCGCTTCCGAGGAGATATGGAGATGAATCGGAAGCTGAAACGATCCGAGGAGGACCTCGATCTGATGCAAAAGCAGATCGAGTGGGCCCAAGGTAAGCAGAAAAACTGTCATGTTATCAAATGTAGTTAGAGTTTTGTTTTAGCTTTAATGCTAACGCCGAGCTGTTTTATATGACAGCTGCGACGACGGAGCTTGAGGCACTTAAGGCCGAGTTGGAAAAGGCTCGGCAGGAAGCGAAGCAGTAGAAGGCTACGGGCGCGAGGGCCGAGAAGGAGCTGGCCGAGGAGAGGGCGGCTCGGGACAAGGACCAGGCTCGGGTCCTCGAAGTAGAGGAAACCCTGAATGGCGTGCACCAAGAATGCGACGCCTTTTAGGAGAAAGAGAAGGTGACGACCGTAGAGCTCAAAAAGCTGAGCTCGGCGCACGTCGAGGTCCAGGCGGACGGTGAAGCGTTCCAGCAAGTGAGGCAGATTGCTGCTGGTAAGCCATATTTGCTTCAGTGTGTTTTCGGCCGCAAGGGGTTCATCGAGCTCACACAACTATGGTGATCCACAGATGCCTTCGCGGATCTCCCGAGGAGCGCGTCAGACCCCGGTCTGTACTTCGGCGCGTGGGAGGGCCACGCCATGGAGAGAGCATTCTCGCAATAGTTCCAGGCACCGTCACATCCGATGCTGCTGAATCATCAGATGAAGCAGCTAATGGAGCTCTTCCGTATGGCGAAGTCAGTGTTGGAGGACCTCTGCGTCCATCTCTGACCCGCGGAAGCGCTACCGACCAGCTTCTTCGGTCTGGTGGCCCGTCTGCAAGAAGTCGGGGCCCAAGTGACGAGCTAGAAGTGGTCCATGTGCTTGGAGGGCGTCCATCGGGCGTATGCTTGCATGAAGACGCACTATCCGCCCCTTGATGCGACGCTCGTGGCACCTGGTACCATGTCACTGGTTGTGCAGCTTTGAATAATTCGAGGGACGAATCTTTGTAGTATTGGAATGCAAGGATGCAAGGGGTATAAAACAGGATATAACGCCTTGTGCCCCATCGGCTTGCTCGTCACGCGAACTTGTGATTAGGTTCCCTGCCTTCTGTCAGCGCCAGTCGCTGGTTTGCCTCATCTTCTGTGACCTTAAGTTCATAGAGGCACCATAGATCTCGGCCCATGCCGGCGTGAGGGCTCCTGCTCCATTGTAGGTATTTTTTTTAAGTTTTATAGGCTTGTGTCCTGCTCAGGAAGACGATGTGGCAGCAATCCCCTAATGATGGGATAAGGTTTTCCCGTCTAGTTCTCCTCCCGATGGTGCATCCAGGATCGTAGGAGGGCGTGTGAAGGTGTATCTTCGAAGGATCTCGCGAGATTCAATCGGTGTTTGTCTTCGATGGATATGCTTGGATCCAATCTTCATTCATCAGCCTTTTTGTGTCTTTAGGTTGGATCCTTCCAATATATGAGGTTCTCTTCACGGGCAACGGTGATGTTCTGGTTCGCATGTCCTGTGGGGGCTTAGCATGACGACGTACCAAACTGCCTACTACAAAAAGGTTTACCCGGCTCCGCACCTTTGGCACACTCCAGTGTTTGTAGTCGTCATTAGGTGGTCTGCATATATACCTGGCCTGGATATGATTTTTGTTACTTCTGGTGTGCTTTGTACGGTCTTGACAGTGATGAATATATCGAAAGTTTTTTCCGCATAAAATGAAATGTAAGGATCAAACTTGTTTAGTACTGAAGTTTTAGCCAAAATAATAAGTATTGAAGGGGGTGCGGTTTCTGTTATATGCGGCGACGTTGACGCCCTCCAAAAGTTGCTACCTCGCCACTTGTGCGTGACAGTGATGGGTACGTAGCAATATACGTAGGTCTTTGTGCTGATCGAGCTCGGACCCGACCTAGTGGACGTCCAGAAAAAAGGGAGATTGACAAGAAGCTTGAAATAATATCCTAGCTCTAGCTTAGGTAGCTGTGTGGCAAATTGCGAATTATGCATGCTTTAATTTGACACGGTGCATCGATCATATCTATCTACGGTGTGGTGTGGAGTGACTCACTCCCAGTGATCGATGGAGTGGACTCGTGATTCTTTGTCTCTGCACTGTCACGCTGCTAATTATATACTGTTTCTCAAGTCTCAAGACATGGCTAGAGTTTGTTAAGCTTACTCAAACATGTATAATCAAATAAATTAGTAACATATGTAGAACTTGGCTTCTTGCAACAACCTGATTATTTGTCTGCACTGCCACACTGCTAATATTGTCCTCAAAATATATATCTAGCTAATTAATCAATCAAGCTTAGTTGAACAATGAACATATCCATACGGCTTGACTTGCATGGGAAATTCAAATTAATTAGCTCGCCTTTTCTTGCAACAACCTTGTCACCTTCTTCCACCTCCCAATCAAGTACTAGTACGTACTAGTAGTAACGTTACATGGGTGCGGTAAAAATACTATAGCATGCATGCAGCTGGCCAATGTTACATCAGCGTGGCATGCATGCATGCAAAGACTAGTAAATATAGCAGTAGAGAGAGAATTAAGCAGCAGCGAATTAACTAGAGAAGACGAGACGCACGGCCGGGCATGCACATTCCATGCACGGACGTCAGGTCATCAGCCGGCCGGGGAAGAAGACGTTGGCACCACGTACGTTGGTAGGATCACGAGGAAAGCATGGACGAGACGACGACGATCGGTGACGGCAACAAAAAACCTCGTCCACCGATCGCACCTCATATGCCGCTGGCCCGGAAGAGGCGCATGAGGCCGAAGGTGAGCCCCATGGCGGCCAGCCCGCCGACGACGACCCGGGCGGAGGACCTCACCACGGGCGCCCTCCCCAGCACGGCCCCGACGACCCCGAACGCCGCCAGCGCCAGCGTCGCCACGGCCACCACCACGGCCACCCGCAGCTTGTAGCCCACGATGAACCCCGCCGCCAGCAGCGGCAGCAGCGCGCCGACGGAGAAGGCGAGGGCCGAGGCCGCGGCGGCCTGGACCGGGCTGGGCAGCACCCTCTCCTCGTCGCCGCCACGCTTGCCGTCGCGGTCGAGCTGCGCGATCTCCACGTCGCGCTGGGAGCAGACGGACACGAACTCCCCGATGGCCATGCTGCAGGCCCCCGCCAGCAGGCCCGCGAACCCGGAGATCACCATGGCCCGCACCTCGTGCTTCACGGCGCCCACGCCCAGCATCAGCGACGCCGTGGACACCAGGCCGTCGTTGGCGCCCAGCACCGCCGCGCGCAGCCAGTTGGCGCGGCCCGCGAAGTCCACGTCGGAGTCGGAGTCGCCGCCGCGGCACATCACGCCCGGGTTCTCGGCGTCGGCCAGCTTGGTGTCGTTCACGGCCATGGCTCGCAGCTGAGATCGAGTGAGATGGTGGCAGTGGTGTGTGGCGGGAGGCAGGCAGGTAGCAAGCAAGGAAGCAGTAGTGTGGAGGACACACGCTCCGGTGGCGTGCTTTATAGCGGAGCTCTGCCCGGTCAGGTGTGGAGGGTGTTGCGTGTGGGCATGCCGCTCTCCCCCTGCCTTTTTCTCCCATTAGTGCTGAGGTTCCCAGCTTTCATGCCGCTCCGGGACTGTGT
The DNA here is from genome assembly GCF_002575655.3 of Aegilops tauschii subsp. strangulata. Taxonomy (NCBI): domain Eukaryota; kingdom Viridiplantae; phylum Streptophyta; class Magnoliopsida; order Poales; family Poaceae; genus Aegilops; species Aegilops tauschii. Next base: position 643,770,757 of record NC_053036.3, on the reverse strand, counting down.
GGCTAGTGCGTACATGCCGCCATGCCATTGACACGGCCCTCTCTCTCTCTCTATCTATCTTTTCCTCTCTTTTGACATCCGGTGTTGGGCGGGCGCGCGTGGCCACCACGATCGACCACACACCTAGACATAGATTATTAACTCATCCATTCCAAAATCCATGGTGCTTGCTGAGTGTACATCGATCATATCATACAGCCACACAGACACAGCTGCCGCTTAATTATCTTCGCTAGCTAGCTCGTGTGGTGCAACGTATGCATGGGTAGACCGGCAACGACGTCTGGTCCTGTCTAACTTCTCAAGAGCTTGGCGAGTTCGTTCCGTGGTGGATCGACAAGGGAACATGGCACGTCGATCGGCCTTTGGATTTTCCTTGCATATATGTATCGATCAGTATTATTGTCGTCATCCATATGCGTAAGAGATCTAGCAAGCCAGCTCCAGCTAGGGGAGGATCAGGCTTTAGAGTTTCTGTTACGGGGGACTAGCTGTTTTCCTGTTTGACAAATTTGTGCTGGCCTAGTGGGCTGGGAGCTAGCTTTCTGGCAGTGCATGCGGATGTATATGTCACTACTCACTGCCTGTTTTGTGTCTAGTAAGTAAGTGTTCATTGAAATGGTGATGATCCTCATGAATATACTACCTCCGTTTCAGCTTACAAATCCTGCGCGTATACCTAGGTTGTCAATTTTATCATCCTAATATAAACTATATAACACACAAATTATACGGTTTGAAAATAGAACATCTAAGGTTTATATTGATATATTTTTTGTAATATATGACTTGTATTAGGTTGGTCAAATTGATGACCTAGGGGTCCGTGCACGCCCTATAAACTGAGAGAGAGGGAGTATTTGCAAGCCATGCATATGTAGCCTGCCTACCTAAAATTTCAAGGCACATGTCGACCAATTATGCATCTGGTTCAACAATTAGATACTCCGCTATATAGACAAAAGGAAAGCTAGACAATTTTAGGTGCAATGATTAATTGGTTTTTTATAGGAAATGGAAACTTTCCTTACCTTTTTTTTCTTGAGAAACCACACATGTACTGTTCATCATATGAAGTTGTAAATTACTACACACACGGTCCACACTGGACAATACCAAAGAGTACAACCATCATGGCACAACAACAACACACACCCAATAGAAAAGAAATTTATAATCCGCAAAAGAAACTTATAAACATTTTGCTGAGGGGGTCGATTGCTAAACCAAGTCGTTGTTGTCCATCGTCCACCACCAGCGTTACCGGGGTAGCTAGTAACCGGAGGAGTAGGATACGGACACCACAAGCCAAAGAGCCGTCGGAGCACCATCACATCAATGTTTTGTGAGCTGAAAGAAGGCACCACCGCGGGCTGCAGAGCACATATCGATGTGGCGCGTCCGATGGGGTTCAACCCCGTGCTCATTGGGTCTCAGATCCACCGAATCTTGTCGACTTAGTCGAAGAAAACCACCGGATCCGCCTGCCTGCAGCCCGCAACCTAGTGCCAAAGTAGCAACCACATCGAGGATGCTATCGTCTGCATGAAGCAGCGGTCGATGACGACCTTATGTACGATACGCTTTCCACGGGGCCTCTCATAAAAGAAGCTCTGTGACGGGCAGTAGCAACTAGCAAGGAACGCATTATTCTCTACGGTGACACAACCGCCGTCAAGATGTCACCGTACAGAAAAACTAACCCTAATGTATTTACCAGCCAGGCATAGAGCACCGGATTTCCCGCCACATCCGCCACCGGAGGAGCAGATAGATGGGTGAGAAATCCACGGGCCTGCCAACTGTGAACAAAAAGAAACTGCATGGGAAAAGAACAGTTGGGTCACATTAGCTTACGTTTCATCAGTCCTCATGCATACAGCCAAAAACAATCAGTTAGTACTATTATTCAACCATAACATAGACAAAAGAAAAGCTGCAAACTTCATTTAGTTGAAAATGCTCACATGCGGTTTTTGTATATATGGGAGAAAAGCCACACATATAGTTGCAACCGATGGAAGTGGCTGAATGGCATTTATTTCATGATGGGATAGATGTTGTCGCTAGCCAGCCATGGACATATTCATGTGGCCGGCTATATATAGCAAGTGTGTTTTTTCTTGTGTAAAGCTAGCCAACGTACCTGCCGTGACGTAGCTGATTCTCCTTATCATGATGGAACCGTATCATCTCAGGCTCTGAGCTGCAAATCACTTACTAAAAACACTTTGGAGATGTAGCTGCGTGCACCACGTAACACACAAGACAGAAATGAAAGGAGGAACAACTCAACAAGCATCTCTGTCTTTCTGTGCTTGATTTGGAATGGCATTGGCATCTAGCTATAGCTAGCCGGGTAGCCATTTACTCTGTGGTGTGTCTTTGCTTGTCTTCAAAGAATCAAATATATCACGAATCGATCGAAACGCCACGTTTATACCCCACATCTTACCAGTTCAAAAAGGGCGATCATCATTTAACTAAATTATTACTCTATTGTCTCTTTGCTTGTCAAAGAACCAAACATATCGCGAATCATGGATCGATGTTTATGCTCCGCATCTTGTCAGTTCAAAAATTATAGTAATCATTTACGGAAAGTAGAAGGTAAAAACAAAATAACTAGAACAAAAGTAGAAGGTAAAAACAAAAACATAAGTAGAAGGTAAAAACAAAATAAATACATTATTTGGTCTAAAATAAGTAGCTACATTATCTTGGGATGGAAGAGGTAAACAAAAAAGAGAGGGTAAGAACTAGTGCATGCATTGATTGGAAAGTAGATCCAGAGGAATCTAAGTGCATGCAATTTGCATGCATGCATCCCTCTCGTGGACACTGTTTTTCCTTCTTTGCCATCCACAAACAAAAAGAAGAAGAAGAAACAATAAAAGGCACAGTGCTTTGAGCAGACAGAAACTTTGAAGGGAAGATGACAAGGGAGCTATCTAGTCTAGGAACAAACACACAGCATCCCGGCTCTGCAAGCAAGCAAAACAAATTTCTGATCGCAGCACAACAAAAGCAGGTATAGAAATTGTTCCCAAAAAAAAAACAGGACATGAATAATTAGTAAATAAACAAACACACAACACAGGTCAACATATTAGGTACACGTACTCGATGCATGCACGGTAGCACAATTCAAGTCTGGTCGATCGAGCCAGAAAAAGGAATAAATTATTTGCAGTTGCAGTGAGTGCTGAATCGGCGTGCACCATGCATGATGAATAAGAGAGAAGCTGGCATTTGCGTTTGGGAAGAAGAGAGAAAAATATTGGAGGGGAGTGCGGGATAAGCATGCACTCCACACGCCTCCTAATCTCTTTTTATGTTATCTCCGTCGATATGATCTTGCTTTAGCGAGTGGCCTCGCTTTCTTTCTGCCTTTCTTTCTTTTTCTCTTCCAGCTTTCGTCTCTCTTTCTCCCTTCATGATTTGGTCGCTCCCTTTTCCCAATCTTTCGTTGCCAGTGTCTGTCCCGGCTAGCTATAAAATCTGACCTCTTGTGTCGATCGACCATTCGAATGTGCCACTTACATTCTAAACTACATGATTTTTAAATATGTATACGACCCAACAAGAAACTTTGACTTCAAGTGTTCGACGTTAGTATAGTTACGTACTAATTAACGTGTGCTCCACAAGAAAAGTCTCCTTCCTCCTCCCGTCGGCGTCGCCACGGATCCGCCCCCCCCCCCCCCCTCCGATGGCCTTTGGCCTACGGAGGTGCGGAGGATCTCGGCCTCCCGCCGGCGGGAGGGACCCCGTTCTCGTTTTTACTAGGTTGAACGTCTTTGTTGGGGTTGTGTGGCGGCGGCGATGTCCCCCGGTAGCAATAATGTCTCCCACGTCCTATCCCCGTCTCGATGGTGCGAATAGCGTTGTCGGAGGATGTGTGGAGGTGTGTCTCCGTCGGATCTCATGGGATTCGGCCGGTGCTGGTCTTCGGTGGATCTATTTGGATCCAGTTTTTGTTCGTCTTCGTTCGTGTGGTTTCAGGTTTGATCTTTTCAATCTACAACTCTCTTCATCGGCGATGGTTGCTGCTCTGGTGTGCTGGTCCTTTGGGGGCCTTAGCACGACGACTTCCCGACTGTCTACTACAATAAGGTTTGCCCGACTCCGGTGATGGAGGGGCGATGACGGCGGCGCGCCTTCGGCTCGCTCCAGTGCTTATAGTCGTCTCTAGGTGGTCCATAGACCTAGTTGTAATTTTTATTACCTCTTGTGTTCTCTGTACTGCCATGATTGATGAATAGATTGAAAATTTCTCTCGCAAAAAAAAAGTGTTCGACATTAGTACTACTAGTATGTGGTTAATTAGTATGATTTGAGTATATAGGACAACATATGTATCATATGCGCTAAAACTATATCAAATCATACTACTATATATCAGGAAAAAATCAATCAACAATTATTTTTCGGGTTATACTCCAAGCTAGATAAGTTTGACAGCATGATTTCTGGGTTGTCGTCCATAATGTAGAAGGGATATGACTAACGAACTAACTTGGCTTTTGACCTTTAACCTTTTACACAACCACGCTTACCACTTGGCTTTTGCCCTTTAGTTACACGACTGCACTCACCTGATCACCCCTTGGCTTCTTTGAATAGCCCTCAACTAATTTAACCAAGTGGATGATCAACTAACCAGCACTAATTTTACCAAGTTCAATCTGCATTTGACCCCCAAGATAAAATCCCACTCCCGGCCACATGTAGCCTTGAGAAATTAATAGTTTATCAGTCGATATAGTAAATCTACTACTTTTGATACCATGTGTTGTTGACTATTTAGACCTTAACTCCCGCCCACCTTTATTTACCCCTCCGCATGCATTTCTCACATCGAGTCGCCTTATGTTCTCTTCCATGTCAACACTCCCAAATCCACATCGGCACCCTACATACTAACTTCTTCCCGATGGTTATTCCTCCCTTCTTCTGCTTGGAATCGACACGTTGCATTAAAAATTACACTACGTTGGCAATTCACATCTAGTCGGCTTTACCTCTAAGCCTAGAGAGCACTGGTTCTACTCCAAACAACCTTGCTACAAACCCTAACCCCTTAACCTCCCAGTGATGTCACCAATCTCAGCGTTCAATGCCCCTATCCCTTGCTTGCGTTCCAAAGACACCATTGACTGAGAACATGGTGCATACAACATCTGTTAGAGATGATGCCTATAGCTCGGGATGGGGGGGGTCCTTTCTTATGTCTACCTATAAGATCTGATATCATGGTCCAACTTACACTTAGTGTACCATAAATGCTTCCTCTAATCCTACTTACAAGTGTCTTGACCATTCTTTTGCCAATACAGAGTGGTGCAATGTCTTTCGTAATACTTTAGTGTTGATGTACATACCATTCTTAGTGAGCATGTACCAATTATGTCTATCACTCAACTTGCCACGGTTAAATCTGAAAGGGCCTTCAAATTTGAGACGAGTTGCTGCTAGAAAAAAGGACTTCCAAAAGGTGTCCAATTTGCTTGATGTAGCTCTTCTAATAAACTATTCCATGTTAGAGCTACTAACCTTGTAGGTTCCTTGTATAAATGGAGCAAATCCAAAATACTCTTTGCAACTGTAACTTGAGTTCTATCCATGCTGAAACTGAGCCAAAATGGTGTCAGTGTCAAAAATGAGAAAATGATAAATAAATCAACACAAAGAAGATGTCACTCTTAGAAAACATAGGAAAAAGATGGCAATTTGAAGCATCAATACATGTCCATGACCACAACTCAAGCCCGAATATTATTTTAAAGTTGCAAGTAGTAATCAACTTCTGGTGTAGTAGGCACAAGTACAATGTTTTTTTGCATACACAAAGTGCTACTTTTAACTCACACGATGAGCTACTAACTAGACTACCGAAGAACATCACTTGATTTTTGTTGACCTGAAAGACAAGATACGAGAATCCGAAGGGCATAACTAAAGATGCACTTGCCTAGATGGGACATTGTGGGGCGTTGGAGCTTGGCCAGGGAGAGACTCGAAGGAGAAGGAACAACCCACCAGTTACTTATTGCAATCAAGCAGCTGCCACGGGAAGACACAAAAGATTATGGGTTTTGGATTTTGAATAGGGTGTAGCTTATTGTAATTCTCACATGTTCTCGTTATCTATATCGTTGTTTTGGGCCTACTATGCTAATAGAAGATTGATGTTGCTTTCGCATGTTCGCACTAACATGGAATGGCGGTGTTATATATGTTATGGTGCTAAGCCTAAAGCGTTGTTGGTTACCGCAATAATAGGAATACCTAGATTCGAGGAGTTATAGAAACGGTAGTGTAGCATTTTGGGGTGGAAACCGCTACATCAGCGTTATAGCCCGCTACTTAGAACCATGAATTATGATATCACCCTTCTCCTTTCCAACTGCAAAGTCATAAAGAAGAAGCCATCTTATTGACAATCATGAAAAAAAATTATGACCAAGCTTACTTCATTTTTATATATGAAACTGATCTCAAAGGCATTCGATTCACGTGGTGATAGAAAATCTACCTTTTTCATAATTGTGTGCTTAAAAGACATGCACAAATAGAATTAGTAACATTTAAGCTCTGGCTAATAATATCTTCAAAGAGTTCCATATGCTTTAGGTTGAAAGAGTACTTACATGACTTTCACCCTGCCAGTCTCCACAAGTTGTCTATAAAATAATCAATAAAACTTTGGCCAATAGGATGAAAAAGTACTTCCATGACTATATCGATGAAACTCTTTTTTGACAAGCACCACCAAATGTTGTACAATACCTGACCAATTCGTTAGCCACAACATATGAGTTCTGAACCTGGCCAACACACAGTGAAGCTAGCTCGTGAGCTGATATGTTACATTCATGAGGGCAGTACTCCACACTACCATTAATGAAATCTAGTTGTAAGTGGAGCCTTTGCTTCCTGAGCATGGCTCCTAGAGGTGCATGATCGAAACCATCAATGTTAGTCGCTTGCTTGAGGGTGATGCAGTTCGTGCCGAAGGCAACTTTCCCTGTGCCGTCTGGTATGCAATATTTTGGGCTTCTATTGGTGTTATTGCTTTTGTTCGAATACACACATTGGCATGCTAAATGTGTCCGACTAGAACAATCAACATGCCCCCCCCTTAATGTCACTTGCAAGGCAACGACAACCACCACAATGTTCTTCTTGGCTAAATGCATCATCGATGTGAATTTTGATCACATCCTCACTGGGCTTCACCCACCTATGGGCTCGTGCGACAACATGCTTATCTTGCTTTGTGTGCGTTGCATCCCATTCCTAACACATGGTGCAGGAGACGGCTGGTGAAAGCATCAAAATTCTTCAGAGATCCTCTGTAATTCTTGCCAGTCCCCACCAGCTCCAAAGCATGTATACAATCATCAACTTCTGCAATTTTGGGTGCTTAGTTATCTTTTCCATCACTTCAAGTGGGCCTTGGCATAACATCATTTTGCAACGCACCTCTTCCAGTTGGGAATCTCTCCATTAGCATTTCACTTGGGCAGATGAAGAAATGATTCACATCTTCAAAGAGCAGATTGCAGATCACACGATGAGTTTCGAGTTCCACGCCTCTCCGAGAAATATTCATGTGCAGGGGGTGACTATTCCAATAGAAACATTACATGAAATGACATTTATTGGTAGGGCACCCGATTTTTCAAATATTGCTCCAGATCTGCCGTGTTTGCTCGCAATTGCCTAAGCTGCTGCCATTGACCATGGTCGCCTCCTAAAAGCCACACGTTACCATCCTTTACATACTTGTAGATAGGAATTTATATCACCGACAGAGCATCATCAATAGAGAACGTTTGGCGGACTAAGTTAGTATCCCACTTTTGTGTTTTAGGATCAATGAGCTCGCTTACCTTAGTTACGAGATTATGTCCCTCGACAGGCATTGGCGGCCTAGTAGATCCCCTCTGAATCCAAGGGTGCTTCCACATATTAATTTGTTCCCTTGACTCATCCCTCTAGATCATGCTGACTTTGAAAACATCCACGCCTTTTATAATACTCCACATTACATAGCTCATAGCCTTATACCGGTGCTAGGTTACTCCCTTGTTGGAAACACTTGGCTTGCACGACTGGGCAGAAAGGCCCTCTATCTTAGGCCTCACCATTTTTCATGCTCACCCAGTTCGTCACCTTGTTGCGACCACCCAACTTTACAAATCATCTTTGATATTTCTTCACAAAGAACATATGAATAATGTCAGTATGGCCAAAAAAACTTAACAAGCCTTTATTCGAGAAAATAGAATATATGAATAATGTTATTATTGTCCGGGAAATAAATTACACACTTTTCAATTTTCAAGCTATTTTTTCTTGTTAAAGGTAGACTTACCTAATGCTTTTGATAGAGTTGAATGTAACTCTGTTGTTAGATCATTAGCACGTAAAGGGCTACATGGTCATTTCATAAATTTTATCCATGAATACATTTCATCAGTATTTTCATCGCCATTAATAATCACGAGCCTTTGGGCATTTTAGGGGGTCCCGAGGGATATACCACAAGGTTTCCATTATTGATGTGTTGTTTTATCCTTTTCACTAACTAAACTAAAAATTATCCGGCTTGCTTTCAATTATTTGGAAAGCTCGTAAACATTTCCCCTTCCACACAAATCTTGCCTAGTCATGCAAATCTAATTTGCCACCAAATCTCTTCTTCTTGTAGTTTCGAAGGTATCCTCGGAAGATATCCCCAGTCACGTCCTTGTCCTTTCTTTACTTCCTTTTCATGTGGGACCATGAGCGTTTTTAGATGCAACCTTAACTCTATCTGGTCGAAGGTTATCGCTACCTTAGGAATATTACTCAAAAACTGCAAAACACGTCTTCATTAAGTCGATTTCCTTATCTATTGTCTCCGTGAACTAGATTATTGACTCTAGTGCAAGTGGGAGACTGAAGGAAATATGCCCTAGAGGCAATAATAAAGTTATTATTTATTTCCTTATATCATGATAAATGTTTATTATTCATGCTAGAATTGTATTAACCGAAAACATGATACATGTGTGAATACATAGACAAACAGAGTGTCACTAGTATGCCTCTACTTGACTAGCTCGTTGATCAAAGATGGTTATGTTTCCTAGCCATAGACATGAGTTGTCATTTGATTAACGGGATCACATCATTAGGAGAATGATGTGATTGACTTGACCCATTCCGTTAGCTTAGCACTCGATCGTTTAGTATGTTGCTATTGCTTTCTTCATGACTTATACATGTTCCTATGACTATGAGATTATGCAACTCCCGTTTACCGGAGGAACACTTTGTGTGCTACCAAACGTCACAACGTAACTGGGTGATTATAAAGGTGCTCTACAGGTGTCTCCGAAGGTACTTGTTGGGTCGGCGTATTTCGAGATTAGGATTTGTCACTCCGATTGTCGGAGAGGTATCTCTGGGCCCTCTCGGTAATGCACATCACTTAAGCCTTGCAAGCATTGCAACTAATGAGTTTGTTGCGAGATGATGTATTACGGAACGAGTAAAGAGACTTGCCGGTAACGAGATTGAACTAGGTATTAAGATACCGACGATCGAATCTCGGGCAAGTAACATACCGATGACAAAGGGAACAACGTATGTTGTTATGCGGTTTGACCGATAAAGATCTTCGTAGAATATGTGGGAGCCAATATGGGCATCCAGGTCCCGCTATTGGTTATTGACCGGAGACGTGTCTCGGTCATGTCTACATAGTTCTCGAACCCGTAGGGTCCGCACGCTTAACGTTACGATGACAGTTTTATTATGAGTTTATGAGTTTTGATGTACCGAAGGAGTTCGGAGTCCGGATGAGATCGGTGACATGACGAGGAGTCTCGAAATGGTCGACACGTAAAGATCGATATATTGGACGACTATATTCGGACATCGGAAAGGTTCCGAGTGATTCGGGTATTTTTCGGAGTACCGGAGAGTTACGGGAATTCGTATTGGGCCTTAATGGGCCATACAGAAAAGGAGAGAAAGGCCCCAAAGGGTGGCCGCACCCCTCCCCATGGACTAGTCCGAATTGGACTAGGGAGGGGGGGCGCCCCCTTCCTTCCTTCTCCTTCTCCCTTCCCTTCTCCTACTCCAACAAGGAAAGGAGGAGTCCTACTCCCGGTGGGAGTCCTAGGACTCCCCCCTTGGCGCGCCCTCCTCCTTGGCCGGCCGCCTCCCCCTTTCTCCTTTATATACGGGGGCAGGGGGGCACCCCATAGACACAACAATTGATCTATTGATCTCTTAGCCGTGTGCGGTGCCCCCCTCCACCATATTACACCTCGATAATATCGTAGCGGTGCTTAGGCGAAGCCCTGCGTCGGTAGAACATCATCATCGTCACCACGCCGTCGTGCTGACGAAACTCTCCCTCAACACTCGGCTGGATCGGAGTTCGAGGGACGTCATCGAGCTGAACGTGTGCTGAACTCGGAGGTGCCGTGCGTTCGGTACTTGATCGGTCGGATCGTGAAGACGTACGACTACATCAACCGCGTTGTGTTAACGCTTCCGCTTTCGGTCTACGAGGATACGTGGACAACACTCTCCCCTCTCGTTGCTATGCATCACCATGATCTTGCGTGTGCGTAGGAAATTTTTGAAATTACTACGTCCCCCAACAGGCGATGCTTCTTGAATCTCACTCGATTTGTGATCTAGCTTGACATAATGTTTCTTTTTCGTAGAACTTCTGTAGATGTTGCCAGGACCAAATGAAATCCTTTGGAGTCATGGACATTGGAACATTGACACTAGTAGAAAACAGAGCTTTGGTTCGGCCAGAAAAGAGCATTAATCCCGGTTGCATTACGAACCGGGACTAATGTGAGCATTAGTCCCGGTTCGAGCGGCTAGGGCACCGTACAGGCATTAGTCCCGGTTCAAATGGGACCTTTAGTCCCGGTTGGTGCCACGAACCGGGACTAAAGGGTGCGATGCCCATTAGTACCGGTTCGTGGCACCAACCGGTACTAAAGGTTAGACCTTTAGTCCCGGTTCGAGCCACCAACCGGTACTAAAGGTTAGACCTTTAGTCCCGGTTCGAGCCACCAACCGGTACTAATGGGGTTTGAGGCATTAGTACCGGTTCGTGGCACGAACCGGTACTAAAGGTCCCATTTTCAAACTCTACCCCCTGGATCGCCTTTTCAGTTTTGTAAAAAGCAAAAGAAAATGATAAAAACTTCAAAAATTAAAATCCTTCCAGGTGTAGTTATGTTACTACATGTACTAGTTAGGAAAATTTAAAAACTTAAATTTGGACATGTTTTGCAAAAAGTGTAGGGAAAATGTAAAACGGCTATAACTTTTGCATACGATGTCAGAAAAAAACATATAATATTTCAAAATGTTCAGCACGAAAATCCGCATCCGATTTTTACAGCCTATGGCCTGTTTGCAAATTTTTAGAATCCTCAAATTCTAAAAGGAAAAAAAGTTATGCTCAAATTTTAGTTTTTTTTGAATTTTTGTTAAATCTGGTCAAACTATGGTCAAACTACTTATTCAAGAAGTACTAGTGTTACTAAATAATTATTCAAGAATATTAGTGTTACTAAATAATTATTTCAGTTTTTTTGAATTTTAGTCAAATCTGGTCAAATTGTGGTCAAACTGTGGTCAAACAATGTCAAACTAATTATTCAAGAAATATTAGTGTTACGAAATAATTATTTCAGTTTTATTGAATTTTGGTCAAATCTGGTCAAACTGTGGTCAAACTATGGTCAAACTACTTATTCAAGAAATATTAGTGTTACCAAATAATTATTGTTTTTTAGGACAATAGTTTCAAACTCAAACAGTGAAATGTGAGACTTCATGCTCAAGCTAAATTCCTGAGGGTTAATAAGATTGACATCTTACTATTGTCAGGAAAACAACAAGTGCAGACTTGGATACGAGGGAGAATAGAACCCGGAAGTTAAGCGTGCTCAGGCTGGAGTAGTGAGAGGATGGGTGACCGTCCGAGAAGTTAGATGATGAGGGGTGATTAGAGATTAGAGGTTAAAATAATTCAGAAATTTGAAAATCAAAAAAATTTCAAAATTTTGTTTTCAAAAAAAAAATCATAAAATTTACTTTAGTACCGGTTCGTGTAAGGACCGGGACTAAAGGGGAGGCTTTAGTAACGACCCTTTAGCCCCGGTTCCAGAACCGGGACTAAAGGCCCTTTTGAACCGGGACTAAAGGCTCTTTTCTACTAGTGTGAACCTCTTGTTGATTTCTTCGAGCTTCAAGACGAGGATCCTGCCATCCGTGTTGCCTGAAGCTCCAACATTATGGCACATGCCCTCGTAAGATGTGCTTTTTGGGGTCGATATGCTCCAAACCGCTGATTTCCGCCGTGCAAGAACCACGATGATTTGTTTTTTTTGTCTCTGTCGGTGAGACTTGCTTTAGAGAGCATCAACCTCCCGGGTGGCGATGAACTCCATTTTGCTTGTTGATGAATCAATAGCCCCACTTTTGGGGGAAAAGGAAAGAATAAGAAGGACATGAAAGTAAAAAAAAAAAGATCTGCAGGCCGGCGAGATGACCCAGTTAGCGTTTTGGGCCGTGGACTCGTTCTCTTTACCCTCTTGAGCGAGGAACAAACGGGACCTGCAGTCAGTGCTAATTATTTGATTTTTATTACCCCTAAAAAAACATTGTTTTGTTTTTCTAAAAAAAGTAAAGAGCTACTCGTATTTCCTATCGATCTCAACGGCCATGTGGGCCCCACCCGGCAGGCAAAGGTGCATCATCCCTTTATCAGTTCACGCGCCATTCCCGCCGCTAACCACCCTCACCCGACCTCACACCCACCCCGCCAACGCCACGCACGCCCCACAAGCACCCGGACCCACGCGTCATCCACCGCACCAAACGCACCCCGACGTACCCGCGGCAGTCGTAACGGCTCCGATCGCACCGCCGGCTCCTCGACGCACCGCCGCGCCCACCCGTACCTCCCTCCACGTCTCACGGACAGTGGGCCCGGCACGGCGGCAGACGCCCTCCGGCCTCGAAGGACCCCACTGGCATGCACTCGAACCGGGCGGCCGTTCCGGTGGGCCAGCCCGTGGTATATTATACGCCACGTCATGCGAAATGACGAGAACGCCCCTCCGCCCCCCGGATTTCCTTCCCGATATACCACTCTTCTCCCCTCCCCCTCCCCCTCCCCCATCTCCTCCTCCGCCTCCCACCCACCGGCGGCCATGGCCGGCTCCGACGACGACGAGGCTGCGGCGGCGCCGATCCACTGCCTGCCGCCCGACGCGCTGCGCAACGTGCTGCTGCGGCTGCCGCTGCGGGACGCGGTGGCGTGCCGCCCCGTGTCGCGCCTCTTCCGGGAGACCCTCACGGGGCCGTTCCTCGCGCTGCTGCCGGCGCTCCGCCTGCTGCTGCTCCGCCACCCGCGGCCCGAGGGCGGGGGCTGCCTCCACGCCTTCGACCCCGACCGCCGCTGCTGGCTCCGCCTCCCCTTCACCGCCTTCCTCCCGCACCAGGCCTTCTCCCCCGTCGCCTCCTCCGCCTCGCTCCTCTACCTCTGGATCGAGACCTCCCCCGCGCCCCTCCCCTCCTCCTCCTCCTCCTCGTCGTCCTCGCCCGCCGCAGCCCACCCGCCCAAGGCGCTCGCCGTCTGCAACCCGCTGGCGGGCACCTACCGCCTGCTGCCCCCGCTCGGATCCGCCTGGGCGCGCCACGGCACCGTCCTCGCGGGGCCCGGCGGCGTCGTGCTCGTCCTCACCGAGCTCGCCGCGCTCTCCTACTCCCCGTCCGAGGGATCTGGCAAGTGGATGAAGCACCCGCTCTCGCTCCCCTCCAAGCCGCGGAGCCCCATCCTGGCCGCCGGCGCCCGCGCCGTCTTCGCGCTCTGCGACGTCGGCACCCCCTGGCGCAGCCAGTGGAAGCTCTTCTCCTGCCCGCTCGCCAGGCTCACCGGCGGCTGGGCGCCCGTCGAGCGCGCCTCCTGGGGCGACGTCTTCGAGATCCTCAAGCGCCCCCGCCTGCTGGCCGGCGCGGGCGGCCGCCGCGTCCTCATGATCGGTGGCCTCAGGTCGTCCTTCGCCTTGGACGCGCCCTGCTCCACGGTGCTCATCCTCCGGCTGGATCTGGCCACCATGGAGTGGGACGAGGCTGGGCGCATGCCGCCCAATATGTACCGCTGCTTCACCGGCCTCTGCGAGGCTGCTGCGCAGGGAAGCGCCATGCCGGCCCCTGTTGCCGGCGGCAACAACAAGGTAAAGGTGTTTGGGGGTGATGGGAAGGTGTGGTTTGGTGGAAAGCGCGTTCGCGGGAAGCTGGCAATGTGGGAGGAGGACGACGTAGGGAGCAGCGGCGGCAAGTGGGACTGGGTGGATGGTGTTCCTGGATATGGTGATGGTGTATACCGCGGCTTTGTGTTCGATGGTGGGTTCACAGCAATGCCGTGACCCGTCAGGCTGATGGAAAATGATATCCCAGACTGGTGCGTGACTAAATGCGCTCAACTAACGATTTTCCATTGATCTGGGACACCCATCTACTGCCTGAAGAGGAATTTATATCTCCATACATTTTATTTACATCGTACTTGGTTCTTAGCTTGATGAAATACTTCCAGTTGTTGTACTTAATGAACATGAAATGATCTGTTGGTTCGTTGTTTCAGACATTGAAATGATGCAGACTGTTGTTATATGTTTAGACGATAAAATGTTAAATGTCGCATTTATAGGAACAAAATTTTAGTGTGTTAACTACTCTGCATTTTTTATGTGTGTTGACCACATGCACATGGCACCTTGATATAGGCGTGCTGTGCATCTGAAGATTGCTTAAAATTGTAGAAGCCTAATATGTTTAAATTTGGATGATTAGATTTAACTTCTTTACCAGCTACCATTTTGAAAGTTGTAGATGTTGTTTTTTGTGATGCCATCTTTATTTTTGTATTTAGAGTGGCATCAACTACTACTGCTGTTAGTGCTTGGAGTTCTCTGATATGCATTTTGTTACCCGTGTCGCATCTAGGTTAACTTGATTGGACTTTCATTTGATACACGACTCATCAAATGATCGGGTTAATATAGGCATTGAGTGTTCATACTAGCTGCACGGATTGCAGAGCCACTGCATATGAACTAATTGGACGTACATAACTCTGGTCATTATTCAATACTTTGATGTCGTTAACCATGGCAGTCATGCATTTGAGTCATAGGAGCCCTGAGGTAGATGCCCCCATAGAGATTCTAAACCTACATGTAGGGAATCCTAATGGACATACCTGTTCAAAACTTACCTGTAGACTAGAGACCGGCCAACTCTTGTTTGTGAGTTTTGAGTTGATGATAGTCTAGCTTTTAGTTTATAATCTCTGTATTACTAGCTCGTTTTTTCTTTACGAGTGCATGGACGCCATCTACTGTCATCATCGTCCTTATTTCCAAAACTGAACATGATAAACAAGCTTGTTGGGTCTCATAATTGCTATTTATTTTGCCTTTCAGATGCGGTCTTGTAGTCCCTGTATGAACTATTACCATTTAATGTACTCAGGGATGTTTTAAAAAACTATTTCACGCTTATATTTTATTCTGGGATATATTTACTTCTGCTAAAAATGATATAATCATTTCGATACTCTAAGCCGACTATTGCGGCTATATTTCTTGTTTACTTTTCTGTAGCCATAAAGACTACATTGTATTAATCATCCAGTTCGATATACCAAACCCTGTCCATTTCGATACACCAAACCCTGTCATAAGCATGCAAACTTGAATTTTTGTTGTACTTGATGGATATCAAGGTATCTGTCGGTCCTTTTGTTTTAGACATTAGAATGTTGTAGACCTTTCTATGTTTAGATGATAAAATGCCACATTTATAGGAACAACATTAGTGTGTTCAACTGGTAACTAGTATGTTTTTTTTTCGTGTGTTGGGCACATGATCATGTTATGTTGATATATTAGTGGTGTGTCGGATGATTGCTTCTCTCCACCATTTTTGAGGTTGCGGATGCTGTTTGTTAGCTTCATATTTATTTTCGTATTTATCAGTTAGGTGCTGCTGTAACTATAGGAACCAGGAGGTAGATGCCCCTTAACCGACCTGTAGAAGTGTAGAGCACCCTCAGTGGGCATAGCTGTTCAGAACTTACCTGTAGGTACTGACCAACTCCTGTTTGGGAGTTTTGAGTAAGCTAGTCAAGCTTTTGGTTTATCATTTCTGCACAACAAGCTCAGATTTGATTTACGAGTGCATGGTCGGTTTCTACTATTATTATTGGCCTTATTTCCAAAACTGTACTTGATAAACAAGCCTGTTTGGGCTCATAATTGCTATTTATTCTGCCTTTTAGATGCGCTCTTGTGGTATCCTGTGTGAACTATTACCATTCAGTGCACGCAAGGATGTTTAGTCAAAATATTGCGTATTGATATTTTCTTCTGGTGTATATTTACTGCTGCTGAAAAAGATTTAATCATTTGGGTTAGCCCACTGTCGCGTATATATTTCTTGTTTAATTGTCGATAACCAAACAGACTACATTGTATGGTATGGAATCGTCCATTTCGATACACAAAACCATGTCATGTGCATACAAACTTGATTTTTTGATCTGTCGGTTTGTTTCTGACATTCAAATGATATAGATCTTTCTATGCTTAGATGATAAAATGTCGCACTTATAGGAACAACATGAGCGTGTTTAACTGGTAACTAATCTGCTTGTTTTTTTTCCGTCTGTTGGGCACATGTTCATGTTACGTTGATTACTTGGAACTGCAGTAGGTTTAAATTTGTTATGAGCCACATGGACGTAGAAGTAGTGACCAACATTTCTGAAGTTGTGGACATTGATTGTTAATGATGCCACCTTTATTTGTGCATTTAGAATGGCATCAATTAGTGCTGCTGCTGTAGTATCTAGTTGTTTGATCTGCATTTTGCTACCTGTGTCACATATAGGTCAACTTAATTCGACTCTTCAAATGGTCACTATAACTAGGTAGCTGTGGTCATTGTTCGCTACTTTGATGAAATCGTTGTGGTAGTCATGCAGTCGGAGTAATCTGGAGATGGATGCCTCAACAGGGATTGTAAACCCACCTGTAGAGTGCCCCAACCGGACATACCTGTTCAAAACTCAATCTGTGCTTAATAGATTTGATGATGGTCCAGCTTTTGTTTACCATTTCTATACGACTATCTCAAATATCGATTTACAGGTGGTGCATGCTCGGTATCTGGTGCTATTATCAGCCTAATTTCGCAAATTGCTATGTATATATCCTGCCTCTTTTCTTTTCTTTTTTTCCTAGAGAGAGCATGCAAAGTGTGTGGCATATTTTTATTGCAGGCAGTATATATTCTGCCTCCCAGATATGCTCTTGCAGTGCCCTGTATTGGAAGGGAGCTGGTTGTACAGTAAAAAAAACCATGGGACTCTAAACCATAGGACTCCTGAAGTGCAGGAAAAAACCGTTGGTTAGTGGAGCAGATTGCATCTCACGGTGATCAAATAATTAACATTTTTTCTATTGAACTGCACTCAACTAGCAAAATATCAGCTCGCAGCCAGCCTCTCGCGAACGTTTTGTTGGCGGGTTCACCTCATCTGGCCTAGAAACGCCTTAACGGGCAGCAGAAAACAAATTCCACATCTCGAGCCTGGATGTTTCTACATGACAAAAAAAGAATCAACTAAAAAATAGGTCTCTAAAAAAAAAGAATCACATAATATTTTTTGGGGGAAAGGCCATCATGACTAGCTTTATTAAATCATAAAATAATTACATTGTTTACCAATTGGCTGATAAGGAAACCCGGAGGTTCATCAGTCCAATTATCATCACTCTATATAGAAACTACCACCTCTCTGTATAGAAAATGCCATGAACAAAAAAAATACACATAAATTTAAAATTTTCGAAAATGACATGGTCTGAAAATGTGAAAATTGTCATGCTACTTTATAAAACTGCCATCCTCTAGCTAATTACATTTTTACCTGATAAGCCATGCCATTAAAAATAAAAACACCATTCTCTCCACATAAAAAATGTCATCCTCTAGCTAATTACATTTTTACCTGATAAGCCATGCCATTAAAAATAAAAACACCATCCTCTCCACATAAAAAATGCCATCCTCTCAATAATAAAAAATGTCATCTTATTATTAATAAAATTGACATACACTCCGTAATATAAATTGTCATGCCATTAAAAATAGAAATGCCATCCTCCATTAAAAATGCGATCCTCTCAAATAATAAAAATGCCATCCTATTAGTAATAGAAATTTTATTCTGTTATTCATAAAAAATATATGCGCTTAGAAATAAGACTTCCATGCCATTCAAAAAAATGACACCGTCTCAATAATAAATTCCCATCCTTATTATTAATACAAATGCCATGTGATTAATAATAAAAAATTCACGTACAAAAACAAACTTGACTTGTGAACATTAGGAAAAAAATTCCATGTGACATAGTTCCAAAATATTATAAAAACGGCCTTGTTAAATTATTTTAGAAAAAAATGTCATGGACCTAAGCAAAGAAGAGCATAATTTGCCATCTTGTGAAAAAGAGGAGAAAAAAAAGGAAGGGCCAGAATTTGAAGTATTATCTCCCAAGTAGAGGCTCACGTACCTAGCCAGTGCAGTGTGCAGGTAATGTTTTGTTTAGTACAATGTCCGCTGGCTTTTCTATTCACGACGAGCGCGTTAATAAATCTGACGTGTCTCCTATCCCCAAGCTAAGATTCGTGCAACGAATTCGACGGGAGAGATCGCGTTTGCCAGGATAGCCCCCCGGCGAACGTTCGCCAGTTAGCTTTTTCGTTATATTTTCTTCAGGGCCCATGTCTTCCCTCTTTCTTATTCCTTGTAAATGTTGGAGTTGATGGTGAAAGACACATAGGACCAACAACCTTCAATAAGCCCCGCAACCTTTCATAAACAAATAAACTCTTCTTTACATGAGGAGAGATATAGGTCATTGTGCTGAGCCCAACACTAGGCCCAACAACCTTCAATAAGTACAATTGTTTGGTCACTCTAAAGACTTGATATGCATATAAACTTGATTTATTTTGTCGTAATAATTTTTCCTTTCCTACCTATAAATGTTGGAGTTGGTGGTGATTCGCATGTGGGCCCAACCTACAATAAACAAATACACTCCTCCCCACATGACGAAATATCAACAATTCAAGAGAGAGATAAATAATTATGCTTTATTCACATGTGGGACCTAACAAAAATAAACAAATGCACCACTAATGTACATTAGACCAACACTCATGTAGAAGTCACAAATAAAAAATGCAAAAAAGACTCCAACTCAAAATCATGATCTTGATTTTAGTTTCTCTTCACAACCAGTTTTTCAAGTTACATATCATAGCATAGGAGAGCAAACAAACTGTAATTCCAACACGATGATATATCTTGTTCCCCTATCCAATCCACAACCTTGAGCAATTAACTTACTAATGCACATTCTCCTATGTTCTAAAATTCAGAGTGTTGTTTCAATTTAAATCTTGCACGCCTCTTAGGTATTTTTGCTCTTATTTTATCGTGAATCATGCAACAGCCGCAAGCACTAGCGTCCTTTAACCATTTCCTAAGTCGATGGTTAACTCCTCTTCTTTTTATGACTCCGTAGCAACTGACAATCATTGTGCTAGTATTATGGCTAAAGGATATACGATCATTTGGGTAGTCTAAGCCCGCTTTACATCCTTACTATTTGTTTAATTGTGTGAACAGAATCATGCATTTCAGCATACCAAGCCCTGGTATGCATACAAATTTGAATTTAGTCTCGTAATAATAGTTTTATGAGAAAAGTTGTCCCGTGCCACTTTTGAAGTTGCATATTCCAGCTCTTCAAAATTGCGTATTTCGGTCTGTGTCATTAGCGCGTGCGAAGAAGTTAGCTGTATGGTCCTGCACATCGTTTCCGTTTGCCGCCATCTTTGGGTTGTTTCCTCCATTTTTAGGAGTTCTCATTCC
Organism: Aegilops tauschii subsp. strangulata; assembly: GCF_002575655.3. NCBI lineage: Eukaryota > Viridiplantae > Streptophyta > Magnoliopsida > Poales > Poaceae > Aegilops > Aegilops tauschii. The sequence goes on along the minus strand of NC_053036.3, from coordinate 643,750,701 downwards.
TTCTCTGCGGGATCAGCCGCATGTCATGTCAACCGCAACGACGACCAACGAGACGCCTTTAACCATGGCAGCCACTGGGACGGATGGACGAGACATCCATAATTTCAAATCTTTCGTTCTCACGCCACGTTGGCATGTGCATGCAGCTTTGAATTGAATCCCACCGACATCCGCATCTACCATGACGGTCGCTCACTGCCCTTGAGATTTTGGCAACCTATAATCATAAGAGCATGGTTAATAGTACAGCCAACCACTAGCTATGTGGTGTTGTCACGTCATCTATAGCCAAATTTATAACCGACAAGTATAATAGTTAGATATAAACATGTACTACTTTATTGATATATGGTCCACCCCCTCTCTTACAAAGTCTCTAGAAGCATGTGCTGCAGCTGGCTGTTAATCTGTACCACGCTCCTTTTCTCTCTCCTCCAACTCAGTAAAAATATAGTATTTTAAGTCTTACAACCCGTCTACGTCATCTTAATATACTTGCTCTAAGATACACCAATACTACTACCTCTGTCCCGGTTTATTGATCCCCTTTGTAATTTGTGCCGAAGTTTGATCAAAGATTTAACTAACAAAATGCTAATGCAGGACAACAAAAATTATATCGTTGGATTCGTATTTGAACATAGTTTTCAATGATATAAATTTTTTGACATGCATGAATATTTTGTTAATTAATTGTATGGTCAAAATTGGGCACAAAATACAAAGGGGACCAATAAACCAGGACGGATGTAGTAGGAGACATATCCTATATATTTGTTGGTCGGCTACATATAGAAAGTGTCAATAGGTGGAGCAGCATAGAGTTGCGACTTTTCCTTCCATTTTTGGTCCCCTCCGCCATGCAAGGGTGTTCTTTATCTTGCAAACTTGTTGCGGTTTGGGAAGCAAAGGGATGTTTTATCAATCTTTCAATAATTAAGTATATACAACACTAAATGGACACTTGGACTATTTAAGCACAACTGTATGTATTGGTTGTATATAGAAAACTGGAAGCGTGCAAAAGCATGCAATGTAAACAGACATAACATTTCAAAGTTGTGATCACGATGTTGTCTTTGTCATTTGAATATGGTTCATGTCATGCTTGACTTTGCTGGACCAAGGCTAGCCATGCGTTGCCTAGGTGAGGCTATTTGTAAACTGAATCTTGCAGCTACACCCATTTTTGTAATGGGGCAGAAGGACAGGGTCTGGTGCGTTGAACTTGAAGAGAACAGTAGTGTTGGTGGTTTCAGTTTATTGTTTCCCAATTTAACTAATGCTTTGGTGGTGGTTACTAACAAATTAGAAGTAGTTATGGCATCGATCCAGTTATCAGCGACCACTGTTTCGTGTGCGCTTGCGTCACAGTGCGTTGATGTTTGAGGGAACCGATTTTCTCTAGCTAGCTGTAGCGTGCTGAGTTATGTTTGCTTGTTTATGCCCTGCCCTGGTTGCATCCTGAACCCATGCATGGTTTAACCGGTGGGGGTAACATTCTCTTTCCCTCTGTGAACCCATATATAGTGGACAGTTCAATGTTTTAACTGGTCAGATATATAGATGTCTCCTTTCTCGTTATGGAATATAGTTATCTCCTTAACTAGAGACTGGCCGCCATAGTGGTACTCGTCTCCAACCCCTTGTTGCAAGTATGCTTGTTACTTTGTAGTCTGAATATGTACCATTAGATGCTCATACAATCATAATGAAGAATAAAAAGGATGACGCAGTCTCCTCTCTCTACATGTGTGCGTCCTTGACCATGTACAATGCAAGGTGCTTATGGAAAAGAATCCTATTTGTTTAAAATATTGGTGCTTATTTATACAATATATGTGCTTACTTAGACAGCTCCGGTATAGAAGTAAGCTCTGATGCTTAAATAAAGATTGATTAATTTTTACAAACACCTTGCATTGCATATAGCGTTCGTCCCTAGCCATTTACATGATGGATAGGTACGTCCGGTCGGTGGGAGTCCAGAATGAATGGGCACTTTGCTGCATCGTGGCGCACATGCATATTCTAATCGTAGATGACTGGGCAAAGGATTCTTTCCGATCAGCATCCCCTGTCGGATTCCCGCCACTTGATAACCATGCGCACCTAATCCCTGAGTTGCTCCTACTATAATTTTCTTCACTCCCCACTAAGCTTTCGTGCCAGCACTAATTTATAACCTGGAGTGCTCGGACCTTCGAGTCACCGTCATGGCCGGTTCATCAACGGCTGCTTGCGTTGCGTGCGTGGGGCGGCACATCCATCTCATTAGTGTACAGGTTTGAAAGGCTAATTGAGACTGTTAAATCGCTTTGTTAATCGTCGCTGCCGCTTTCTCTTTCGTAGTACACCCAATTGGTTAAGCTGATTAATTAAGCATGGCTGGCAGCGACATTGGTCGATCGATCGATCTCCTCCGGTGATCTCTTCCCCTTTCCCGGTGGTGGTAACGAAGCTGCCCGGCCCCGGTGAAAAAGAAAGAAACACTAGCTAGCTAGCTAGGTAGATCAAGTTGTCTCACTGGAATTACCGCCTATGTATCTCCGTCTATGCCAGCTCCACAAGGTAGTTTCACTGGAATTACCTATGCACGTACGCCAACTCGACGTACGATGTGTTTGCATTTATCTTAGTCATGAGGAGCTAGTGCTCTATCCACATAGGAGTACCTGTCTATGCCAACTCGGCGAGGTAATTTCAATGGAATTACCTATGTGTATACGCCAACTCGACGTGCTTTATTTATGTAATTATGTTGGTTTGGAGTGCTCTATCCACGGTGATGGGTGACATACTGACATGACCTTTCACTTCGTCCCGTGGGCTGGAGACCGACCAATGCATCAAGTCGCGGTCTCATGCTTTAAATATAAAAGTAAACATAAAGTACTCCCTCCTATTCATAATAAGTGTCACAGCTTTGAACTAAGGTTGAACCTTAATTCAAAGCTGCGACAATTATTATGGGTTCGAGGGAGTACGTTTGTTGCAATGGGAATTAATATTTTAGCAGATTAGCCCATTATTTAGGTGTCTATACTAATGTGATTGTGGTATAAGTCAATAAAAGGTCGGGTGGGTGAAGGGGAGGGGGACATGCATCTTTTATCAAAAAGGGGAGAAGGGTTGAGGGTGGAGACATATAGTAAGGTTAAACGAAGAAGGGATGGGCGACGAACCTTACGTCTTTTTAAGTGAAGAGAGATGAGAGAAGATAAGTAGGAGAGAATAGGGACCTACCCAAATCAATCGCCGACCAATCACCCTCACTGCCATGTTGCAGTGAGCAAGTAGCCTCTACATTCAGATAAAAGGAGGCTCTAGCAAGCAAATCCTATATACTTAAATGGTTCATCCCCACTATCTCTATTATCTTAACATGCACATATGCCATCTCATTGAAGGCCCACCACAACACGCATGAGAAAAAGTTTTTCATTATTGGTTGGTCTCATGCATACATCCCACCTCATCACACATGCCACCTCATCAAAGGTACACTCAACATGCATGGGAATTTTATTCCTCATATATTACGTCACTTATATTCAAAATATACTTTGACTTCACAATACTCAAATACAATATATAATATTAACATTTAGTTTTGTTCATATATTATTAATTAAACTATGCATGTTTCATACAGTCAAATCACTGAAATATATTTGCAATTGATTCTCGCAGCAACGCGCAGGGTATTTTCTATTTCACTAAAAGGACAGACAGTGGGAACGAAAAGTTGTTTTTCATCTGATGTCCCCCGCATGCTTGTTATGAACCCTTGTTGCGATGTCGGAAGCTCTTCCCTCCGGAGATCGGGGGGGGGGGGGGGGGGGGGGGGGCTCTACATGAGGGAGTGGAAGCCTTTTCCTTCAAAGGTGGTAAGAGGAGCTCGTCGTAAATGTTGTTGTCTAGCGGCACTCGTGCATCAGCTATGTGCCCTTGGCAGTGACGCCGAAGCACCAAAGGTGTTGGTGCTGCCATGGTGATACCGAATGGAGTGTGGTTTGTGAGGCATTGCAATTGTTAGATTCGTCTGGATCTGACCCGTGCAGCTCGGGAACGTGTGGATCCGGTTTTGTGCGGCTGTTGCAGCTGGCAACACATAGAAGGATGTCGGGATGACCCCCTAGGTTAGTTATTGTGGTGGCTCTCCTCGCCGGGGCGGCGAGGAAGGTCACATGCTCGACTGGCTATAGGGAAGTCCGTTGCAACACAAATTGAGCCCAGGCTCCTAGGTCTGGATGTGGCTGCTAAAAAGATCGAGATGGACCTACGAGTGAATAGGGGCAACTACAAATTTTGTTTTGATTATTAGCTAGTTTAGGCTATGCTGAATCTGAAGTGTTGACCTAAACAATGCTATAATGAGATATACATATATGATGCTTGCAAGGTCAAGTGACATAAGTAAACCACAAAATGATCTAGGGTTAGGGATAACCAAAGAGAATGAAGAGGAAGATGTATCCCAGTGTTCACTTTGTTGGAGGAAAACTAGTCACCGTTAGTGGGGTGGGAGTTACCACGAAGGCACACCCTCTTCTCCTTGAGATATCACCACGAAGGTGATTCCCAACCACTAGCAATAGACCTTGAGGCGGCCTCCAAACCTTTACAAGCCATAAGTTAAATCACAAGTTGATTCCTCTCTGGTGACTCCTACCGCCTAAGAGTCTCCAACTTTCAAGAGTAACAAAATCCTCAATGAACTCAAAGGGGAACCTAAATTACTTTCCTGGAAATATAGGTTGGGGGCTCCTCTATCTTTTCCCTCCAAGGAGTAAAATGATTTGATGGAGGGATGTGGAGGTATTTGTGATTTTAAGCTTTTGAGAAATGTAGCAAAGGAGAGAGAAAGCTCAAGTCAAACAATGGGGAAGGGATAGCCCTTGGGGAAAAAGTGGGACTTATATAAGTCCACTTGAAATATTCTCGTTGGGCTCTTCCTACACCTCCCCGAATGTCTTCCCAGAGTCTCCGGGACAAACTTCTAGTACATCTTGGGTTCTGGCCCAAATCTAGAGTATGTAACCTTCGGCAGACACTAGATGCTTTTCATGCTGTCGGATATAACGTCGAATCTAGGCACATCGGATTTTTTCGAGCAGACTCCGGGATGTCTACATTCCGGGAATGACTTCGGAGTTATATCCGGCTGGGCACCAGAAGCTTCAGATGCCAACCGAAGTTAACTTTGGAGTTCGGGCTGGATTCCAGAGCATCCCAGAATGTTGTTCTGAGTCATGGGAAGGACCTTCCCGGCCATGTACAAACAACACGTCTCGAATGTTTCAAAGGTGTTTGGGTGACCTATATGGTAGGACTTGGATGTTTGTATTTGGGATATATAGAAATAAAGTGAGCTCCACCCTTAAGTTCATTGAGTGAACCCTCTTAATAGTGTGACTTCCTTTGTACTCAAATAAAGATAAGTACGTGTTTGGGCGGGGTGAGTTGGAGATTGGTAATGGGAGTTTAAAGTATGTGAGACTTAAAATCCTCTAATTGTCTCATGAATATGAGAATCAAGGAGGGAAGGGGAGGGGGAATTAAGAGACCCAATGATGAGTGATATTTTTACGCTAATCACGCTGTTATTTAAACTGGATAATTTTAGAATTTCCAAGAAAACCACTCCGATATTGCCACTAACGACTAATGAATGTGAGAGATCCCGAAATCATTTGTTTAATTTATTTCCATAGGAAAAGAGCCTAATATGGAAATAAATCATCACTTAGAAGGAAATAAGGGATATGGAAGAAGGAAGGAAGGAATTGGAGGCGCGGCAAAATAACCAAAGTGCAAGACGACATCTAGTACAAGCGCAAGCACTCGTACCAACTACCGGGCGCATCAGGAGATCGAACTCTCCAGCATTTATAAAGGGTCCAGCACCAGAATCCCAAAAAACAATGAAGAGAGCGTCGAGAACACCATTTGTGAAACAAAAGTCATCTCCCAACCCTATCTCATCTCCATATCCGCCACCACCATCATCACCGTAGCAACCGCTCTCCAAGTTACTCATACTTGTAATCGTGTATCGCATCCAACGACTATCGTCAGACATATTATCCATAAAGCACTCTTCTTTATGTCTTCTCCGGTGACTTACTCCTGCGATCCGATCGTCATGTGTGAGTAATTTGGCAAGACAATGGTTGAGGCATAGCCTTGAAACCCGATGTATTTGTACAAGGGATCGGTGGAATGACTTTCAATAATGTATGTGTCCGATTGCAAGGGAGTTGTCTCTTGTCTTTTATTTTCGTTCTACAACCCTGGAAGTACCCAGGATCATGGAGATCGATCAAGGAGGAGGTAAGGAGCAAGGAGGATGTGGAATGCGATTCTTAACACCAGTGATAGAAAAGTTTAGTATGGTAGTGGAAAGCCAATCCTCAGAGATTCATGAGGTATAGTCATTAAATGCCCAATGCTTTTGTTCTGATTTTTAATCTTAATAATCAAAGTAACCTGACAAGACGGTGAGGGCCTTCGCTTGGACAACTAACTCTTGATGCAGGTCGCGCACCGGCCAAGACGTAATTTGGACACATCGTCCACTTCAACGTGTCATAAACACATCTTAATGGGTGTCTTCTCGAGCATAGATTAATATCATGATGATCTCGAGAACAAATATATGATTGTAAGAAAAAGACCTTATACTCATGCATGTTTTAATTCTAGTGTTTACACGCCTAAGGTTGTTAAGGTCCGGTTGAAAAACTATAATTTAATTCTCTCACAAGAACTTGTTAGAGTCATTTTCATAGTGCACATTCTCTCATGGGTTCGATAGCCCAACGTCACTCCTCGGGGAAAAGGCAGGGAACCTTCGCTATCCAAACTAGATCTCAAAGGACATCACCCAACTCCCTCAGATCTCTTCCCCTGGGGGAGGGGGGTTGTAATTGTAATTGAAGTGGGGATTGGGGATTGACAGGGAAAAAATAATGACCTGTTAGGTACATGCACAAGGGAAGGCAACGTTGAAAACTTTTTATCCCCTAGCCTAATCCTACCAACAATTGGGGCAGTTAACTTGGCCCGGGGGGGGGGGGGGGGGGGTCAACATGCATCTTTGCATTCAACCATTGGACTAACCCACACCTTATATAAACTTAACACATATTCTTAGACATCAATTTAAATTATCATTTACACCATAACCCACTTATGGGTAAAATTGCAGTTTCAGTTATGGAACTCAGCGCGGTCGGTGTTCGTTGGACTTGGAATGGTGAAAGTGGTCAGTTAGTCTAGACTTGAGTTGGTGGCTATGGCGTAGTGCTGGGCTAAGTCCTCGCATTCATTCAATGGTTGGGGCTGACAACATGATACTTGCAGGTATCGTTTCCTTCTTGAAGGCATCATTATGACATGCTCGCTCATCGAGTTGGGGCAACTCCGGAGGAAACCCTAGACCCTGTAAGGGATCAACGATTATGGCGCTTGTGTATCACACCTCTTAGATTATCATTCTTTGAGAGCGTACCGGTTGGAGTGGCCAGTGGTAGGTGCTGGTCGTCGTTGATGCTGCATGTATGTATGGCATGATCTTGGTTCGATCAAGTGGCTGATAGCCCCTGATGTTCCCGTTTGAAGCCAGGTTAGCAAGATATGATCCTCCTTGGACCACCTCGTTCCCATACGAGGTGTTGTTGGGTGGCCAGCAGATGGCCAGCGCTCATGGCTCTTGCCTTGCTTTGTTGAATGGCAATGGAAGTCGAAGACCATCTATGTTTGGTTGAGCCAACGAGATCTCTAAAGTCGAGCACTCTCACCTTTATTCATTGCTTTTAAATTTGTTCCCTCTTCTTCATGAATGACATGCAACGTTGCTGCTTTATGTGAAAAAAATCGTTTTAGGGGCAGCCCGTGTGGACTTATTCTCTTGTGTTTCACTTGACAGATTCCATAAAAGTGCATCACTTATAATTTTTTTTGCGTTCTATTTTGTTCTCTTTGTATACACAAACAACATTTGAACTCTAATTTCACATCATAGTAATTCAAACCTTTTCATTTTTAATAGATACTTGAAAGGAAATGGAATGCATGCGTTCTACTGCACATAATTCTACAACATTTCTAGTTCATAATTATGATAATTTTATATCAAAAAAATACAACATAAGCTCTAGATGCACCAAAAAATGTCAAAAGAAAACATGAATAAACACCAAATTAGTGCTCATGTAGCTGCCATCGAACATTGTCAATCTACATGAAAAGGGAAGAAACAATAGCAGTCTATTTCACCAAATACCACATGGGTGGCGGTGGTGGCGGCCGGTAGGAACAATGCAGTGGCCGACTGGCATCGATCCCCGTAGCATGATGGCCATGGTGATCCGCAGGGATTCCTAGCGACGGCAGGGAAGCGACTTTGCTTTGAGATGCTCGTTGGAGGTGGCGGTTGGTGGCTTGAACAAGTGAAAGTTTCTGCCCTCACAAGGTAGGGGAATTTTAGAAGAATGGGCTAGTAGTCCGTAAATACCGGGGCATGCGTGGAAAAAAATAACTATACATATAGGGTGTGGTAGTGAGATGTGTTTAGAGTGGAGTGAAGAGTGAGCTGTGACTCTGGTCCAGTGTTGGTTCGAAGGGATATATGTGGGGCCGGGTCAGGTGAGCTAGTACAACGTGGCGGCCGCGTCCAGACCTTCCCATACCCTTGTTAGATTTAAGCTGAATTTAAGAGGTGCCGGCCAATATGGACGTCCGCCCAGTTTAGGACGACCGGCTGGTTCGCGGTTACGTGACCGGGCACTGATTGGGCCGTCCATCCGATAAAATTGGGGAGCCGGGCTGTACCTTTTTTTGATTTCCTTGTGTGAATAGTTGCGTCCCGTCCGTTGGTGTGTGTGTGTGTGGGGAGACTCTGGCACTTGGCAAGAACACAAGGGTAGGTACGGAGGAGAGCGACGTGGTTGGCACGTCGGATCGGAGCAACGTGCACGGAATCTCGGGCGGAATCTCCGTCACCGGTAGTACTACACCGGGAGCTTGAGGCCGAAGCCGGACACACCGGGAGTAGATGAGGTCAAAGGCTTGGAATCTCCCACTCCACTGCCACGGAATCTCGAGTACCAGTATCTCCCATCTCCCCCTGCCCCTCTCCCACTGCCGGCTGGGGCCAGCCAGCGGAGCGGATAGCCCAGTCTCGTCTGCCCTCCTCTACTCCCGGAACAGAGGGTGGGCCCAGGCATTCGAACCGGATAAGGACACGTGGGCCCTGCGCCACGCCGGCGCCGGCGCAGAGGATCCGTCCGGCCGGCCTCCTTTTCCGCCATTCCTCCTGGGCTCGGCTCCTCCTCGCCGGCCGGTGGGCGTCCGTCGTCGCGGAGGGCAAAGTACGGGACTGCCCCTCGGGAGCAACTATAAATACCCGGCCGGCGCCGCCCTCTAGAAGATTCTCGCCGGCCGCAACCGCCAAGAGAGCCGCCCCTCGGATTCCCCCCGCCCGCCACCCCACCCCAGCCCAACCCACTGCCGTACGTCGTCGTCAGTTCGTCACCATCCACCCCGTCTTCCCTCACCCCCTCTCCATCTCCCTCCCTCCCGCTCCCATAAAGGGCGCCGCGATGGCCGCCGCGTAGGCCCCCGCGCGCGGGCAGGCGGATGGCCGACGGCAGCGACGGGGAGGGCGCGGGCGAGAGCTGCTGGCCGGTCCCCGCCGCCGCCGCGTCCGCCCACGGCGGCGGCGGCGGCGGGGTGCAGCTGTCCGACGTCAGGAGGGAGATCTACGACCGCCTGCGGGCCGTCGGCAACCAGGAGGCGCTCTCCGACCCCTTCTTCAACCGCGTGCTCGAGGACCACTACGACCGCCTCCCGGCCAGGTCCGTCAGCCCGCCCGCCCGCCGTCCACATCAAAGATCAAACCTTGCTGCCCACGCCGGCCGCGTTTTCAGTTTCTCTGACCGAGCTCTCTGCCTGTCTGTTTGTGTCCGCCGGGTACGGTGCAGCTACTACATCGACCTGGACGTGAACAAGGCGGAGGACGTGCTGCTGCACCGCCGGATCCTCGCCGAGTGCGCCGACCCCGACAACCGCCCCGTCTTCCACGCACGCTTCCTACGGGTAACCACCCACCCATCCATCCATTCAACACACTGTCAATCACTGTGTGTTTCTGAAAGAAGATGTTTGCAGTCTCACTTACTCTGCTATATACATGCTCTGTCTCCATGGGCAGTACCTTCATGACGACAAACCGTCGGATGCCGAGTCTGCTCCGAATCAAAACGGTAATTGTGGGGGCTCTCTGGCTTCCAATCTGAGGTATAGGTTCACTCCACCCACCCACCCACTCTCCAATGCCCTGCCTTACACTTGCTTGATCATCATTTCAAGTTACAGGAAAAATACGCGATCATCTCTTGTCTTCATTTTGGCACCAGACAAAGTTAGTTGGGCTTAATTTAAACAATCTTGCTTGCTAAGACAAGGTATGCATACGTTGATGAACAGCAACGGCGGATTGAAAGGATTTGACGAGAGGCTCATGGAAGACCTCAGCTTGGGGCGAAGAAAAGGCGTGGACGACTTCGAGGCCATTTCCGCACGGTCTTTCTCGAGCCCCAACTTCTGAAATTCAGTTGAAATCCTTGTTTACCCACTGTCTCCCTGCCTGAAATATATAATCATGCTTTCATTCTGATTTGTAAAACCTGGATGATTTCCCCAAAAGATGCAGTGGTGACTTTTCTGGTAGGTCGTGGTGTCGCAGAATTTTTTAATTCAAAAAGCAACCATGTGGCCCAATGGTTCTCATAACTTGACAGAAAGGTTCTAGCATGTTTTCATTTTCAATCTGGAATGATATATTGAACCATAAGACTATCTAGGAGACTGGTGGTGGGCAGCCTATCTTCGTGCAGTTTGCCATAATAATTCATCCAAATCACTTGCCATGTCTTTTCTCCATGCTTTTGTGCGTACTACTTATATCTATGATATCTCATAATAGTTTGGCAAGTGGTGTATTTTGTGCTTCCTTTTCATAAACCTGCATGAGCAACGAACTTTGATCCTCAGTTGCCAATGAAATTTTTCACAGGAGGGATACAGAAATTCCCCTTCTTCATGAAATTATTTTTTCTTCCAATGACAAGCCAAAGCTCCTTAGTCAGGTAAAGGCTTGGGAGTATCAATCCTTCTGCTATGAGTTTTCTATTTAGACTTCCATATCTGCCATCTCATACTACTTAGACCAACTTTAATGAAAAATCGAATTCTTATTTTGTAGCTATCTACGCTGCTGTCGGATCTTGGATTGAACATTCGTGAAGCTCATGTGTTCTCAACAACAGATGGATTGTGTTTGGATGTGTTTGTTGTTGATGGCTGGGAAACAGAGGTAAAGCTCAGAGCATTGTTATACACTTATACTGGAGCACATCTATATGTGTGACTGATTACTTATGATAGCATTACGATTAATCGCATCAGCTTTACATCATGTCGTTTGTGTGGGGTCAGAGCCAAGGAGGTCTCGATCTACAGAGCTCCTCACAAATTCTTGGTGATAACAGTCATTCCGTTTATATTGCTAGTCTGTTTGTCAACACATATCTGGAACTGCATAACTTGCCCTTGGAAACTTCCGATTCTTGTAGGAGAACATCCTGAAAGACACATAATAATTGTTTACATAACAGTGCCAGTTGGCAAAAAAGAAAACCAGTTTATGTGTTTCCCCAAGTTACTGTCAATGAAATATAAAATACCATGGGCACCATCTTAGTTCATACAAGTATGCAGTAGGTATTTACCTTATAACGGAGTTATAAAACCGAGCGCTGTATTTTTACATTACCCATGAATTTGGAGCGCATGCTTCGTAAGATGAAGTAACCGAAGTCATTTTGACTTTACACACTTGACGACAGATAACCTTAATTGCTACACTTATCAACTTGTTATCAATGTGCCCTGTAGATTCTTGTGAGTAGTGAAGCATCTGTAGGTTATATTACACATTGTTGCTTTCAAATGTTTCCTTGAGTAAAATATTGCCTGACGCTGTATGCAGGAGACAGATGGTTTGCTGCAGCAGCTCAAGGAGACAGCAAAACGTAATGTATGATTTCTCTTCTTTTTTTAGTTACATTACGTACGTGAATGCTTCACATTCTTAGGTGTCTGCCTGGTCACTTATACATAGGTGCTGGTAATTCAACTTTTCTAACTATGCAGATGCAGTGCTGTAAATGTATGCAGTCAGCATTGCAAGAATGAACAAGTTGTGTCTAACCTTTTCCTAACAACGTTAACTTCCTTGTGGTACACAGCCCTCGTTATCTAATCTAACAAGTTCAGCCTCGGAGAGAATATCAGAGCTGCAAGAAAAGATTGGAGAATCTGAATTTGACAGGGATCTGTTGCAGATTGAAGAAAAGATTGCGTCCGGATCTTCTGGAGACTTGTAAGAACTACATAACACTTGCTTAGAAAACAGAGGAAAGAGTAATTATTTAGAATGACAGCCACCACTTAACTGCTACTCTGCTAGTGTGGGCAGCATGCCTTTTTCTTACATATTTACAGAATGAAATAGGTTCACAAGGGACACTGCCAAGAAACATAGTGAAAGCAGCTGTATTATGATTTGTGGAATCTTCAGGACAGTTCAATAACCAGTCTTCCTTTTTCATTCTGCAGATATCGAGGAACTTACCTTGATGTGGATGTTGCAATAAAGTTCCTTAGAACTGAACATGTTAACGATAATTCAAAAGTGGAGTTTTTGCAAGAAATAATGATTTTAAGGTATGTTTCTTATTTCCGTGAAACATAATCGACTTCACTGAACCATTTAATTCCAGAAGATGCTAACACAATATAGTGATGTACAGGAGCGTTAATCATGAAAATGTCGTTCGCTTTTACGGGGCATGCACAAAGCAGCGAAAGTATCTCATTGTAACAGGCAAGACACTAATATTGCTTGTTGTAGTATGAATAGCAATCAATATCCTTATTGTTGCAGATTCACATGAAAGTTCTGTTATCCATGGGCACATTTACACTATGATTAACATTGGTGACTAAAAATTGGAGCCTGTGCTTAAATAGCTATTAATAACACATTTGATAAGCTTGATTTAGAAACAAGCGAAAGAAAGAAAAAATGAGCTCGAAAGGCAGGGGATAACTCCTGTCTTCTATGTATTTTGGTAGGGACTTCAAGAGCAGATAAGTCTAGAGGGAAGTTGTGATATTTTGCTTATTACACCCATACATAAAGAGTATGTACATTGTGCTGCAACATAGTACAAGTCGACAGAATACAAGAGATGTCTGATTGGTGGAATCTTGTTGCTCTGTTTCTATCAGATCGACAGGTCTCTGCCCATCCTTCAGGCAGCCTATCATGCCTTTCATTTGGCAGCTACTATTTCATGTATGAGATATTAATATTTGTTTCCATAATTACATAAAGTTGCATTTTGAAATTTAATAGGAAATGCTACACCATTTACATATGGACCTAAATACATTTTGCCGAACCGAGTATAATTCATTATTATAGTCACAATGTCATTTATGTGCTAGTATGGGCCAAATGCCAATTTTCAAGTGCTTCTGGTACTGTGGTGCTCTTGTTTCTATCCCAAAAGCACCTTCACATGCATTGGCCGCTTGTGTGTTTTGATGTTTATTTGTTTTTTTTTGTCAGTTCAAAGTAGTTTAGTCTGTAAATTTTGGTATGTAAAGTGAAGTATTTAGCGCATCGAAAGAGCATCCAGTAGTTTGATACTGTGAAGATGTGCTGCTGGACATGCTCATTACCTGAAGCTTGCTTACAATTTGTTCACTTTCATCTCCGCATTCTTCTACGTCTTCGTCTTGTGCGTGCATGTAGATCACTGTTGGGGATCCCTGCACTGGTCAGCTGCTCACGTTTTATCTGTTTGTTTATACAAACTTCTGCTTCTCAGGTTTCTCATAGTGGAAATCGGAGGCCTCTGTCTCCCACTTAAAAAGAAGTCTGTGTAGAGTTTATTTATTTATCATGAATCAGTTTGTAATTTCCTGTTAACTGATATTTTGCTCTTGTATTGTGTGTTTGTTTCAGAGTACATGGCTGGAGGTAATCTGTATGACTTCCTTCACAAGCATAACAATACCTTGGAGCTTTCCTTGATTCTTAGGATTGCTATTGGCATCTCGAAGGGGATGGATTATTTGCACCAGAATAACATCATCCATAGAGACTTGAAGTCTGCCAATTTATTAATTGGCGATGGTCAAGTATGCGTATTGTTTTTTTAGGGTCAAGTATGCGTATTGTTATAAATTGATGTACTTGTCAATTCAATATTAGTAAAATGATAATTTGTTCTTTTGAAACAGGTCGTGAAGATTGCAGATTTTGGTGTCTCTCGTCAACGATCGCAAGAGGGAGATATGACTGCCGAAACTGGCACCTACAGATGGATGGCACCTGAGGTGTGTTGTCGGTTTGTTCATTTGTCCTTTGGCATCCTTTCCCCTTTCTAGAAAATATCCAATATCCTATATTTGCTCGACCACTCTTTTGCTGTTGCAACACACGTATACCAAGACTAAATGCAGACACTATGTGCTATAACTTCGTAACAAATAGCCTTGTTTTTCCTTGGTTATTTATTTTTAGAGAAAAGGCATGCGCCCGACTTTATAAATAAAGCCAGACCTTCGTTATTTATTACTCATCCACATCTTCCCAGCAAGTTTATGCGGAAATGCATATTTCTGTGTAATATCTCTGCTTGAACTTTAGTCAGAGCTCAGAGGACAGGTTTTTTGCAACTGAGTTATGTGCCTACCCGATGTACTTATTAGAAGTTGTTGTCCTACCAGGTGATAAACCATAAGCCTTATGATCACAAGGCAGATGTCTTCAGCTTCGCTATTGTTCTATGGGAGTTGGTCACTTCAAAGGTAAAACTTGGTGTTCTCTGCAGCTTTAAGTCTTATTGAGTTCATCGAACATCGGTACTTTGTTAACCTTGCTTGGTCCTGCTATACAGGTCCCGTATGAGAACCTGACACCCTTGCAAGCGGCACTGTCAGTAAGGCAGGTACGACATTTGATGCCAACGAAGTTAAATTACAGTTTCGGTATTGTGCATCAGCTGTCAATAGCGGGTGACTGGACGTGCAAGTATGAGAAGTCGGCATTGCTCCTTGTTTGTCAGGGACTTCGCTTGGTGATTCCCTCGGGCGTGCATCCAAGAATATCTAAATTGATTCAACGGTGCTGGGGCGAAAACCCCAATACACGACCTGTTTTCTCTGAGATCACCGCGGAACTTGAAGATATCTTGCAGCCTATTCAGGTTAGGTTGCTGCTGGATATGTAGGCCTTAAGGCTCATAAGAAGATGGAATTTTAAAACTAAATGAAGTGAAGTTATTCTGGTTAATATTTGACGGGTTCCTCCGACTGATGAAGAGCAGCATGTTTCTGCAGGCCGCCTCCAGCTCCAAAGGAGGCCATCGACATACCAAACAAAAGATACAGATGAAAACACAGCGATAGAAAGAAGGCGCCTGCTCATGAAGCTGGACCCTCTTTTCACATTGTCGCGCACTAAAAAGTGCGACATGCGCACATCGTCTCCTGTATATATGTCATGTACATAAATTTTGTGCTCGGTTGTTTTGATTCCCCCTAAAATGCTCACAGGACGAACTGGGTTAAGTTAGCACACCCGTGCTACATAACCTGAGTGATATAGTTTATGTTTTATCTGGTTATTTGTTTTTCGAGTGGCTTATAGTTTGGTGTGTTTGAATTTTGGTTCATGTACGATTATGAGTTCGTCTTGTAAGGAACATGAGATGAAAATGCCATTATCACACGTTCCATTTTGGTTATTATTTAACATATTTTCTTCTCTGGAACACGATAAATTAACTAGTTTTTGCAGCTTCGTTTGGCATCATATTTTTGCAGGAAACAATAACAATTCGGTGGCCGCAGGAATCGAGGGAAAAAATGATCCTGTATGTGGTTGGGCTTGGCCCAGTAATTATTACCACGTGACCATCTCGGCTCTCGGGTAATGGATCTCTTGGCCCAAATGACATATTTACTATTTCCATTCCAAGAGAAAAAAAGTTAGATCTTAAAAAAGAAAAAAGTGGAAAAAAAATCTTGCTGGTATGCTCCTATTCCAATGCTTTCTAGATGGCAGGGAGGAGCACAGAGGAGCATGTGTTGTGTCGGTTTGTTCATTGTCCTTTAGCATCCTTTCCCCTTTCTAGAAAATATCTAATATCCTATATTTTTGCAGGAAACAATAACAACTCTCAGTGGCGGTAGAAATCAAAGGAAAAAAAACCCGTATGGGGTTGGGCTAGGCTCATTTGTTATGAACATACTTCATCTCGGGTAAGGATCTCTTGGCCCAATTGGCGTATTTGTTATTTCCTTTCCAAGAGAAAAAAAGGTAGATCTAAAAAATATATATAAAAAAGGTCTCGCTGGCATGCTCCTATTCTAGTGCTTTCTAGATGCAGGGAGGAGCACGGTCGGCTGTCGGTTTTCCCATTATCCTTTAGTGTCCTATCCCCTTTCTAGAAAATATCAAATGCCCTATATTAGCTCAACCACTCTTTTATTGTCGCAGCATGCATATACACACGACTAAATCGCTGAACCTCATGCAGAAACTATGTGCTATAACTTGGTAACCAACGGCATTGCTTTCCTTCATTTTTTATTACTCATCGACATCTTCACAGCAAGTTTATGAAAAAATGCATATTTCTGTGTACTAGGGGAGGTGGCACCCCCCATGGGGAGTCCGAATTGGACTAGGGGAGGGGGCGCCCCCCCTTTCCCTCCCCCTCTCCCTCTCTTTCCCTCTTCCCCCTCCGTTGGAAAGGAAGGGGGGCGACTAGGACTAGGAGTCCTAGTGGGACTCCCCTCACATGGTGCGCCCCTAGGGCCAGCCTCCTCCCCTCTCCTCCTTTATATACGGGGGCAGGGGGCACCCCAAAGCACAACAATTGTTTCTTAGCCGTGTGCGGTGCCCCCCTTCACCGTTTACTCCTCCGGTCATATTGTCGTAGTGCTTAGGCGAAGTCCTGCACGAATCACATCACCATCACCGTCACCACGCCGTCGTGCTGACGGAACTCATCGACTCCTTCGTACCTCTACTAGATCAAGAGTTCAAGGGACGTCATCAAGCTGAACGTGTGCAGAACTCGGAGGTGTCGTACGTTTGGTACTTGATCGGTTGATTCGAGAAGACGTCCGACTACATCAACCGCGTTAAGTTAACGCTTCCGCTTTCGGTCTACGAGGGTACGTGGACACAGTCTTGCCCTCTCGTTGCTATGCATATCCTAGATAGATCTTGCGCGAGCGTAGGAATTTTTTTTGAAATTTCATGCTACGTTTCCCAACACAAATGAGCAAAAAGTGCGCTTGCGATTTTTCAGAAAATGGAAGCTTTATTACGCAGCCTCTGCATCATAATTGCTCATCCCGCAACATGTGGGCGTGGCGCTCTCATAGCTCCCAGCCACCCACTTTCGCCAGTGCCGTGAAGCAGTGGGAGAGAGCATACCATTTATTTTCATATTTTTTAGGGAATTCATATTTTTTCATGGAATGAAATAGCAAATGTGCCAATTGGGCCAAGAAGTGCATTATCATATACTCCCTACGATCCAAGATAAGTATCGTGGTTTTAGTTCAAAATTAAGCTAAAACCATGACACAGGGAGCATTAGAAATGTGTGCCAACAACTCTGCCAACTGGGCCCAGCCCAACCTCATACTGGATTTTTCTTCTATGCCTATCGCCATTGAATTTTTATCTTCTCTATTGTTAAAGGAGAACTGCCATCATCGTGATGGTTCGGCCTCCTACATGTTTATTTTTCTTACTATTTGATTGAGGGTAAAAATATGTGATGGAAAACCTATGGGTTTCTTTTTCTTTCCATTTGTTTGAGGGTAAAAAGTGAAGTCTTCTTTTGAGAGAAAAAAGTGAAGGTTGGGAGCAAAGCAATACTACTCACTATCCTCTAGTTTTTTTAGGGGTAAGAACAAGCTTTATTCTTCAAAATCCACATGTAGTGGGATACAATGATGGTCATGGGGTTGCCCAAACCAAACGTGGCGCCCCAGACCTCGAGAAAGCGTGAACTTTAGCTAAGCTATGTGCTTCATAATTGGCAGCACGACCTTCGAACTAGAAATTACAATGAAAATTTAAAGCTGTAAGGTTGATCTCAGTAATAATAGCACCATATCTGCCTCGAGCACCCTTGGATATATCAGAGACTACTTGTTTGCCTCTAGTGGAGCCGATGGATTTTTTTAGTGCAAACACACTTTTATTTATTGCTCATGTCCAAATATATTGGGATACAACTTAGGTCTAAAGTAGCAAGGAGCCATAAAACGGCGTCTAAAAAAAGTCCTAAATTATCTTTAGTGAGGCAATGTGCCTCGATATTAGAATCGCGTCCTTGGAAGATGAAGGAGCTAGTGGAGCCGATGGATGTGACACGATTTTGTGGATCAGGCCGGTGTGAGTGTGAGAAAGAATACTAGTAAAACGCCCGTGCGTTGCCACGAGCTTTTGAAAAAATTTAAGATGCTACTCATGGAGCTAAAATAACCAAGAATAAGGCCGTCTCAACTAACTCACATTTTTTTCTTGACAATCAGCTAACACACATCATACTATCATACTATCGAAGCCTTCCCCACCTTCGGCCATCAGTTGGCCATTCACAAGAGGGCGGCGGGCGCGGGCACGGGCGCTAGACTTGGTCATCTACGGCGTTGCGGCAGCCGAAGATCGAGTTGGACGTGGGGGTGTAAGGAGGGAAACAAGCACGCAAGGAGCAGCGGCATTGCGACGGGCAGTCGTGCCACGGCCTTTGCCTTTTCCAGGGCAACAGCCAGAGGCCACCACGCTCCTCGGCTCTCCCTCCTCTCTTCCATGCCAGGCAACAAAATGGGCGAGATAGAGAAGAGGCAACCAAGATGTTTTTCTATATGGCGACCAAGATGGTTTTGTTTACTCATGCCACAGATTCCTTACAGCCCCACCCTCGAGCGAAAAATTATCCCTTCTTTCCAAATTTATCTTCTTTTGCTGCTTGGTTTTCATTATTCTCGTCAAACAAGAATTGCCTTGCTATATAACCTCGTCAAACTAATATCATACACTTTTATGGATCCACTAATATGAGCTCGTCATTATTTTGTTACTAAAAAGGATGGAACTCTAAAATGTTAAACAGCATGCTACACCAAATAATGTGAACTGATTGTATAATCAAACAATTTAATTCAAAATTATAAGATCTTAGGCATTTATTTACAAAACCAATGTGTTTGTGTTGAATGTTATGTTTGATCACTTTTGCAACCAAGTTCTTCTTGATATATGTACACCGATTTTAAAGCAAATGTAGAGTAGCAGAAACAACCATTTCTCCCTTTTTCCTTCTTCTAGAAATCCAGTAATAGACTAATGATATAGACTGCTCTGTTTCCTCTAGATGTAGGGTCCTCCTTGATTATGATGTAGGGTCTCGTCGGGCCATCGAAGCCCCTCCGTCGTCACTCCCTCCCCCATAACTACATCCTCCTCCTTGACTCACCGCGCCAACCCCATCCCGCGTCAATCTGAGCGCCCGGTAGTTCCCGAGCGTTACTCACCCGGCCTCATGATGCGCGACTCCGTCACCAGCATGCCCTTGCACCACCTCATGCATGCCTCCTTCACCGACCAACAGCGGCCACGGACGAGGTCAACAGGCACTAAGCCCTTGACCACCGCTGCGTGCACTGCTCTCCCTGCAATAGTGTATCAATTGTCAAAATGGTGTATCGATTAGCTCTGGTGTTCTACTTATGGCTGAAAAAAATTGTCTATGATTTTTTTATTTTGACCCGATTGAAATTAAGTGGTTGCAATGAAAAAGGAAATTGAATTAGATTACTTCACTATATCATACCACTAATCTATTCTAAGTAGATTCAAAGATAATATAATAGAAAACTCTAAAATACCAAATTCTTCGAAAACACACATAAGAGAAACTTAGATAACTGTGAACTCCAAATGCCTGAACAACGAATCAAAATTATAGAATATGCACAAGCATCAGCACAAAAACACAATTTATGGAGCCCAGGAAAGGTTTCATGGAGCAAAAATATTCTATTCTACATAATGATCTTTGCTCCTTGGGACTCATTTATACGGGTTTTTGCTTTGCTCTGACCTAGCATGTTGACCAGTCCCCCATATTTTTGTTTTAGCTCTTTATCTAGTTGTTTTTATCAGTTCGATGAAAATATATCGTCCTGCGTGTAATATTACAAACCGGTGGGGTGCTACCCCCCAGTTATTCTTCAACAAAAATGGCTTTATTAATTCTTTTCCAAAAAAAAAATCGTTGACAACAACAAGTAACAGTCATGGATACATTTCCACTTCAAACATCAAAGGGTATAGATGTTTTCTACTTCAGAAACCATATGAGCAATGAGCTTGTTATTATACTTCTGAAACCATATGTAATGTAGTATTTATACTTTCCAATACTCATTGCCAGTTGGAACGGTCCTTTCTTAGTTCTACGGATACTGCAATTGCAAATGCCATGTCGAACTGGACATATCCAATTAGGATTGCCCTTAGTTTCTAACACACTCTCAACATACTTGCAATAATTTATAAAGTCTCAGCCCAAAGATGGTAATCAAGTGAAAAGGAAAAAAACTTCACACACATATAATAACCCAGTTGTAGGGTACATGCATAAAAAAACATATTCATGGATAATATGAAACAAAATGTATATGAAAATTAGTCACCATGTACAGGACAGCAAACACAAAAGTACATGGATGGTATTAATATTACCTTGTATTAAAAGAAAGACTGCAACATGATATACAAAATGACCAAGCAGTAGAACTGATGGCCAAACTTCTCAAAATTCTAGTAAGAAAATTTTGGGCAATCATAAAACAAATAAACAAGGCAGTAGCTAGTCCTTTGCAATGCTTGATTGTATACATGATACCTTGCCCTCTTACAATATTATTCTTATCTGAATCCACGAAGACGCTATCCTCTGTAGTCCCCAGCTCTGAGGTAAACCATGTCTTCTTCTCATCGTGTGCTGTCAATCTTGCAAAAGATACATATAAATCTCTCTTTTACGGTGTGTGTGTGGTGTGGACCTGATATTTAAAGGTAACAAATTAGCCTTGTTCAAAAGAGTATTGTTCTCTTGTCAAGTTCCTTTGCATGTACCTACTATGGATAAGTTCATGCCATCAGACATGAAAAGGTTAAAGAATCCGCAATAGTACCATCTGTTCACATACTAAACTTTTCTGCTAAATGTGAAATATATAAAGATCTATCCAAACGAAATAGTATGCACTTGTTATGGATCAGTAGAAGTTAGAAGCAGCAACACCACTGACATTACGGATCACCAGAAGCAAACCATGCATGAACAGAGAGAAGAAGAAAACCCATAATTTGAGAAAAAACTATATGTTGAGGCCAGCCAAGATGTATACTGCAAAAAGGGTCCAACAGTTAAGTGATACTTCCAAATAGTGCCAATTCTAATATCTATATATAAAAAGCCTGTAACAAAAAAGTATATCAATGGATTTAAGATGGAGGAGGTATTTTAGATGGTTGGCCTCACCGGAAATAGAGGCGTCGGCTTGTGCTTGACACGGATATGACAGTAAGATCAAGATCTAGCTATAGCTTCAGCTCCATAGATTACATCGTACTATTTGACATAGCAAGATCAAAATACCAACATCCATCAGTTCAGCCTGTGAGGTAGGTACTCGTGACATGGTGTCTAGGAAAATATGGGCATCGAGGTCAGCAGAGCACATGGTCGAGTGTAGTGGCCAAACCGCTGTCAGCCCGATCACGACCTAAGATACGGTGTGGACCTGCTGGAGGGAAGCCCAAGCGCAACTTGGACGATGGCGTACTTGGAGCCGGCGCCGGCTCTCCCGTCCCTGCGGCAGCGCACGACCTGCTCCTCGGCAAACTTACACAAAAAAGAGCATCACGCCTTATCAAAGTACAACCTTGTGGAGCAAAGATCATATGCTTGTGGTCAAATCTGACACCAATTTATCCTTTCTGGACAGAAGACGTACTTGCATCTCCTGTGAACCTTATCATCACAATCTGGAATGTTGAGGAACCGGTTCATTAAGTTTGCAACCAAACTATAGAAAATCCGTTCATGATCTTAGGAAGAATTTGATTTCCTATTTGACTATTAAACTGGCAAGCTAATGATGTATGCAATCAAAAGAAAAATCAGGCTCTTCTAGGATGAAGGCATGTACCTTTAGCAATGGCAAAATATAAATATATGTGGAGGGTAGGAGGAGCCACCAATAGATCTGCACATGAAGAAGCAGAAGGAGGAGCCACCACCAGATGTGCACAGGGAGGACCCGAGTAGGTTGCTGGCAACATACTTCTTTAATATAGGAAATTAAGAATAATAATACCATTCTCTTCTACTCCCTCCGTTCCGATTTACTCGTCGTGGTTTTAGTTCTAAATTGAACTAAAACCACGACGAGTAAATCGGAACGGAGGGAGTAGTTAGCTAACTGAAAATAGATTGCTAGATGGACCCTTACTTCTACAAACCATGCATGTAAGATGTAACCACAAAACAAGAAACAATTCGAGCGAACTGAAGATAGATTGCTAGATCGGTTAAACGATGAACACAACTGCCATAAATCACATCAGAGCATGTAACATACTATGAGAAATCATTCATAGATTGGCTGCTGGTACTTCATTCAGACTTCACAAGCACCAAGAGTCAAATCACGGGCGTTGGTAAGGTTCAAAGCTTCAGACTAATCTAAAATATCAGCTCCATATCTTTTGTGAATGTGTGATGCGTGCCTTAGGACTTCCTGCTGTCCTGTAGGTATGCCCTTGGTCAGAAAGTTTGTGTTTCTGTCAGAGAGGTAGAACTGTCATCTGCATCATCTACTTACTCTACTAAAAAATGAAGCTCATGTGTCAGCAGTTGTCACTGAATTTTCAGATGACTGGCAATAAAGTTTGCTGCTTAATTTTGGACTGCTAAGTTTAAGTTTTCCATGTGTGTAGGTGTAGCAGGTAATAGCTCTGAACCCTGAAAAAAAGATTCAAAAATCGAATCCTTTCTCCATGCCCTCACAATGCCTATGAATTTCACATGTGATCGTTTAAACAGCACACACGTTGTCCATTCAAAATGAGGTGGAATAAAATTAAATCTAAATTGAACATTACAAAATTTTAAAATCAGAACCTTTGTATAACTGACAATGGATCATCGTATACAACAAGATCTATTAAGTAATGCAAGAGCACACACGTACATAAGAGTCAAAAGACTGATCAGAAGGCATGACCTACATGGATAGACTAAGGTCTCTGTAGTGCAAGAATTAGAAAAATGGCAGCAACACACCAAAGACAACGACAGTCAAGGATGGCATCTCCTTCTTCCATACGGTGGTCCATGCTCTCTGCAATCCCTGAAGAAGAACATACCTTAAAAGGCTGAAATTAAGAGTAAGGAACATATCAAAAGGGTTCGGAAATAGAAAGCAGAAAATTCAAGAGTAAGTACAAAAACAAAATAGGTCTAAATAGATCTGAGACTTGAGGAGAGAAGAACTATCATACTGACTATTTTAAATTTATTTACTTACCAATTAGTACACCGTAACTTTTTTTATGTAACGAAGATATCCGTATATAGAAGTAAATAATTGCGTATACACATCAATAGTTAAATACATAGTAGGTTATTTAAGTCGTACATGGACCAAAACAATTTTGCGACTGGTTTTAAGGTTGCAATTGAGCACTTGCAGAAGACGGCTCAAGTCAACCTAGCTCATCAATAAACAGCCAATTTGAAGATATGGAGAAGAATCTAACTTTCTTGTGAGGCTTCATGAAGAAACATGTGGCACCACTTAGATCACAAACACATGAGCTAGACTATCCACGAAACTTGATTAAACGGTCTACCACATCAGATGCTAAAGAATGAAATCGCAGAGACTAATAACAAATGAAGAGAGAGATAAACACTGCAATTTGGGACCCCAGATAAATGGCGGGTTTACCTTGTGGGGGCAGTATGACGCCGGTAGCTGATCTATGAAGGTTGATCCCTCATAGTGGGACTCAGATCCTGCTGCCCCACAGTATGGAAACAAACCCTTAAAGGATCTGAGTCCATACTTCCTCAACTTCCTCAACTTTGCAGAATCACATCTTCCAAGCAGTATTCAGTCACACGTCTGGTTCCAATCCCTAGAACAATTGGACTGCAATGCCTGCGGATTTTCACTTGATGAGATTCTGTTTTCTAAGATTAAATACAAGCAAGAAAACAGACATTCACCTCCAATTACATCGATCGGGCTTTGCGTTGGTCTTCAAATTTAAAATGCAGAACTGTAATATGTATGTATGCTGTTGGTATGGTTCTTCCTATTCTGGAAATTGAACATACATGAGGAATCTGCAGACTTTATATTTCAGCCTGCATTCTCTTTTTACAAGAAGAAAAATGAAGTAAATACTCGTAAGCAATAAGTGTTACCTTGGATTCCTACTCGTAGATCTGGGCGTATTTCGTGTAGCTAGCAATTTGAATGCATGAGATTATGTGGCTGTGCCAGCGAGCCTGTCAGCCAGAATGCAGAAGTCTGGGTCGTGAAAATGCATTGTTGATTAGTTGTGTACTTACTGCTGGAGCTAAAATGGTCGTAGTTCTTGTGCCTTAACTCATCACATGCAGTCCTCCTGCATAGTTCGAAAAAAGAAATAATTCACAAATCAATACTGAGGAAGACATATAATAGTAAGATAAGAACAGCTAGCTAGCCAGCGGCCGAAGGACTCTTTCGGTTACCTGGCTTGTAATCATCATCACCCAGTCGCTCACAAAATTATTCAGTACAGGGCCAAAATCACAATCGTCAGTCTCATGAAAATCTTTAATCTCCCATGCCGTTGGATACACATCAGGCCTAAAAAAATTATGCAAAAAAAATTTCAAGTATGAGATGTAAGATTCAGAGTACAGTCTTTAGAAAGATAAAGTTTTCTTTCACAACAAAAGCCATCTAAACCAAGTCTGACGCCCACTAAAAACCATCTAAAGAGGCAATGTAATTGACCAATGGATTGTTATCTTACTTCATTCATGGAGTCCACAAGTGGGATCAGATGAGAAACTGAAGGTGGTGTTCCACTCTCTGTCCGTGCAAGAATGCAATCTTGCATTCAATATATTAATTACTCAGTAAAAAAACTTGGTGGTGCTTTCCGAACGGTTTGAGGCATTAGACATGGGAAGGGGATCTCACCAGATGAGGAGGTCCTGCCGAAGGAGGGGATCCCACGGGTCTCCGCGCCTTGATCCGGCCAGAAGGAGCCGCCGTTGCCGCCGATGGATCAGGACGTCGGTGACAAGGCGGCGGCAGCGCGCTCACCGTGCGTCGGAGCGGACAGATCGCGTGCGATGGGGAAGGTGCTGGCGCGCGGAGGGCCCTGGCTCGAGGAGATCCAGGTGACGCTGCCGGCGCTTGACGCCGCCGCCATACAGAGCAACCCCTCCTCTGAATCCAGATCAAGTGAGGGTGGGAAAAGGAAAGGAAGATACAGATACCTACGAACGAAAAATCTGGACGTGGGTAGGCCTCACCGGTGGAGGAAGGTCGGGCGAAGGGGCGGCAGCAGGCGGGCGAAGACGGTGGGCGGCGCAGGCGGGCAAAGACGGTGGGCTGCAGATCCGCGACGTATCCGAAGCGCCGGCGGGGGCGGCGGTTGCCGGCGTCGCGGAGGCGTGTCCCCGGATCGGCGGCGGCGTCTGCGGCTGCGCCTCGTCCGCATGGTGGCAGACGCGAGAGCCGGATGGCGTTGGCCAGAATCAAAGGAGGGGCGGCGGAGATTTAGAAGAGAGAGAGAGAGTGGAGGCGAGGAGCGACGAGAGGAAGGATGCGAACAACTGCGGGTCGGGTTTTTTTCGGGTGAAACAGGTGGTGAAAGCAAACGAAAAAAAACCTACGAAAAAAACCGGACGAAAAAAACCGAACGAAAGTGGTGGGACGAAAATAAACCCGGAACGCGGACTACCAACTGAGACATTAGGAGTAGAGATAAGCGAAGCGGTCGGGCCCAAACTTGGCCTAACAGCCGTGCTTCGTGGGCCGGCCCAGACACGGCACATGAATGTCTGGACGGGCCCGAGGCAAGCGCGTCTTATACAAGCCTAACATACGCGGAACCCGGCCGTTCCGTAGATCGAAACCCTAACGCGGAGAGAGAGCGGCGGCGGTGAGTGTAGCAAACTCAGCAGTCAACACCCCTATCCCCACCACCACAAGAACTGCGATGGATGGCGGCGGCGGCGGCGGCGAGTATGGCAATCTCAACGACCCCATCCCTTCCCCCACAAGATCTGCGAATGCGGATGGCGGCGGGGAAGACGTCGTGGAGGGGAGCCCCCCGCCGTTCAAAATCCGCAAGCTGGGCGCTCCGGGTACGAGTTCAATTCTCGCTGAGGATCCGAGTGACGGCAAGATCGGCGAGCAGATGGATTCGATGCCTGCCAGAGGCGGGCATGTGGATACAGAGATGTCCGAATTCAAGTGTGGCGAGGTTGCAGATGAAGATCTTCGCAAGGACAAGATGAACGGAGGCAAATCAAGTCAGCAGATCAAGAATCCAGGGGAGGTCGAGATGGACCTAGGCAAACCAAATTCCATCATCTCTGAGCAGGAGATCAAGGAGCTCTGTGCGCAGATGGACGAGATGGTCGCTTTTATGAATTACAGGATCGTACCTTCAGCCCCACTCATCTGCAGCAGCAGCAGCAGAAGCAGCAAGGAGACGAAAGATGAACATGACAAGGCACCACAGTCGGGGATTGACGGCATCTTACAGCGGCTAGCTGATGTGCGCCGTGACATGTCCAAGCTCAAATTGGAACTGACCCCTTTCCGGCACAAGTATCCTTATGAGAAGGTGCTGACTTCTTCAGAGGAGAGGGAGAAGAGGCTCAAGTCCAGGCAGGAGTATGAGAAGATGGATAATAAGGAGAAGGCCAGGAGGCAGATGGAGTTCGACGCGAGTGACTTCGAGGGCTACTGTCAAGGCTTGACATCTTTTGTTGAACACTTTGAATTCATAAGTAAGATATGGCCAACACTCCTAGTTAATCACACAGCAGTGTTCGTTCTCTAATTGCCAACCAGCAAATTCCTTCCTTGTAGCAAGTACCGATTCATGGTTTATTAGGATCGATGTACACTAACTTATTTCTGTTGGCAAAACTCTGCAGCCCTAGTGAGCCCCATGCACTTTACACACTACACGCCCAGACAGATCCCACACCATCTTGCTACCTACGGGACCACCTTGCAGATCTTGTCTTTTAAAATTGCCAACATCGATTTGGACCTCAAATGGCCACTCCTGGAATGGCCACTCCAAGTGTATGGTGTCGTCGCCGCACGAGACAATGTGGATCGTAGACGCAATATTCTCTTCTTGAGGGGAAGGGGGAACTTCCAAGAGATCACCCAAGAAGTAAGCGCCTGCCGTATTCTATTAAATATCCTTCTATCTCCTCATCGTCTCATACGTCTTAGTTTGTTGCAATTAAGCATGTGTAATTATGATGCCTGCAGAAACCCTTCTTGTGCTTGACTGGCCCATCTCGTGCAATTTTGGCCAAGGACCATGTTGACCTCGAAGTCCAACTAAAACTTAAAGGCCCAACAGAGTCTGAAGACAGAGTGTTGATCACTAAAAGATGCCAGTACAGTGGCTATCATACCGATAACGGTTTATATACTCTTACCTTGAATAACCGTCTTTGCACAACAGAGTTAAGCCTGCAGCAACTGTACTGTCAATCGGTCCAAGCAACTTTCTTGCGTGTCGGTGGCTTTGTTAAAGGCAATACATCCCCTTTCATTCATGGAGGCCGAGTTGCCTGCTCCTCACCACCTCATGGAGGCCAAGAAACTGCCCCGCCCACCCAAGTTGTGTTGCTTGATTCTCGTTATTGTGATGGTGGGAAGATGCCAATAGGCGAAGAAGATGGTTACCTTGATCTGTCAAGGCATGTTGTTTCTGTTGAATTAAGGAGAGTTAGAGACGTTTCTGAAGAATTGGAAGAAACCTTGAATGTTTTCATAGAAGCCTACTCAGACTCTCCTCCAGACTCTCCTCCTAAAGTTTCTGCGAAAGCTGATTTCATGGTCAAGCCTCAGTATTGCGGCATAAGTGAACATGAATGTGTCCTTGCCGGCTCTACGGTGAAGATTACCATTGCTTGGTCACCTATTCTTCGAACCAACAAGGTTATTCTATGAGAGGGATATATGTTTGACAGTGCTCGGGCGTGAATGTTATGAAGTATACCTGTTATATCTATCTATTTCTCTGGTTTGCAAGTAGTATTTTGTCTGTTCAAGTATTTGATCAGCTATGTAAGATGTTGACCTATTGTTGTATCGATCTGCTATGTAAGATTTCGACCATGTGCGTATCGACTCTGTTTTACAAGTCATCTCTTGATGTGTTTCTACTTTCATTACTGCTTTAACGTGTAAGTCATGCTGTGGGAAGTATTTCTGATTTGACTGTTAAGCAGGCACATTATGCAAATAGTCTGGAATATTTTGTTAATATGCCATGTTACTCTCCCTAGTCTAGAATAATATTTGCTTTCATTCTGTTACGACTAGATTCAGATGGATAAGCTCTGCTGGGAACTTGAGTTGCTGCAAAACACTCAGTTTTCTTTTTTGTCTTGCTTAAAACCTCTGCCCGGTCAATGGGAATATGGAATGTGTGTCACTGGTGACGTGGCTTCAGTTGTACACAGTATGAAGCCATGTTAAGTTGCTCATGAACTACTTATCAGTCCTGTTTAACATGTGATCAACTTGGTGCACAGCTATTTTGCAGAATGTTGTGACAGAAGAATGCTATGAAGTATGGTATGATACCCTTTGCCCAGCTATATCCATCTACTTCTGTTTTGTCAGTAGATGGTTTGTTTGTTCATGGCACGGTTTGATGATGCTACCTTTCATGAGGTCGGTTGAGATTTTCTCCAAAATATCGATTGATTGATAGCAAAGTCAAACGATCAATGACCATGAAAGTTACTCTGTTCCATTACATCTTATTCATGTGATACTTTCTTGCTTTTCCTTGCCAGATTAATCAGAAATCAGAAAAATGTCGATGCATATCGAAGAAAACAAGACAAGGTCGTTACCACAAATTGCATCTGTGAGAGGTCTCATTCTATACATTTAGTTTTGAATGCTTGGAAGCCATTGGATTTTTATAGATGAAGTTGAGCTATTAGGAATCCGTATATGAGCTCTGTTTAGAGAGAGCCGCGACAAGGATGACTTGAACGTTTTTCACGCTCGGTTTTGAGTTTTTCATGCTCGGTTTTGTTAGACACAGATGACTTGGAACATTTTTCATGCTCTGTTTTGTTAGACGGAGATGACTTGAACGTTTCATGGAAATTTGAATGTGAAATCTCAAACAATTTTCAAGAAGAAAGATTAATGGCATGGTTTGATGCCGCGTGATTGTGAGATCCTGTCGAGAAGATCAAAAGAACGCACACAGAAAACAACCTGCCGAAACTATGTACCTTTCATGAGGTAAGTTGAGATTTTCTCCAGAAGATTGATAGAATGGTAGCAAAGTCAAACCATCAATGACCATGAAATTATTCTGTTCCATTACATCTTGTTCACGTGATGTTTTCTTGCTTTTCCCTGCCAGATTCTTCCGAAATCAGAAATGTCGATGCTGATCAAAGGGAAGAAGACAAGCTGGTTACCACAGATTGCATCTGTGAGAGCTCTCATTCTCCACTTTTAGTTACTTAATACTTGAAAGGCATTGGATTTTTATAAATATAGTTGAGCTTTTAGGAATCCGTATATGAGCTCTGCTTAGAGAGAGCCACAACCTAGGTTAGAGCCCTGATGTTGGATAGTACTGAGCCAATTGGCAGTTTTGTAATGTGTGAGCAAATGCCAACAAATGATACTGTGATAGGGCCAATTTCCCTTACCTGATTCTATTTATAATCTGAATAAATAGGTAGGGGCAATACATTACCCAACCCTCTATCGATCTGATATGGTATCCAACTTAGTGCGTATTTGCACATTACCCAACCCTCTATCGATCTGATATGGTATCCTACTCCTGTGTTAGGGACACTTGGATGCAGACCTGAATGAGACTGGGAGAGTCAGCCAGCTGTTGTGGGATTGTATGGCTCCCTTGTATTACTACAAGACATTTAGAGTAGCATTTTTTATGTGGAACTTGTTTGACTTCATTGTCAAGGTTGCTCGTTGGCTGTCTAAAGAAACCAAACCAGCTGCCATATACTCATCCGAGTTGAAGCGGACACCAGACACTGCAAGAACAATAGCAAAAATCTGCAATTTGCCCAATGTTCATTCACCTTGACCCTTTTTGCTATTCAAACATTACAGCCATACACCATGTTGTTTCCATGTAATTTGTGCTAAAAATTTGTTGGATATAATATTAATGAACAAATGAGCAAGCAATTTGCATTGTAGGTTGTGTTTGATCCTGCACTTAGAGAAAGGCACATAGGAGATGTGCAGGGCCTGACGTTTCAAGATGCTGCCAAAGAAAGACCAGAGGCTTACAAAGCTTTTATGACCCATAAGAGAAGCGTGAGCATTCATATTTTTCTACTTCTGAGAAAATGTTTTATCAGTTGATTTCTTTAGTTGAAAGTTGATATTAGTTCACTGACCAGTGGAGAATACTGTACTTGGAAATGTTGCAAATGCATGGTTGTTTGTAATCGTAATCTTAAGATGTCACAAGTAGATATGCATAGATGCTACATCATTCAATGGCCTAGAGTCAACCATTATGTAGGCTTGAATATGTTGAACATGGATTGATCTTCCAGTGGAAAAATAATGTTCACTTAATATGACGTGCTCCTAGTCCTAATGAAATGAGGTATCAATGCAAGTCACTGTTTTGGTACCCTGCCAAATACGTGCAGCTGCTTCTGAGGGAGACTTGACAGACAACCAGCTCTGCCAAATCATACTATCACTTGTTATTATGAACTTACACACGCAATAGGTTCATAGGTTTGTACGTGAAAGACCAATTTTTATTCTAGGCCGATTATTATCATACAGGATGCCCATACAGCTTCTCTCTAACGGTCTAACCTGCTGTATGCCTGCATCAGTGCTTTGATGCTAACAACTGCTGTTTTTCTCAAGACATACCTGCATGCATTAGCTTGTCTTGAAATATTTGTTTTCTGAATTGGCTTGTCCTTTCAGGGTGGTGGAGAGAGTCTTGATCAACTATCAGAGCGATGTGTCTCGTGCCTGTATAACAATATAATAACATAGTCGAGAAACATAAAGGTAAGCTCCAGGCTTCAGACTTTTCCCCGCAAAAAGCAAAACAAAACAAAACTGTGGGCTTCATTTTTACTTCGACCTATAACTGGTGAATCAGACTATTACTTTGTAAACTTGACAATCTCAAAAAAAAAAAAAAAACCTTGAGTGCTTGCTCAGCACTTATCAAAAGGAATGCTATTCAAAGGAGGAGGTGGCTTAACCTGGCACCTTTTGGTTACCTGCATGATATTTGCTTACTTGCCTATGACCTTGTGAGGATTATTTTTGAACTTAAATATCTCCTGCACCAACAGGAGAGCGAGTTAACCTGGTCTCCCATGGCGGAACCATCAGAGAGCTCTACAGGCATGCCAATCCCACGAGACCGCTCCATCGCAAAGAAGATGTTGACTCTAAAGGTGACATGGAGTTGAGTGTGAAGAAGAATGCCCAAAGTATGCGGCAGATGGCGGCTGCACCACGCTGACTATCACCGGCACAACACCTTGTTAGAGGATGCTGCTTCTGGCGGCGCACCAACTTTAACTTGGTGCCTGCAGAATGCTGTGACAGAAGAATGGTATGAAGTATGATTATGATACCTTTTTACCCAGTCATATCTATCTATTTCTGTTTGGCCATAACTTATACTACTAGCTAGCATGCTGTGGCGTACAGCCGCGTACAGCACTGGTGGGTTTCTGTGGAGTGTTGTGCATCTGGTTGGGTTCATCTTTCTTTGTATTTGCTCCATAGTGTTCTTCTTTCGGATTTTGTTGCTAGGCTGACTTGTTGTGTGAAGCTCTGTTGAGTTGGTGTTACATGACATGTTAGAACAGATGGTGATGCGATCATGCTTTCTGTTAGATGACATGTTAGAACACTAGGGTCAAGAAACGTCTTACATTATGGGACAGAGGGAGTAATATTTTGCATGATGACAAAACGTGTTTTATCCATCTCTGGAATTGGTATATTGATATTACCATTTTGTAAGTGAAGTCCCTATAAATGCTTACATGCCTGCAGCACTTAGAGGTTTTCTATTGGTGCTGCTATCTCAAGAAACGTCTTATATTTTGATAAGGAGGGAGTTCACTTAGAGGTTTTCTATTGGTACTGCTATTTCAAGAAACGTCTTATATTTTGATAAGGAGGGAGTACTTCCTTGGGAGCTCCACAGCATATGCTCCTATGATATAGAAAATCGATACTAATTTGGACCAGTATCTTGGTCGACCTGAAGACTTGCTAACATGCCAACAAACAGAGTGAATTGCAAAAAACCACCACATTTCAAGTTTATGTTTGGATTTGCCACCACATTTCTTGTGCGCCCCAAAAATCTACCGATTTTCTTGCTAATTTTCTCAATAAACACTGATGGTCGATTTGGGTCGAAGTAATTCAATTTCTGACATATCGGGCCCACTGGTTAGGTCCACATGGCGCTAAATGGTCAACACCGTCGGTTGACCGTTAAGTTGAACAGAGGGCCCACCCGCCAGCATCGTCATCTTGCTCAAACCTTGTCCTCCTTGTGGCATTCCAACAAACACCTCGCGTGCATGGGCAGAGATGGACGGGAGGGCAGAGGTGATGGTCTGCGGATCAGCCGTGCTGCCTGGGTCAACGCCGGAAGCAACAGGAGGCGAGTAGCCCGGTGACGCGGTCTTCCCTGGCTAGAGAAGGCCGAAACGGTGGCGTGAGCCGGCATGGCGAGGCTGTGAGACGTGACGCATGCTGCTGTGGTGTTGCCGAGCTGTGGCCAACGGGAACTCCATGGCGCGGCTGGCGAGCATCTTCGATGTGCGGTGTGACCGTGGGCTCCGGTGCCAGCGGCATGCCCTGGCCATGCCGGTGGCGCGCGGCGTCGACGACGCGCTCTGGCTCTTCTATGCCGAGGACGTGCTCGCGTTCCTCATGCGTAGTTGCCGTCGTGGTTGGTCGTCCTCGTTCGTGAGTCCGGCCGGCCGTCCCATGCATCAGGCTCGCCGCGCGCCAGAGGTGGGGGCGGAGCTCACCGATGCAGGGCAGGGGAAGGAGCTGCGTCGTGGGATCCACCTGATCTAGTGTGAGACGGCTCGGAACGGGACGCAGTGTTGCGGATCTCGCCGGCACTGGGAGGGAGAGGAGATGGAGGAAGGTGGAGGGGTCACGGGAGAGAGAGGCGGCGGAGCCGCGCCGGCCATGAGCGAGAGCGAGAGGAGGTGGGACAATGGTTGCGGTGGGATTTGTTTTAGCAGTCAAAACAAACAACGTTGACCATTTAGTGTCATCTGGACCTGACCAGTGGGCCCGATATATCGGAAATGGAATTAATTCGTCCTAAATAGATCATCAGTGTTTATTGAGAAAATTAGCAAGAAAATCGGTAGATTTTTGGGGCGCACAAGAAATGTGGTGGCAAATCCAAACATAAACTTAAAATGTGGTGGTTTTTTGCAATTCACTCCAACAAACATGGCAATGGTAGGTTTCTTAGTGGAGGCCGAGTGCAGCCTTGGGCGTCAAATACATCATCCGGGCGTTCGGTAAAAGCTATCCCCATCCCGAACGATGCTTTTCCTCCCCAGCCAAACGCTCTCTGTTCCTCTGCTTATCCTTTCATCTCACACACACTGACCCAGCCCACATAGGGTGAGCCAAGCCGCGGAGGCCGACCGGCGCAGCTCGCTGTCATACTCGCCGGTGCCGAGAACCAGGCCGGCGTGCTCCGGGTCCGAGCCGAGCGTCTCCATCTGCCGTCATGGGCGGGGGGCTAGGGGCGAGGGAGGCGACGGCCGTCGAGGCCGCCTCCATCTGCGTGCTCCTCGCCGTCGCCGAGCTGACCGACGCCATCATAGTCCGCCGTCACGCGGAGCTGCGTCTCCTCCGCCGCGCACCCGTCGCGACGGTGCGGCTGGAGGCGACGGCCGTCCTAGCCCCTCGGCGCCCTCCTCCTCGTGAGCGACGGAATCATCCTCGTCGTCTTCTCAAGCTTATCGGGACGCTGGGAACTTGTCCGTTGCGCGGCCGCCCGGAGGCGACGGCGCGATCCTGCGCCGCGACACCCTCCACCGTCACGTCTTCTCCTAGCCCGGTGACCAGGGCGCTGCCCATGGGTGACGGGACCCTCCTCCTTGTCTTGTACGGGCGCTGGGGTTGCCAGGAAGTCCAGGCCAGAGGCCATCATGCGCTATTTTTTGCTATCGCTGCTGTGTGTCGCTACTGTCAGGTAGTGAGATGCCTGCAGGGTGTCTTCCTGTTCCCCCTCTTCTCTACACTTTTTTTCTGTGAAGGGCTATGTTAGGCGCAGATGATGGCATTTTTAGTTGATGTTCATGTTCATTATGGTCTATTTTAGGTGCAGACGATGACAGGGCTATTTTTAGGCGCAGATGATGACAGAGCTATTTTAGGTGCAGATGATGGCAAATTTGAGTAGAACATGTCATTTTTTGTGCAAAACATAGCAAATTGTCGGACAACTTTTAGTAGATTTTCCGTTCCTACTATTTAGTGTACTTAGAATTCTTGATTCACTTGAGTTGATGTTGAGTAGAACATGGCAATTTTGTTAAAAATGTCAGAGGTGGCAAATTGAGTACGACATGACATTTGTTTTCATTCTCTACGATGGATCATGGCAATTCACACACCATGGCAATTTTTTTACTCTTTTTTTGCTGTGGCAAATTTCACACTATTATTGCCATGTCAATTTCACTTTTAGTGTCATGGCAAACTTTTAATTTATTTCGCCATGGTCCATGTGATATATTTGCCATATCAATATAGTTAAATTTGCCATGGCAAGTTTCACGTGTTTTTGCCATGAGAAATTAAGATATGTTGTTTTGCTGTTAAAAATAAACAATTTTTTTGAAAGTTTTCAAGACATGGCAATCTTGCGGTCTTAAAATAGTTTGCCACCATTTTCTTCAAATTTATGCTATATTTTATTTCTTCTAACGACAAACTTATTATATGGACCATGGCAAATATAATATGGACCATGGCAAGTTTACTATAGCCTGATCCATTAAATGAATCCGTAGATGCACTTGTGCTAGTTGCCATGGTAACATGGCAATTTTGTAGACAATGTCGAAGATGGCAAATTTGAGTAGAACATGACATTTTGTGCGCAGAACATGGCAATCTTCAAACAACTTTTTGTAGTTTTCCCATTCCTACTATTTATTGTACTTAGATTCTCGACTCACTTGAGTAGATGTTGAGTAGAACATGACAATTTTGTTAAAAATGTCATAGGTCGCAAATTGAGTAAGACGTGACATTTGTTTTCATTCTCTACCATGGCAAATTTATTTTGATCGATCGTGGCAATTCACACATCATGGCAAATTTTTAACTGTTTTTTTGCCATGACAAATTTCACTATTATTTGCCACGGCAATTTCACATCATTTTTGCCATGTTCCATGTGATATATTTGCCATGTCAATATAGTTAAATTTGCCACGGCAAGTTCCATGTATTTTTGCCATGGCAAATTAAGATGTGTTCTTACGGGGTGTTTTGCCATTAAAAACTAGCAAAAATTCTGAAAGTCTTTAAAACATGGCAATCTTGCCATCTTTCAAATAATTTGCCACCATTTTCTTCAAATGTATGTTAGTTTTTATTTCTCTAACACGGCAAACTTACTATATGAACCATGGCAAAATTAATTGATTGACCATGGCAAGTTTTTAAATCATGGCAAACCTGCCATCTTTCAAATAGTTACCACTATTTTTTTCTTGAAATGTGTATTACTATGATTCATATGGATATGGCAAATTTGCCATATTTTATTTATCTCTTTTGACATGGCAAACTTTTTTATGGACAATGGCAAAATTAATTTATGGATCGTGGCAAGTTTAATCCAAGTACCATGGCAAATTCATACTTGATAACATGGCAAAAAACAATTACAAGTGTAAACCTTTTGGTAGCTAAGTTTTCCATGATAGATAGAGCATTTTCCATCAAACATTGCTATGGCCCATGGGAAAAACTTTTAAACCTGCACGGTTTCTCATTTAATATCATGCCATTTTCTCGTGTATATGTCGTTTTTCTGTTTTTACTTCCTGTTGGTTGTGTGCAAGGAAAATGCAAGTACATTTGTGTATTGAAATATGATGAAGTTAAGGATTTTGTATCCATTGACATGGCATTGCTCAGAATATTTGTGTACATGCCCGATGACAATTTTTGTACAAATCTTTTTTGTTCTATCTTATATGGCCATTTTTTTTCCATTATATCATGGCAAATTTTCCACACTCATTTTTGTCATGAAGTGTGCATGAACATCACAGCAAATCATGAAAGTTTCTATAATATACCTTTTTTCATGATTATATGGTAGTTTTGTTCACTGAAGGATGGCAACCTTTTGTTCCTAGATTTTTTTCAGGTACTCCCCCCGTTTTTATTTACTCTGCATATTAGATTTGACTGAAGTCAAACTTCATAAAGTTTGACCAAGTTCATAGAAAAAAATATGAACATTTACAATAATAAATCTATATGTTGTGAAAGTATATTCAATAATGAATCTAATTGTATCGATTTGTTATCGTATATGTTAACATTTTTGTCTATAAACTTTGTTAAAGTTTACAAAGTTTGACTTTGACCAAAGCTAATATGCGGAGTAAATAACAATGGAGGGAGTATTGTTTTTCTTGGTCAGTGCATTTTTAGGCCGTTTTTGTGTTCTCTACAAAAATTTGGGACATAAGCAGTTTTGGGCCTTCAATATTGTAATTCTTTGTTTTTTTATATTCTTGGAGCAAATGGCGTTTCTGGGCTTTGTCCCATTTTGGGCTGGTCCGCTGGAGGGGAGAGGAGCCAAATCTTTGTGCTAGCGACAATATTATGCGACATGGGATTGTTCGGGCTGGAGGGGTCCTTCCACCTAACGAGTTCGTTCGTTCCAGCGACCCTCCCAGCACGAACAATTCTTTCGGGCTGGGGTGTCTCCCGGCTGAACGTACGCGCGTTATCAATGTCCAAAGTAAGTGCGATGTATGCAAACATAGGAAAGTCTTCTTGTTGGGTAAAGCAATATTTGTCTTGCAAGTTTTCTGCTTTATAAATCTTTTTGGTGCTCTGGAAAACAGAGGCGTGTCATCTGTGTCTGGAGTTCTGCTCCCTCTGTGAAACAACAGTAAATTTCAGTAAGGAATATGAGTGCTTTGTACATACTTTCTGTTAATTGTTGTTGAATTTTCATGCAACTTAATAGAACGAATAAACAGTGTATGCACTTTGCAAGCAAGAAGGTGACAATAAACCTTCAATTGGATATATGCATTTACACCTCTTAACTTATCCAAGTAGATATCATCTTCAATTATATCGGTGATGTTGATGGTTCATGGTTTAAAGAATGGGAGAAGATGGAAACTATCAAAAAGTCCTCGTCTCAGCTCGAGCTCAAATGCTCTTCGCGTTAGCAGTAAATTTGAAAAAAAAAATCATAACTAATTCAAAGAATTCTTATTTGTTTTGTGGCGAACAAGAAATGTTTCACGTGTTACAAATTTTCATCATCATATCACATTTGTGAAAGTCGTGCCAAAAAAGAAAATTAGCACTTCAAAATGCTTTGGAAGTAGCATCCCGGAGCATCCAATTTTTCTCCACAGCTTCCACGATAAAAATTTGGAAGCACTCAAAAACTATCTTAATGTTAAAAGAATCAGAATTTTTTTAAAAACATTTTTTCCTGATTTTATTGTCCAGCTAAGCTCATTTGAGCCCGAGCTAAGAAACTCCATGTCTGAAACTATCTATTTTTCTTGCCTCAGTTGTAGATGAGCCTTCTATTGGTATACTATAGCCGTGTTTGGTTACCTATACCTTTTTTGCCTCCTTGCATGTGTCTTGATTCGGTTTATATTCGACTTTTGTTTAGATGTTTACAGGTTTGATCCTTCTGATATATGACTTTCTTCATCGGTGATGGTTGCTACTCTGGTGCGCTGGTCCTACGGGGCCTTAGCATGATGACTTTTTGACTGTCTACTACAGCAAGGTTTGTCCGGACCGGTGAGAAGGGGGTGATGGCGGCGCGTTTTCGGCTTGCTCCAGTGCGTGTAGTCGTTTAGGTGGTCCACGAACATGGTTATAATTTTTATTACCTCTGTTGTTCTTTGTACTGCCATGATTGAAGATTGGAAGCTTCTAAAGAAAAATAGTTGTACTCCCTCCGGTCCTTTTTTGTTTGCATATAAAATTTGTCTGAAGTCAAAGCTTGTAAACTTTGACCAAGTTTATAAAAAAGAATACCAACATTCAAAATGTGAAATCAACAACATTAGATGTGTGATGATTTTAGTTTTCGTATTGTATAAATGTAGCATTGCAGATGTTAATATTTTTCATACAAATATGGTTAAACTTTACGAAGTTTGACTTTAGACAATTCTTATATGCAGAGTAAAAAGGACCGGAGTAAGTACTACTACCTTCATTCTGATTTATTAGTCATCTTTGTAATTTGTGCTAAATTTTGACAAAAGATTTAACTGACAAAATATTAATTCATGTCAACAAAAATTATATCGTTGGATTCATATTTAAACATAATTTTCAATGATATAATTTTTGTGACATACATGAATTTTTATTAATTAAATCTATGATTAAAATTTGACACACATTACAATGAAGACTAATAAACCAGGACGAAAGTAGTAGTATTTAGGAATTGAGGTAGTAAAAGAAATCCAAGTCGAAACGTGAGTTGGTAGTCCACCGCAACCAATAAGGACAATGCACACGGATCGTGTGCTTCCTCCTACGACTTGTGAGCCGTCTGATCAGACGAGGACCCATCCAACGGGAAAGTGGGGTCCTCCAAATTAGTGACTTGCCTCTTCGGGGAGTGAAGCGGCAGGCGCCGGGTGCGGCAGAGAGCCATGCAGCGTCAAGGGGGTAACGTGCCTGTCAGGGTCCTCCGCCGCCGCCACGCTCTTTAGGTAAATTCCGTTCACGCACCGCGAGATATCAGAAGTGAATTGTACCCGGGTACTCGGGCGTGTTTACCCGAAAAAAGACTGGAGCACCTTCATTTTCCTTTTGCGGACTAATCATGTGCGTTGAGTTTTTTCAGAGATTCATCCTTTGGCACGAGACGATTCCATCCCCTCGGAGTTTGAAGCGAAGACGGTGTAGTCCTTTCGACTCAGTTTGGTGGACTAGTTTCGTAGGAGTCACCTTACTATCAAAAAGGGGTCCGCTTTGATAAGGCTAGGGTGGAATCAACACGTACACATCCCTTGCACACCCTCCGAGCCTTTCCGCTTCAATGGAGAGCTCTTTTCCCTTCTTGTGTGTGCTTCTTCTGGTCCCAGCGGTAGTACCGCGGGCCACAGCGGTAGTACCGCTTGGAGCTCTCTGCCGTAGTACCGCTGCGGCTACGTGCTACTACCGCCTCGACTCGAGGGTTCTTTTTCTCGTGTCGGGTTTTGCGGTACTAGTTGCGGCAGTAGAGGCGGTAGTACCGCCCTTACCACCGCGGTAGTACCGCTCTGGGTCCAGCGGCAGTACCGCGAGGGGGAGCGGTACACTACTAGGAAAATGGTTTTTAACGACGATATATGTGGTCGTTAAAAGTCAGATTGTAGTCGTTAAAGGTCATTAACGACCACAATGTGCTAGTCGTAGTAGGCTCCGTCGTTAAAAGTCTAACGACCACATTTTGTGGTCGTTATTCTTGTAACGACAGGATGGCGTGTCATCGTTAATCCCAAGGCAATAGCAACCACAATCTAGTATTAGCAACCACTTTTGTCTTCACTAATAGTGTTCTCATGGCAACCACTCTGTTCACAACTTTGATATCCATCAGAACCACTTATATTAATTAGTAGAAGTATCCGTTCAGCAATCACTTTATGCAGTATCCAACATTTCAATATTAACATCGACACAAATATAGAAACAAAATAATATGAATAGAAAAGATTGTAACCTCTTTTATTAATAGAAATACCAAAATTACAACATATAATTCTTAAATTAAAATATCATTTAAGAAATTTGATTCAAAAGCACTCCTTAGATGACCAATCTACTTGCTCATATCTATTCGGAAAACGAGAGAACTAGAAAAGATAATATTTTTAATCTTCAGTCGAGGGACAACATAGTTCTTTTAATGGATATCATTCTTCATCGGTGAATACAATGCCTCCTGATGCTTCTATATCTTACGGTGGACCATCAGTCCTACAAAATGTTGAGTAGTTTATGAAAGTCAGTCCTTGTAAAAAAATTGGCACAAAGTATAACAACATATAAAATCAATGTATGAGAACAACCTACTTGATCATGTTGGATTTCATGAGAACTATCACTTAGAGATCTAGCAAACATAAGACGTTTAATTGCTAATTCTTCTTGCACCACGCCATTGAACTTTTCATCAAGTACTTGTTTCGCGTGCTCAGAAGCTTGAAGTTTGGAAACCTATTCAGCCTTCCTTAATGTTAGTCCTCGCAAATTTCTTGCTCTAATTCTACCACCAAAGCCAACTACGCGATCACACCACTTAGATGAGTCACATTTCTGCATTAGTTCATCAATTGAAAGATCAGAATTCAAGTGAACTATGGTCTTAATTTGTGCATGAAGGGCCAACAGTAAGTTATTTGCATCAACTTCTATCTGTAAGTAGGTATTACGCACTTCCAAATCATCATAGTAGTAGGTATAAATTATGTCTTACATGTTTGGCGGAGGCTGTAGAATCAATGAAGGTTGTACCCTTTTTGTCAGTCTTAGAAAATTGTTTGTCCATAGTCGGGGCTTGTTTTCCTTTCTCCCTGTTCCAACAAAGGCAAGTAGCTATTACTAGTTGAAATAAATGACAAGACAAGTCACACTGGGCTTATATCATGGGAAATGAAAAATGCCAAGTCCTAATAGCTGTTCATAAAAACAGAATATCATAAGTACAGCAGTACAAAAATCCAGATTATGATGTTAGAGCCAATGACCAAAGTTACTTTAATTGAATCAAAAATATGTTTCAGAGCAGCTCTAGTAATATTGGACCATGCCTTTACCCTCGTCGGGGGTTATTATTGAACTACAGAGGATTCTACCCAAGTGATGTAGAAAACTTTTGGAAAAAGCACGGGGATTCAGTTGCATGTTTCCATTTCCCGGTGTTCCTCTAGGCAAAGTTGCCATTTCTGTTACAATTGATTCAGTTCAAGAAACGGGGAAAATGCTACATGAAGGTATAAAGCATACAACTGATGCTTGTAATTCACAGGAAGTGCTATGTAATACAAAAATTAATCTTGTCAATTCTATTGAATAAAAATTGCACTTTCCAGTGTTGTTGCATTGTTGATCCATCTAATTAAACTTATCTACTAGAACCCAGCATGCCAAGTTCTACCAGATTATATACATGAAATAATTCTGAGATGGTTAGAAACATTATGTATCAGTGTCCTGTTTTTTTAGATAACAAAACTTATTGCATAGAAATAAAAACACAAAGGAAAAAATGACGATCAAGTACATAGCCTTGCAAAATCTGTTTGCAGAATTCTAAAAAAATGGAACAATTGAAGCAGCACAAAGTAGTCTACAGGAAGATATGGACACACGTAACGACCATACTCTGCATTTACATTTTACTCTGAACTTCAAGTTTTCTCATGCGGTGGGTGCCAGGATGTCAGCGTAGGAGACCAAAACGAAGATGGTGGCTGCTCCCCAGGATGAATTCTTAGGTTCAATTAGTACGAGGACTCGGCACATGGTAAACAAGAGAGATGCGTGTGGTGTAGCAATGTTGGGGCGATCCGCACCTAAAAATGGTCGGAGACTGGGAGCGAGCACACTGGGCGGAGAGGTAGTATGATACAGAGTCCCCAGTCTCCGCCGAGCCAGCTGCGTCGATGGCGCGATCCAACCAACAAGCTGCCGCGCCAGGCAGGGGAAGGCTGATGCCATGGCACAGATGGCCGCGGCCGCCGACATCGATATGAGCAGAGTACGGTCCACCCCACGGGAACCGCTGCAGAGGATGCCGACGGGAACTGCAACCTCGTCGACATCACCTCCAGCTCGGACCGAATCCGCTGCTGCGCTCGAGGTCGGGAGGGAGATGGAAGATCAGGAGTGAGGAACGAGTAGGAGGAGGAGGCGGTGGCGGTGGCGGCTGGAGGGCCCGGCGGCCGCTGACGATGATGGAACGAGGAGAGAGAGGCGGCGGGGAGAGATCTGTGGAGGGTTGTCTGTTTGCCCATTTTCCTTTAGTGTCCTTTCCCCATTCTACTCCCTCCGTTCCTAAATACTTGTCTTTCTAGGCATTTCAACATATCGACCACTCTTTTATTGTCGCAACATGCATATACACACGACTAAATCCCTGAACCTCATGCAGAAACTATGTGCTACAACTTGGTAACCAACGGCATTGTTTTCCTTCATTTTTATTTACTCATCGACAACTTCACAGCAAGTTTATGAAGAAATGCATATTTCTGTGTACTATCTCTGCTTGAACCTCCGTCAGAGCTCAGAAGACAGGTTCTATGCCACTGAGAGGTATTGTGCCTATGCAATGTGCTTATTAGAATTCCTTGTCCTGGCAGGTGATAAACCGTAAGCCTTATGATCACAAGGCAACTTTATGAAGGTAAACCTTGGTGTGTTCTCTCGAACTTTTAGTCTTACTGAGTTTTTCAAACATCGAGTACTTTGGTTGAAAGTAATAGCCTTGCTTGGTCCTGCTATACAGGTCCTGCACAAAAATCTAACACCATTGCAAGTTGCACTGTCAATAAGACATAGGTACGTGTTCAGTACCAACAAAGTTAAATTACAGTTTCGGTATTACGCAGTGAGCTGGGCGTACACGTATGAAAAGTGAGTATTGAAAAGTGAGTATTGTTCCTTGTTAATCAGGGACTTCGCTTGGTCATCCCCTCGAGCGTTCATCCGAGATTGTCTAAATTGATTCAACGGCATTGGGGCAAAAACCTACATATGCGCCCGTTTTCTCCAAGATCACTGGGGAACTGGAAGATATATTGCGGCCTATTCAGGTATGTTTGCTGGAATTTGTAGGCCACAAGGCTCATGAGAAGATGGAATCTGACAAATAAATTGAAGTATTCTTCTGGGTTTTTTTTTTGCCTGCAGGCCTCCTCCAGCTCCAAAGGAGTATGGCCACATTCCAACCAAAGATAATTAAATCGCGTCGGCAGAACACCCTCTATTTTCACATTGTCGCGTTGAATAATCGTGTGTATGTCGACTGTGCCCCCTGTATGTATGTCATGCATATTGAATTTTGTGCTCGGTCTCCTAAAATACATGTCATGTGGTTGTCGCATGCTCGTGCAACATAACCTAGGTGATATAGTTTTATGTGTTGCACGGTTTTTTGTTTTGCAAGTGGCTAATACGTAGTTATGTACCCTTTGCATTGTGGTTCATGTAGAATGATGAGTTGGTCTTGTAAGAAAGAAGAGATGAAAATGCCATCACATTTTCCTTTTCAGTATTATTCAATATATTTTTCTTGCCTGGAATCTGACAGTTTAACATGTTTTTGCAGTTTCTTTGGCATCAGATGTTTTTGCAGTTTCTTTGGCATCAGATTTTTTTGGTAGGAATTGATAACAATCCGATAGCAGCAGGAATCGAGGAAAAATCC
This sequence comes from Aegilops tauschii subsp. strangulata, assembly GCF_002575655.3. NCBI lineage: Eukaryota > Viridiplantae > Streptophyta > Magnoliopsida > Poales > Poaceae > Aegilops > Aegilops tauschii. Next base: position 643,706,465 of record NC_053036.3, on the reverse strand, counting down.
TCTGTAGGGTCTCTTATCTAACTGGTAGCCCTTATCTAAAATCTCTGATAATGGATCTCTTTGCCCAGTTGGCATATTTGGTTACTGTACATTTCTATTATTTTTGCTAGAGAACAGTTCTGTAGCCACAACAGGATGGCCGTGACTATGTCTTGGTCGACGAAAAGCAGTAAATATTATTTTTTTTTGAGAAGTTGACGTAAAGCAGTAGCATGTCTCGCCTCAAACAGCCGCCGGAATGGGCCTGCGCAGCACGGACCACAAGGGATTAGAAGGATGATAATAACGGTGAGTCAATTTCCAGCCCCCTTTGCACCGTAAACAGATTCATTCAGACAAGGACGCATATATAAAAGGAAAAAAAAATCGAAAGGTTTACAGGGGGTCAAGCTGCCCACCTGAACATTTCGTTAACGGTGGCAACACAGTAGGTAGGGGGTAGTGTCAGCACTCAGCACACAGGTAAACCGCGAGTTGCTGGCAGTGGCAGGTCAGCCAGCACAACTCAAAGATTACAAGGCCTAAGAAGCCAGATAGAGATAGAGACACAACATATCATTCAACATTCTCCAAGTAAATTCAGCAATGTATGTTATGTTACGTACCTGTCTGATCTATATATATATATATATATATGCTCAAGTTGCTCATGAGGCTCAGTAACTGACATTCACTTTGCTGCAGCCCGACAGGCCACCAAGGCCAAAGAAAAGCACAAAATTTCAGGGCCATGCGATGCGAGGTCCTTGGTAGCTGAGGAGCCGGCAATTCAAAAGCAACCTCGCACATTCCTTACTCCAGAATCAGAAGCTTATTACACTTGGAAAACAAGTGATCTGCATGCATCCACCCCTGTTTAGTCTTGTACAGAAACAACACAAAGGGCCGGGGCTTCCTCCTCCTTATCTTCACACGGGATCGAGCTGCCAGGAATCAGGATACTGTGACCAAATCAAATGCTCAACTTCACTTGGGCATATGGCAATTTCCAAATCTTCTTCTCCTTTCCCAAAAGGGCCATCATCACAACAGATTGTATGTATGTTTGCCTGTAGCCTGCACAACTCCGGGCAGAGCGGATATCTTGATGACACGCCAATGGACATCCTTGTTGCTTAGCATTTCGGTGGTGTTCTTTGCAACCCAGCCTATGAGGTGTGTGAGTTCAGTCACACAAGTCACAAGTCACCAGTAGTCTTTGCATGAGCAGGCGCCGTCCTGGAACCTGTGGAACCGGTTGGCGTCCCTGACCACCATCGCCCTCCCCACCACCCGCGACAGCCCCTTGAAGAACTCGTGGCAGTCGCCACACACCCGAAGGTTCTTGTACACTCTCATCACCTCCCTCCTCCCCCCCTCCTCTTCCTCCCCATCGCCATGGTGGTGCTCACCGTGGTGTAGCAGCCACAGCCCCACAGCCAGCCGCTCGCTGTGCGCCCGCAGTCCCTCGGCGCGCGACTCCTCGTCCACGTCGTGCAGAGCCACCGCATGCGCCGACGACCCAGCACTGTACCCGAGCTGCTCCCTCATCCGGCTCTCCACGTCGCGGAGCACGCGGCGGATGTCGGTGGCGCGTGGGTGGGTGGTGTCGCCGCCACCGTAGAAGAAGTGCGCCTCCTTGCCGACCTCCACCCAGCTGCACCCACCCTGCTTCCGCAGGCCCCGGCGCCGCATGGCGTCGCGCACCTGCTGGTGCTCTCGCCACTCGCCAGCCTCGGCGAAGATGTTCGACAGCATCACGTAGTTAGCCGGGTTGTCGCCGTCCATGGCCAGGAGGGCCTCGCCCGCCTCCCTGGCTGTGGTGACGTCCTTGTGCACCCTGCAGGCGCTCAGCAGAGTCTGCCACATGCCGACGGTGGGCTCCATCGGCATCGTCGCAACAAGGTCCCTGGCCTCCGTGAGCTCCCCGGCGCGGCCGAGGAGGTCTACCATGCACGCATAGTGCTCAGCCCTCGGCCTCAGCCGCTTGTCCTGACGGATCATCGAGAAATACCGGCGACACTCCTCAACAAGGCCAGAGTGGCTGCACGCCGACAGGAGGGCCAGGTAGCTCACCTCGTCAGGCTCGACGCCTTCCATTTGCATTTTCTCGAACATGTCAATGGCCTCTCGGCCATTGCCGTGCTTCCCGAGGCCATTGATCATCGCTGTCCATGACACGACGTTCCTCATTGGCGTCTCCCAGAACCGCTGTTCCGCCTCGTCGGTCAACCCACACTTGTGGTACATGTCGACCAGGGAGTTGGACACTGACACGTCGAGCCCGGCCGGGTTCTTGACTGTGTAGCAGTGCACTTGTCTCCCCTGCTCGACAAGAGCAAAGTCTGCAAACACGCCAACGATGCTGGAGAGGACATGTCCATCAGCACGGACGCCAGAGCTCCAGAACCGCCGGAACAGCTCCAATGCTTCCTTCACCTGCCCCTCCTGTGCGTGACCGACGATCACCGTCGTCCACTGGATGGCATTCTTCCTTTCCAACCGATCGAACACCTGCATTGCCGCCAGCAGGCACCGGCATTTGAAATACACATCAAGCAGCGCGCCGGCGAGGATGGCACTGGATGCCGTGGAGACCCCTCTGGTCACCATGGCCGCGTGAGCCTGCATGCCCTCTCGAGCCGCGCCTAGCCCGCTGCAGGCTTTCAGCAAGCTGGCGAAGGTGAACTCATCGGGCTGACAATCCTCATCTCCTCGCCGCTGCATCTCCCGGAAGACGAGCAGCGAGTCCCTGCCACGCCCGGCATGCGCGTAGCCAGAGATCATGGCGTTCCAGGTGACGAGGTCCCTGAACGCAGCAGCGCCATCAAACACCTGCCGCGCATCGCCGATCCTCCCGCCCTTGGAGTACACGAGCACCAGCGAGTTGGCGACGACGCCGTGCCCCTCGAACCCCATCCTGACGCAGGCCCCGTGGACCCGGACGGCCGCGCCCGTGTCGCCGACGACGCCGCACGCCTTGAGGGTGGCCGAGAGCGTGAACTCGTTCGGCGGGACCTCCGAGAGCCGCCGCATCGCCCCGAACAGCCGGAGGCACTCCCCGGCGCGCCCCTGCTGCAGGAAGCCCACCATGAGGGCCGTCCACGACACCACGTTCCTCTCGGGCATTCCGCCGAACACCTGGCCGGCCGTGTCGAGTTTCCCGCACTTGGCGTACATGTCGATGAGGTTGTTGCCCAGCATGGTGTCCGACCCGAAGCCGAGCTTGGTGAGCGAGCCGTGGAGCTGCGCGCCGCCGCGGAGGTCCGGGCCCCTCGCGCTCGCCCGGAGGAGGTCGGCGAGCATCCTCCGCCGCTCCATTGGATTGGCCGGGAGAGTTGGAAGGGAGATGGCGCCTCCGGACAATGAGAGATCGCGGCGAGGTCAGCATGTAGAGGGGCGCCGGCCGCGCTCGGCGCCGGTCGTGGGCGCGTCCAGTGCGCGCTGGGAGTGGCGTCGGACGGGGAAAGAGAAGAGGGAGAGGGACAAGTGTGGTATTTTTTTTCTGTAATTTCTTTCAAGGTTCAGTACAAATTTGCCTCAAAATCATCCATTTATCATATGGAAATTTTGAACTGGGTGGCATGCTTTTATTTTCAAAGTGGTTGGTGCTGGCTACGATTTGACTCTCCCTCCGTTCACAAAATATTAGAGGTTCTAACTTTTATATGGATTTTTATGAATCAGACGTATGTAGACACGTTTTACGGTATTTGTTAACTCATTTCAGACCGTATTATAGGTCCACATTGAAATATCCAAAACATTTTATATTAGTAGAACACCCGTGCGTTGCTACGGGCTACAATGCATATATTTGAGTGACTCAACAACAATCTCTACTCCTAATGTCTCAGTTGGTAGTCTCCGCCGGTTATTTTTCGTCCCACCATTTTTGTCCGGTTTTTTTCGTAGGTTTTTTTCCTCGGTTTTTTTTGGTCCCGCCCCCCTCCCCAGCTCACGCACAGAGTCAAAAAACATCCCGAAAAAAAAACAGTCTTATCGATCCCCTCAAGGAGACCGCGCCGCCGTCTTGCGATCGAGAAGACGCTACCGGATCTCGTGTGATCTCGCTGGCGCATACGTACGGGATCGCCGCAGCGGACGTAGGGGTCACGTCATATCTCGTCGCCGACGAGGTACGGGATCGCCGCCGCCGACCTTCCTCAATCTTTTGTCTAGGGTTCCCCGCCTCCTTAGCCGCCGCCGCACGCCCGCAGCCCTCCTCCGCTCCGCCCCGACCATCCACATCCTGCTCCTCCTCACGCCCACGCCGTCCTCCTTCTCAAGCCATCACCGTCGCCTCCCCTCCTTCGTGACCGGCCTGCGTGATTGTTGGAGTTAAACACGTCTCCGTCTCCTAGCCGGCTCGGACTAGGAGTCAGTCACCTAATAGGTTTATGTATAGGCTAGCTATACTAGTATATATATGGAACCATCCCTTGTAATCTTTGTACCGATCAAGATCAAATCAATACAAAGAAAGTTCAGGACCGATACGGTCCTGTGGCCATCCAAATCGATCAAGTGTTCGTGTACGTAGCCTGCGCCGAGTCGATCAAAGTACAGATCGATCAAGTGTGCGTACGTGCTCGTATTGTGTCCCGGCTAGAGGTGCTAGTGCTTAGTACTAGTACACGTCAGGAAGAATCGATTGGAGATAAACTAGCAGGAGGCTAGCTTTGTGTTGCGGTGCACCTCGACGTAAAAGCACTTCGTCGAGTTCGTCAGTGAGCTTCGTTCGTCATCGTCGTTCGTCGTCAGTCATATTGCCGTCACCGGAAGTACTCGGCGTCGGGACTGGGCCAACAATTGGTATCAGAGCAAGGTTGATCTTCTAGTAACGGAGGATCATGGCGGACGACAAGAAGAACAAGCAGCTGGCGGAGTACTCCGGCGCGGCTAAAGTATTTGCTGCTCCGGCGAGTTCGTCGTACCCACGATTTGATCGCGAGAACTTCGGGGTGTGGAAGGCCCTCATGGAGTGTGGTCTCCGCGCCAACGAGCTATGGGACGCGGTCGACCCAGGAGGCGACGCCTTCAAGAAGGAGGGAGCCGAGCACCGGAAGGATCGGCAGGCGGCGTCGGCGATTTACTCGGTGATGCCGATGGATGTCCTCCAGCACCTAATCGCCAAAGCAACGGCGAAGGAGGTGTGGGATACGCTGAAGCTCATGTTTGAGGGACACACCCGCGTCAAGCAAGCCAATCTCCAAACTCTCCTAAGGAACTACGAGACTTTGGTCATGGGCGACGATGAGTCCGTGGATGCGTTTGCTTCACGGGTGGCTACTCTCGTCAATCGGATCCGCGCGCTTGGAGAAAACCTCACGGAGGCCTCGGTTGTCCGGCGGTTCTTGCGCGCAGCCCCTCCCCGGTACCTGCAAATTGTCACGGCGATCGAGCAGTGCGTCGATCTCGCGACTCTCTCCATCGACGATCTTGTCGGACGGTACAAGGCTCACGATGAGCGGATGCGGTACAGTCTTGGGGACGGGAGGAACGACGAGCTTGTGATGCTCACAAAGGCGCAGTGGATCGCCCTCAAAAAGCAAGGCGGATCCACGAGCAGCAGCAAGAAGAAGGGAAAGCAGCGCTCGGCGAGAAAGAACTTCGCCGACTCGGACGACGACTCAGACGATGAGGCTGCACCACCACCGAGGAGAAAGTTTGACATCAGGAAAGTGAGGTGTTATAACTGTGGCCTCCTTGGCCACTTCAAGGCTGACTGCGAGGAAGCACCGAAGCAGAAGGCGCTCATAGCCCAGCAAGAAGATGATAGTGACATGATGTTGATGTGCGAACTCGTGGATACGAAGGATCCAGTTCTTCAAGCGTCGGCTAAAGAAACAGTCGTGCTCCGTGAAGAAAAAGTTTGCTCTCAAGATTATGGTTCGGAAACTCGTGTCGACGCTACGGACATGGGTGGTGATTTCAAAGATTATGTCGAAGTTACGGGCTTAAGTGCTAACTTCGCTGGATCGGATGCAGCGATCGCTGCATGTGCACGACCATGGAGAGGTAGTCTTTGTGTGGTGCGTCCAAAAGAGGTTAGCTGCGACCGAAAGAGCAGTTCAAAAGATTGCCAGGCGAGGCGAGACGCAGGACGAACTACGCTCGGACCAGGAGAGCATTGCGCGCACATGGCGGCAGACACGACAAGGAGCGGCGTCGTGTACACCGTGTCAGATAGCGTGGTGAGCGTAGGCATCGTGTCACACACCGCGTCACTCTCAGCAAGCACGCATGGCAGCCCAGTTGCTGGCGATGGTAGTAGCACAACAGCAACCCAAGGCAGGAACACCACGTACAAGACATGTACAACAGCTCTACCAGGAGGAAAGTCACTACTATGTGAAAGTCTAATATGTGGGCTAGAAAGTGGGCACGGTCCAGAAAGAAAAGATGGACCAAAAGTGGAGTCTTCAGATGGGAGAGAAGCGAACCAGGGATCTAGTCTATCTAGCAGTATTGTGGACACAGACCTATGTGACGGGTCAGAAGAGGAGCTGGACCAGGACAGAAGCCAAAACGCGGGTGGTGATGGGCAAGGCCCATTGCCTGGTGGCCTGCATGGGGTTTCGCCTGGTGGCCTGTGTGTGGGCAAGAGCTCATTTACAGCTGCGGTGTTGCCGAACAGTCCAGCAGGGACGTCGACAACGCATGTGGAGGAAAGGACACCACCTACACCCAAACATCTACAGCCGGTGTTACACCCATATCTGAGGAATACTCTTCGGACGATTGACCCGGTAATGATGAACGGGAGTGGGCGATGGTGTCATGCTATGAAAGAAGAGTTGGGGTCGATCCATGACAATAATACATGGGAGCTTGTGGATCTTTCCAACAATGAAAAGGCGATAGAGCTCAAGTGGCAATTTAAGGTCAGGAAAGATGTTGAAGGGTGCATGAAGCACAAAGTGAGGTTTGTGGCCAAAGAGTATGTGCAAGAGGAAAGTATGGACTTCAAAGAAGTGTTCGTTCTCATTGCAAAGATGGAGTCGGTGAGATTACTCATCGCTCTCGCGGCTCAGGAATCATGGAAGATACATCACATGGATGTAAACTCCGCGTTTTTGAATGGCGAGATAGAAGGAGATGTGTATGTGAATCAACCGCCGGGTTTCATCAAAGAGGGAGAAGAGCACAAGGTACTGAAGTTACACAAAATCTTGTATGGGCTATGGCAAGGACATCGGGAGTGGAACATCAAACTTGATCGGACATTGATTTCTCTTGGATTTGAGAAAGCCCCACTAGAGCATGCAATGTACAAGAGAGGTGAAGGAAGGGATCGTCTACTAGTTGGCATCTACGTCGACGACCTATTGATTACTGGAGCAGATGAAGAGGTGATTGCAAAGTTCAAGTTACAAATGAAGGAGATTTTCAAGAGGGATGATCTAGGTCTCTTGAGCTTCTACCCCGGGATAGAAGTACATCAAAAGACAGAGGAGATCACACCATTTTTGTCCGGTTTTTTTCGTAGGTTTTTTTTCTAGGTTTTTTTTGGTCCCGCCCCCTCCCCAGCTCACGCACAGAGTCAAAAAACATCCCGAAAAAAAAACAGTCTTATCGATCCCCTCAAGGAGACCGCGCCGCCGTCTTGCGATCGAGAAGACGCTACCGGATCTCGTGTGATCTCGCTGGCGCATACGTACGGGATCGCCGCAGCGGACGTAGGGGTCACGTCATATCTCGTCGCCGACGAGGTACGGGATCGCCGCCGCCGACCTTCCTCAATCTTTTGTCTAGGGTTCCCCGCCTCCTTAGCCGCCGCCGCACGCCCGCAGCCCTCCTCCGCTCCGCCCCGACCATCCACATCCCGCTCCTCCTCACGCCCACGCCGTCCTCCTTCTCAAGCCATCACGGTCGCCTCCCCTCCTTCGTGACCGGCCTGCGTGATTGTTGGAGTTAAACACGTCTCCGTCTCCTAGCCGGCTCGGACTAGGAGTCAGTCACCTAATAGGTTTATGTATAGGCTAGCTATACTAGTGTATATATGGAACCATCACTTGTAATCTTTGTACCGATCAAGATCAAATCAATACAAAGAAAGTTCAGGACCGATACGGTCCTGTGGCCATCCAAATCGATCAAGTGTTCGTGTACGTAGCCTGCGCCGAGTCGATCAAAGTACAGATCGATCAAGTGTGCGTACGTGCTCGTATTGTGTCCCGGCTAGAGGTGCTAGTGCTTAGTACTAGTACACGTCAGGAAGAATCGATTGGAGATAAACTAGCAGGAGGCTAGCTTTGTGTTGCGGTGCACCTCGACGTAAAAGCACTTCGTCGAGTTCGTCAGTGAGCTTCGTTCGTCATCGTCGTTCGTCGTCAGTCATATTGCCGTCACCGGAAGTACTCGGCGTCGGGACTGGGCCAACAATTGGTATCAGAGCAAGGTTGATCTTCTAGTAACGGAGGATCATGGCGGACGACAAGAAGAACAAGCAGCTGGCGGAGTACTCCGGCGCGGCTAAAGTATTTGCTGCTCCGGCGAGTTCGTCGTACCCACGATTTGATCGCGAGAACTTCGGGGTGTGGAAGGCCCTCATGGAGTGTGGTCTCCGCGCCAACGAGCTATGGGACGCGGTCGACCCAGGAGGCGACGCCTTCAAGAAGGAGGGAGCCGAGCACCGGAAGGATCGGCAGGCGGCGTCGGCGATTTACTCGGTGATGCCGATGGATGTCCTCCAGCACCTAATCGCCAAAGCAACGGCGAAGGAGGTGTGGGATACGCTGAAGCTCATGTTTGAGGGACACACCCGCGTCAAGCAAGCCAATCTCCAAACTCTCCTAAGGAACTACGAGACTTTGGTCATGGGCGACGATGAGTCCGTGGATGCGTTTGCTTCACGGGTGGCTACTCTCGTCAATCGGATCCGCGCGCTTGGAGAAAACCTCATGGAGGCCTCGGTTGTCCGGCGGTTCTTGCGCGCAGCCCCTCCCCGGTACCTGCAAATTGTCACGGCGATCGAGCAGTGCGTCGATCTCGCGACTCTCTCCATCGACGATCTTGTCGGACGGTACAAGGCTCACGATGAGCGGATGCGGTACAGTCTTGGGGACGGGAGGAACGACGAGCTTGTGATGCTCACAAAGGCGCAGTGGATCGCCCTCAAAAAGCAAGGCGGATCCACGAGCAGCAGCAAGAAGAAGGGAAAGCAGCGCTCGGCGAGAAAGAACTTCGCCGACTCGGACGACGACTCAGACGATGAGGCTGCACCACCACCGAGGAGAAAGTTTGACATCAGGAAAGTGAGGTGTTATAACTGTGGCCTCCTTGGCCACTTCAAGGCTGACTGCGAGGAAGCACCGAAGCAGAAGGCGCTCATAGCCCAGCAAGAAGATGATAGTGACATGATGTTGATGTGCGAACTCGTGGATACGAAGGATCCAGTTCTTCAAGCGTCGGCTAAAGAAACAGTCGTGCTCCGTGAAGAAAAAGTTTGCTCTCAAGATTATGGTTCGGAAACTCGTGTCGACGCTACGGACATGGGTGGTGATTTCAAAGATTATGTCGAAGTTACGGGCTTAAGTGCTAACTTCGCTGGATCGGATGCAGCGATCGCTGCATGTGCACGACCATGGAGAGGTAGTCTTTGTGTGGTGCGTCCAAAAGAGGTTAGCTGCGACCGAAAGAGCAGTTCAAAAGATTGCCAGGCGAGGCGAGACGCAGGACGAACTACGCTCGGACCAGGAGAGCATTGCGCGCACATGGCGGCAGACACGACAAGGAGCGGCGTCGTGTACACCGTGTCAGATAGCGTGGTGAGCGTAGGCATCGTGTCACACACCGCGTCACTCTCAGCAAGCACGCATGGCAGCCCAGTTGCTGGCGATGGTAGTAGCACAACAGCAACCCAAGGCAGGAACACCACGTACAAGACATGTACAACAGCTCTACCAGGAGGAAAGTCACTACTATGTGAAAGTCTAATATGTGGGCTAGAAAGTGGGCACGGTCCAGAAAGAAAAGATGGACCAAAAGTGGAGTCTTCAGATGGGAGAGAAGCGAACCAGGGATCTAGTCTATCTAGCAGTATTGTGGACACAGACCTATGTGACGGGTCAGAAGAGGAGCTGGACCAGGACAGAAGCCAAAACGCGGGTGGTGATGGGCAAGGCCCATTGCCTGGTGGCCTGCATGGGGTTTCGCCTGGTGGCCTGTGTGTGGGCAAGAGCTCATTTACAGCTGCGGTGTTGCCGAACAGTCCAGCAGGGACGTCGACAACGCATGTGGAGGAAAGGACACCACCTACACCCAAACATCTACAGCCGGTGTTACACCCATATCTGAGGAATACTCTTCGGACGATTGACCCGGTAATGATGAACGGGAGTGGGCGATGGTGTCATGCTATGAAAGAAGAGTTGGGGTCGATCCATGACAATAATACATGGGAGCTTGTGGATCTTTCCAACAATGAAAAGGCGATAGAGCTCAAGTGGCAATTTAAGGTCAGGAAAGATGTTGAAGGGTGCATGAAGCACAAAGTGAGGTTTGTGGCCAAAGAGTATGTGCAAGAGGAAAGTATGGACTTCAAAGAAGTGTTCGTTCTCATTGCAAAGATGGAGTCGGTGAGATTACTCATCGCTCTCGCGGCTCAGGAATCATGGAAGATACATCACATGGATGTAAACTCCGCGTTTTTGAATGGCGAGATAGAAGGAGATGTGTATGTGAATCAACCGCCGGGTTTCATCAAAGAGGGAGAAGAGCACAAGGTACTGAAGTTACACAAAATCTTGTATGGGCTATGGCAAGGACATCGGGAGTGGAACATCAAACTTGATCGGACATTGATTTCTCTTGGATTTGAGAAAGCCCCACTAGAGCATGCAATGTACAAGAGAGGTGAAGGAAGGGATCGTCTACTAGTTGGCATCTACGTCGACGACCTATTGATTACTGGAGCAGATGAAGAGGTGATTGCAAAGTTCAAGTTACAAATGAAGGAGATTTTCAAGAGGGATGATCTAGGTCTCTTGAGCTTCTACCCCGGGATAGAAGTACATCAAAAGACAGAGGAGATCACACCATTTTTGTCCGGTTTTTTTCGTAGGTTTTTTTTCTAGGTTTTTTTTGGTCCCGCCCCCTCCCCAGCTCACGCACAGAGTCAAAAAACATCCCGAAAAAAAAACAGTCTTATCGATCCCCTCAAGGAGACCGCGCCGCCGTCTTGCGATCGAGAAGACGCTACCGGATCTCGTGTGATCTCGCTGGCGCATACGTACGGGATCGCCGCAGCGGACGTAGGGGTCACGTCATATCTCGTCGCCGACGAGGTACGGGATCGCCGCCGCCGACCTTCCTCAATCTTTTGTCTAGGGTTCCCCGCCTCCTTAGCCGCCGCCGCACGCCCGCAGCCCTCCTCCGCTCCGCCCCGACCATCCACATCCTGCTCCTCCTCACGCCCACGCCGTCCTCCTTCTCAAGCCATCACGGTCGCCTCCCCTCCTTCGTGACCGGCCTGCGTGATTGTTGGAGTTAAACACGTCTCCGTCTCCTAGCCGGCTCGGACTAGGAGTCAGTCACCTAATAGGTTTATGTATAGGCTAGCTATACTAGTGTATATATGGAACCATCACTTGTAATCTTTGTACCGATCAAGATCAAATCAATACAAAGAAAGTTCAGGACCGATACGGTCCTGTGGCCATCCAAATCGATCAAGTGTTCGTGTACGTAGCCTGCGCCGAGTCGATCAAAGTACAGATCGATCAAGTGTGCGTACGTGCTCGTATTGTGTCCCGGCTAGAGGTGCTAGTGCTTAGTACTAGTACACGTCAGGAAGAATCGATTGGAGATAAACTAGCAGGAGGCTAGCTTTGTGTTGCGGTGCACCTCGACGTAAAAGCACTTCGTCGAGTTCGTCAGTGAGCTTCGTTCGTCATCGTCGTTCGTCGTCAGTCATATTGCCGTCACCGGAAGTACTCGGCGTCGGGACTGGGCCAACAATTGGTATCAGAGCAAGGTTGATCTTCTAGTAACGGAGGATCATGGCGGACGACAAGAAGAACAAGCAGCTGGCGGAGTACTCCGGCGCGGCTAAAGTATTTGCTGCTCCGGCGAGTTCGTCGTACCCACGATTTGATCGCGAGAACTTCGGGGTGTGGAAGGCCCTCATGGAGTGTGGTCTCCGCGCCAACGAGCTATGGGACGCGGTCGACCCAGGAGGCGACGCCTTCAAGAAGGAGGGAGCCGAGCACCGGAAGGATCGGCAGGCGGCGTCGGCGATTTACTCGGTGATGCCGATGGATGTCCTCCAGCACCTAATCGCCAAAGCAACGGCGAAGGAGGTGTGGGATACGCTGAAGCTCATGTTTGAGGGACACACCCGCGTCAAGCAAGCCAATCTCCAAACTCTCCTAAGGAACTACGAGACTTTGGTCATGGGCGACGATGAGTCCGTGGATGCGTTTGCTTCACGGGTGGCTACTCTCGTCAATCGGATCCGCGCGCTTGGAGAAAACCTCACGGAGGCCTCGGTTGTCCGGCGGTTCTTGCGCGCAGCCCCTCCCCGGTACCTGCAAATTGTCACGGCGATCGAGCAGTGCGTCGATCTCGCGACTCTCTCCATCGACGATCTTGTCGGACGGTACAAGGCTCACGATGAGCGGATGCGGTACAGTCTTGGGGACGGGAGGAACGACGAGCTTGTGATGCTCACAAAGGCGCAGTGGATCGCCCTCAAAAAGCAAGGCGGATCCACGAGCAGCAGCAAGAAGAAGGGAAAGCAGCGCTCGGCGAGAAAGAACTTCGCCGACTCGGACGACGACTCAGACGATGAGGCTGCACCACCACCGAGGAGAAAGTTTGACATCAGGAAAGTGAGGTGTTATAACTGTGGCCTCCTTGGCCACTTCAAGGCTGACTGCGAGGAAGCACCGAAGCAGAAGGCGCTCATAGCCCAGCAAGAAGATGATAGTGACATGATGTTGATGTGCGAACTCGTGGATACGAAGGATCCAGTTCTTCAAGCGTCGGCTAAAGAAACAGTCGTGCTCCGTGAAGAAAAAGTTTGCTCTCAAGATTATGGTTCGGAAACTCGTGTCGACGCTACGGACATGGGTGGTGATTTCAAAGATTATGTCGAAGTTACGGGCTTAAGTGCTAACTTCGCTGGATCGGATGCAGCGATCGCTGCATGTGCACGACCATGGAGAGGTAGTCTTTGTGTGGTGCGTCCAAAAGAGGTTAGCTGCGACCGAAAGAGCAGTTCAAAAGATTGCCAGGCGAGGCGAGACGCAGGACGAACTACGCTCGGACCAGGAGAGCATTGCGCGCACATGGCGGCAGACACGACAAGGAGCGGCGTCGTGTACACCGTGTCAGATAGCGTGGTGAGCGTAGGCATCGTGTCACACACCGCGTCACTCTCAGCAAGCACGCATGGCAGCCCAGTTGCTGGCGATGGTAGTAGCACAACAGCAACCCAAGGCAGGAACACCACGTACAAGACATGTACAACAGCTCTACCAGGAGGAAAGTCACTACTATGTGAAAGTCTAATATGTGGGCTAGAAAGTGGGCACGGTCCAGAAAGAAAAGATGGACCAAAAGTGGAGTCTTCAGATGGGAGAGAAGCGAACCAGGGATCTAGTCTATCTAGCAGTATTGTGGACACAGACCTATGTGACGGGTCAGAAGAGGAGCTGGACCAGGACAGAAGCCAAAACGCGGGTGGTGATGGGCAAGGCCCATTGCCTGGTGGCCTGCATGGGGTTTCGCCTGGTGGCCTGTGTGTGGGCAAGAGCTCATTTACAGCTGCGGTGTTGCCGAACAGTCCAGCAGGGACGTCGACAACGCATGTGGAGGAAAGGACACCACCTACACCCAAACATCTACAGCCGGTGTTACACCCATATCTGAGGAATACTCTTCGGACGATTGACCCGGTAATGATGAACGGGAGTGGGCGATGGTGTCATGCTATGAAAGAAGAGTTGGGGTCGATCCATGACAATAATACATGGGAGCTTGTGGATCTTTCCAACAATGAAAAGGCGATAGAGCTCAAGTGGCAATTTAAGGTCAGGAAAGATGTTGAAGGGTGCATGAAGCACAAAGTGAGGTTTGTGGCCAAAGAGTATGTGCAAGAGGAAAGTATGGACTTCAAAGAAGTGTTCGTTCTCATTGCAAAGATGGAGTCGGTGAGATTACTCATCGCTCTCGCGGCTCAGGAATCATGGAAGATACATCACATGGATGTAAACTCCGCGTTTTTGAATGGCGAGATAGAAGGAGATGTGTATGTGAATCAACCGCCGGGTTTCATCAAAGAGGGAGAAGAGCACAAGGTACTGAAGTTACACAAAATCTTGTATGGGCTATGGCAAGGACATCGGGAGTGGAACATCAAACTTGATCGGACATTGATTTCTCTTGGATTTGAGAAAGCCCCACTAGAGCATGCAATGTACAAGAGAGGTGAAGGAAGGGATCGTCTACTAGTTGGCATCTACGTCGACGACCTATTGATTACTGGAGCAGATGAAGAGGTGATTGCAAAGTTCAAGTTACAAATGAAGGAGATTTTCAAGAGGGATGATCTAGGTCTCTTGAGCTTCTACCCCGGGATAGAAGTACATCAAAAGACAGAGGAGATCACACCATTTTTGTCCGGTTTTTTTCGTAGGTTTTTTTTCTAGGTTTTTTTTGGTCCCGCCCCCTCCCCAGCTCACGCACAGAGTCAAAAAACATCCCGAAAAAAAAACAGTCTTATCGATCCCCTCAAGGAGACCGCGCCGCCGTCTTGCGATCGAGAAGACGCTACCGGATCTCGTGTGATCTCGCTGGCGCATACGTACGGGATCGCCGCAGCGGACGTAGGGGTCACGTCATATCTCGTCGCCGACGAGGTACGGGATCGCCGCCGCCGACCTTCCTCAATCTTTTGTCTAGGGTTCCCCGCCTCCTTAGCCGCCGCCGCACGCCCGCAGCCCTCCTCCGCTCCGCCCCGACCATCCACATCCCGCTCCTCCTCACGCCCACGCCGTCCTCCTTCTCAAGCCATCACGGTCGCCTCCCCTCCTTCGTGACCGGCCTGCGTGATTGTTGGAGTTAAACACGTCTCCGTCTCCTAGCCGGCTCGGACTAGGAGTCAGTCACCTAATAGGTTTATGTATAGGCTAGCTATACTAGTGTATATATGGAACCATCACTTGTAATCTTTGTACCGATCAAGATCAAATCAATACAAAGAAAGTTCAGGACCGATACGGTCCTGTGGCCATCCAAATCGATCAAGTGTTCGTGTACGTAGCCTGCGCCGAGTCGATCAAAGTACAGATCGATCAAGTGTGCGTACGTGCTCGTATTGTGTCCCGGCTAGAGGTGCTAGTGCTTAGTACTAGTACACGTCAGGAAGAATCGATTGGAGATAAACTAGCAGGAGGCTAGCTTTGTGTTGCGGTGCACCTCGACGTAAAAGCACTTCGTCGAGTTCGTCAGTGAGCTTCGTTCGTCATCGTCGTTCGTCGTCAGTCATATTGCCGTCACCGGAAGTACTCGGCGTCGGGACTGGGCCAACAATTGGTATCAGAGCAAGGTTGATCTTCTAGTAACGGAGGATCATGGCGGACGACAAGAAGAACAAGCAGCTGGCGGAGTACTCCGGCGCGGCTAAAGTATTTGCTGCTCCGGCGAGTTCGTCGTACCCACGATTTGATCGCGAGAACTTCGGGGTGTGGAAGGCCCTCATGGAGTGTGGTCTCCGCGCCAACGAGCTATGGGACGCGGTCGACCCAGGAGGCGACGCCTTCAAGAAGGAGGGAGCCGAGCACCGGAAGGATCGGCAGGCGGCGTCGGCGATTTACTCGGTGATGCCGATGGATGTCCTCCAGCACCTAATCGCCAAAGCAACGGCGAAGGAGGTGTGGGATACGCTGAAGCTCATGTTTGAGGGACACACCCGCGTCAAGCAAGCCAATCTCCAAACTCTCCTAAGGAACTACGAGACTTTGGTCATGGGCGACGATGAGTCCGTGGATGCGTTTGCTTCACGGGTGGCTACTCTCGTCAATCGGATCCGCGCGCTTGGAGAAAACCTCACGGAGGCCTCGGTTGTCCGGCGGTTCTTGCGCGCAGCCCCTCCCCGGTACCTGCAAATTGTCACGGCGATCGAGCAGTGCGTCGATCTCGCGACTCTCTCCATCGACGATCTTGTCGGACGGTACAAGGCTCACGATGAGCGGATGCGGTACAGTCTTGGGGACGGGAGGAACGACGAGCTTGTGATGCTCACAAAGGCGCAGTGGATCGCCCTCAAAAAGCAAGGCGGATCCACGAGCAGCAGCAAGAAGAAGGGAAAGCAGCGCTCGGCGAGAAAGAACTTCGCCGACTCGGACGACGACTCAGACGATGAGGCTGCACCACCACCGAGGAGAAAGTTTGACATCAGGAAAGTGAGGTGTTATAACTGTGGCCTCCTTGGCCACTTCAAGGCTGACTGCGAGGAAGCACCGAAGCAGAAGGCGCTCATAGCCCAGCAAGAAGATGATAGTGACATGATGTTGATGTGCGAACTCGTGGA
Organism: Aegilops tauschii subsp. strangulata; assembly: GCF_002575655.3. Lineage (NCBI taxonomy): Eukaryota > Viridiplantae > Streptophyta > Magnoliopsida > Poales > Poaceae > Aegilops > Aegilops tauschii. The sequence continues at coordinate 643,689,946 of NC_053036.3, read as the reverse complement.
TACGAAGGATCCAGTTCTTCAAGCGTCGGCTAAAGAAACAGTCGTGCTCCGTGAAGAAAAAGTTTGCTCTCAAGATTATGGTTCGGAAACTCGTGTCGACGCTACGGACATGGGTGGTGATTTCAAAGATTATGTCGAAGTTACGGGCTTAAGTGCTAACTTCGCTGGATCGGATGCAGCGATCGCTGCATGTGCACGACCATGGAGAGGTAGTCTTTGTGTGGTGCGTCCAAAAGAGGTTAGCTGCGACCGAAAGAGCAGTTCAAAAGATTGCCAGGCGAGGCGAGACGCAGGACGAACTACGCTCGGACCAGGAGAGCATTGCGCGCACATGGCGGCAGACACGACAAGGAGCGGCGTCGTGTACACCGTGTCAGATAGCGTGGTGAGCGTAGGCATCGTGTCACACACCGCGTCACTCTCAGCAAGCACGCATGGCAGCCCAGTTGCTGGCGATGGTAGTAGCACAACAGCAACCCAAGGCAGGAACACCACGTACAAGACATGTACAACAGCTCTACCAGGAGGAAAGTCACTACTATGTGAAAGTCTAATATGTGGGCTAGAAAGTGGGCACGGTCCAGAAAGAAAAGATGGACCAAAAGTGGAGTCTTCAGATGGGAGAGAAGCGAACCAGGGATCTAGTCTATCTAGCAGTATTGTGGACACAGACCTATGTGACGGGTCAGAAGAGGAGCTGGACCAGGACAGAAGCCAAAACGCGGGTGGTGATGGGCAAGGCCCATTGCCTGGTGGCCTGCATGGGGTTTCGCCTGGTGGCCTGTGTGTGGGCAAGAGCTCATTTACAGCTGCGGTGTTGCCGAACAGTCCAGCAGGGACGTCGACAACGCATGTGGAGGAAAGGACACCACCTACACCCAAACATCTACAGCCGGTGTTACACCCATATCTGAGGAATACTCTTCGGACGATTGACCCGGTAATGATGAACGGGAGTGGGCGATGGTGTCATGCTATGAAAGAAGAGTTGGGGTCGATCCATGACAATAATACATGGGAGCTTGTGGATCTTTCCAACAATGAAAAGGCGATAGAGCTCAAGTGGCAATTTAAGGTCAGGAAAGATGTTGAAGGGTGCATGAAGCACAAAGTGAGGTTTGTGGCCAAAGAGTATGTGCAAGAGGAAAGTATGGACTTCAAAGAAGTGTTCGTTCTCATTGCAAAGATGGAGTCGGTGAGATTACTCATCGCTCTCGCGGCTCAGGAATCATGGAAGATACATCACATGGATGTAAACTCCGCGTTTTTGAATGGCGAGATAGAAGGAGATGTGTATGTGAATCAACCGCCGGGTTTCATCAAAGAGGGAGAAGAGCACAAGGTACTGAAGTTACACAAAATCTTGTATGGGCTATGGCAAGGACATCGGGAGTGGAACATCAAACTTGATCGGACATTGATTTCTCTTGGATTTGAGAAAGCCCCACTAGAGCATGCAATGTACAAGAGAGGTGAAGGAAGGGATCGTCTACTAGTTGGCATCTACGTCGACGACCTATTGATTACTGGAGCAGATGAAGAGGTGATTGCAAAGTTCAAGTTACAAATGAAGGAGATTTTCAAGAGGGATGATCTAGGTCTCTTGAGCTTCTACCCCGGGATAGAAGTACATCAAAAGACAGAGGAGATCACACCATTTTTGTCCGGTTTTTTTCGTAGGTTTTTTTTCTAGGTTTTTTTTGGTCCCGCCCCCTCCCCAGCTCACGCACAGAGTCAAAAAACATCCCGAAAAAAAAACAGTCTTATCGATCCCCTCAAGGAGACCGCGCCGCCGTCTTGCGATCGAGAAGACGCTACCGGATCTCGTGTGATCTCGCTGGCGCATACGTACGGGATCGCCGCAGCGGACGTAGGGGTCACGTCATATCTCGTCGCCGACGAGGTACGGGATCGCCGCCGCCGACCTTCCTCAATCTTTTGTCTAGGGTTCCCCGCCTCCTTAGCCGCCGCCGCACGCCCGCAGCCCTCCTCCGCTCCGCCCCGACCATCCACATCCTGCTCCTCCTCACGCCCACGCCGTCCTCCTTCTCAAGCCATCACGGTCGCCTCCCCTCCTTCGTGACCGGCCTGCGTGATTGTTGGAGTTAAACACGTCTCCGTCTCCTAGCCGGCTCGGACTAGGAGTCAGTCACCTAATAGGTTTATGTATAGGCTAGCTATACTAGTGTATATATGGAACCATCACTTGTAATCTTTGTACCGATCAAGATCAAATCAATACAAAGAAAGTTCAGGACCGATACGGTCCTGTGGCCATCCAAATCGATCAAGTGTTCGTGTACGTAGCCTGCGCCGAGTCGATCAAAGTACAGATCGATCAAGTGTGCGTACGTGCTCGTATTGTGTCCCGGCTAGAGGTGCTAGTGCTTAGTACTAGTACACGTCAGGAAGAATCGATTGGAGATAAACTAGCAGGAGGCTAGCTTTGTGTTGCGGTGCACCTCGACGTAAAAGCACTTCGTCGAGTTCGTCAGTGAGCTTCGTTCGTCATCGTCGTTCGTCGTCAGTCATATTGCCGTCACCGGAAGTACTCGGCGTCGGGACTGGGCCAACAATTGGTATCAGAGCAAGGTTGATCTTCTAGTAACGGAGGATCATGGCGGACGACAAGAAGAACAAGCAGCTGGCGGAGTACTCCGGCGCGGCTAAAGTATTTGCTGCTCCGGCGAGTTCGTCGTACCCACGATTTGATCGCGAGAACTTCGGGGTGTGGAAGGCCCTCATGGAGTGTGGTCTCCGCGCCAACGAGCTATGGGACGCGGTCGACCCAGGAGGCGACGCCTTCAAGAAGGAGGGAGCCGAGCACCGGAAGGATCGGCAGGCGGCGTCGGCGATTTACTCGGTGATGCCGATGGATGTCCTCCAGCACCTAATCGCCAAAGCAACGGCGAAGGAGGTGTGGGATACGCTGAAGCTCATGTTTGAGGGACACACCCGCGTCAAGCAAGCCAATCTCCAAACTCTCCTAAGGAACTACGAGACTTTGGTCATGGGCGACGATGAGTCCGTGGATGCGTTTGCTTCACGGGTGGCTACTCTCGTCAATCGGATCCGCGCGCTTGGAGAAAACCTCACGGAGGCCTCGGTTGTCCGGCGGTTCTTGCGCGCAGCCCCTCCCCGGTACCTGCAAATTGTCACGGCGATCGAGCAGTGCGTCGATCTCGCGACTCTCTCCATCGACGATCTTGTCGGACGGTACAAGGCTCACGATGAGCGGATGCGGTACAGTCTTGGGGACGGGAGGAACGACGAGCTTGTGATGCTCACAAAGGCGCAGTGGATCGCCCTCAAAAAGCAAGGCGGATCCACGAGCAGCAGCAAGAAGAAGGGAAAGCAGCGCTCGGCGAGAAAGAACTTCGCCGACTCGGACGACGACTCAGACGATGAGGCTGCACCACCACCGAGGAGAAAGTTTGACATCAGGAAAGTGAGGTGTTATAACTGTGGCCTCCTTGGCCACTTCAAGGCTGACTGCGAGGAAGCACCGAAGCAGAAGGCGCTCATAGCCCAGCAAGAAGATGATAGTGACATGATGTTGATGTGCGAACTCGTGGATACGAAGGATCCAGTTCTTCAAGCGTCGGCTAAAGAAACAGTCGTGCTCCGTGAAGAAAAAGTTTGCTCTCAAGATTATGGTTCGGAAACTCGTGTCGACGCTACGGACATGGGTGGTGATTTCAAAGATTATGTCGAAGTTACGGGCTTAAGTGCTAACTTCGCTGGATCGGATGCAGCGATCGCTGCATGTGCACGACCATGGAGAGGTAGTCTTTGTGTGGTGCGTCCAAAAGAGGTTAGCTGCGACCGAAAGAGCAGTTCAAAAGATTGCCAGGCGAGGCGAGACGCAGGACGAACTACGCTCGGACCAGGAGAGCATTGCGCGCACATGGCGGCAGACACGACAAGGAGCGGCGTCGTGTACACCGTGTCAGATAGCGTGGTGAGCGTAGGCATCGTGTCACACACCGCGTCACTCTCAGCAAGCACGCATGGCAGCCCAGTTGCTGGCGATGGTAGTAGCACAACAGCAACCCAAGGCAGGAACACCACGTACAAGACATGTACAACAGCTCTACCAGGAGGAAAGTCACTACTATGTGAAAGTCTAATATGTGGGCTAGAAAGTGGGCACGGTCCAGAAAGAAAAGATGGACCAAAAGTGGAGTCTTCAGATGGGAGAGAAGCGAACCAGGGATCTAGTCTATCTAGCAGTATTGTGGACACAGACCTATGTGACGGGTCAGAAGAGGAGCTGGACCAGGACAGAAGCCAAAACGCGGGTGGTGATGGGCAAGGCCCATTGCCTGGTGGCCTGCATGGGGTTTCGCCTGGTGGCCTGTGTGTGGGCAAGAGCTCATTTACAGCTGCGGTGTTGCCGAACAGTCCAGCAGGGACGTCGACAACGCATGTGGAGGAAAGGACACCACCTACACCCAAACATCTACAGCCGGTGTTACACCCATATCTGAGGAATACTCTTCGGACGATTGACCCGGTAATGATGAACGGGAGTGGGCGATGGTGTCATGCTATGAAAGAAGAGTTGGGGTCGATCCATGACAATAATACATGGGAGCTTGTGGATCTTTCCAACAATGAAAAGGCGATAGAGCTCAAGTGGCAATTTAAGGTCAGGAAAGATGTTGAAGGGTGCATGAAGCACAAAGTGAGGTTTGTGGCCAAAGAGTATGTGCAAGAGGAAAGTATGGACTTCAAAGAAGTGTTCGTTCTCATTGCAAAGATGGAGTCGGTGAGATTACTCATCGCTCTCGCGGCTCAGGAATCATGGAAGATACATCACATGGATGTAAACTCCGCGTTTTTGAATGGCGAGATAGAAGGAGATGTGTATGTGAATCAACCGCCGGGTTTCATCAAAGAGGGAGAAGAGCACAAGGTACTGAAGTTACACAAAATCTTGTATGGGCTATGGCAAGGACATCGGGAGTGGAACATCAAACTTGATCGGACATTGATTTCTCTTGGATTTGAGAAAGCCCCACTAGAGCATGCAATGTACAAGAGAGGTGAAGGAAGGGATCGTCTACTAGTTGGCATCTACGTCGACGACCTATTGATTACTGGAGCAGATGAAGAGGTGATTGCAAAGTTCAAGTTACAAATGAAGGAGATTTTCAAGAGGGATGATCTAGGTCTCTTGAGCTTCTACCCCGGGATAGAAGTACATCAAAAGACAGAGGAGATCACACCATTTTTGTCCGGTTTTTTTCGTAGGTTTTTTTTCTAGGTTTTTTTTGGTCCCGCCCCCTCCCCAGCTCACGCACAGAGTCAAAAAACATCCCGAAAAAAAAACAGTCTTATCGATCCCCTCAAGGAGACCGCGCCGCCGTCTTGCGATCGAGAAGACGCTACCGGATCTCGTGTGATCTCGCTGGCGCATACGTACGGGATCGCCGCAGCGGACGTAGGGGTCACGTCATATCTCGTCGCCGACGAGGTACGGGATCGCCGCCGCCGACCTTCCTCAATCTTTTGTCTAGGGTTCCCCGCCTCCTTAGCCGCCGCCGCACGCCCGCAGCCCTCCTCCGCTCCGCCCCGACCATCCACATCCTGCTCCTCCTCACGCCCACGCCGTCCTCCTTCTCAAGCCATCACCGTCGCCTCCCCTCCTTCGTGACCGGCCTGCGTGATTGTTGGAGTTAAACACGTCTCCGTCTCCTAGCCGGCTCGGACTAGGAGTCAGTCACCTAATAGGTTTATGTATAGGCTAGCTATACTAGTGTATATATGGAACCATCACTTGTAATCTTTGTACCGATCAAGATCAAATCAATACAAAGAAAGTTCAGGACCGATACGGTCCTGTGGCCATCCAAATCGATCAAGTGTTCGTGTACGTAGCCTGCGCCGAGTCGATCAAAGTACAGATCGATCAAGTGTGCGTACGTGCTCGTATTGTGTCCCGGCTAGAGGTGCTAGTGCTTAGTACTAGTACACGTCAGGAAGAATCGATTGGAGATAAACTAGCAGGAGGCTAGCTTTGTGTTGCGGTGCACCTCGACGTAAAAGCACTTCGTCGAGTTCGTCAGTGAGCTTCGTTCGTCATCGTCGTTCGTCGTCAGTCATATTGCCGTCACCGGAAGTACTCGGCGTCGGGACTGGACCAACAGTGATCCCAACGCGAGGGGACGACGTCGACCATGGAGCGGAGCCTGTGGGACGAGGTGGAGAATGCCGCGGCGGTGACGGGCACCGCGTACGTGGTACCACCACACACCATGGTGGGGACGAGAGGTGTTGCAGCCCTTCCCTCGAGCTTGACTCCGGCGGTCCAGCCCGGCGACGACGATGACATGATCCCTACCGGTAATGACCACGACGTGCTCCGGCCCAACAGCCTCGACCTCAACAAGCCCCGTCGAGATTCATCAGCCCATCCATCTCTTCTTTTACCACCAGGGGTTGAGGAGGAGCACCATCAACTCACTTGATTGGTTGTCTACTCAGATAGAATCGAAGATGAAGTACGTGACCATCATAGCTACTGTTGGATTCATGTATATACATTGATTCTTCATCCAATTTTGTCTACTGTTTTTTAAATGACGGATGAGTGGATCTGATGAAGGAGAGAGGGTGAGAAGAAGAGACGTTGTGGGGCTGGTAGCGGGTGAGAATAGTCTAGCTAGACGGCAATCAAGGATTTCCAGAAAAGGCGGCAGACTGAAATCCATGACGACATGAACACTACCACGACATCATCACGGATGTGACGGAGGTACCTATGTTTCCTCAGTCCTACTAGGAAAGTTTTCATATTATCCCGGTTCCATGTTAAGATTGTTTGTAGAGTAATCCAAAGCAATATTGTGTGTGCATTCTGTATAAAATGCGTAGGCTTAGTTTTTCTTAATCGGCCTGCTACACATTCTTGTATCGATGCATAAGGTCAAAATTATTGGTTCCAGCTGAAATATCTTTCCCCTGCATTTTACACCAAGGGAGATTCAGTACAGAAGTGAGGTGCATAAGTATAACAAAAATGTAGGCAAGATACCGGAGTGCAGGCTTCAACATTCAGTCATTGTGGCCATCATGCACTCCTATTTCATAATCTACCTTGCATGTTTTATATTTCAGAATGCATTTGATTTAGCATAGCCGTCCCATCCATCCTAGATGCTAATAAATTGTGTAACTCTACCTACGTTCTTTTTTGAATGTGCAGAAATAGCGTTCGGCTGCAAAGATGGGGTATGTTTTTTTACATGTTAACCATAGACTCGACAAAAGAAGCTATTTTGCCAAAGAACTGCTTGTCAACTATGGTATTTAAGCTCGGGGATGCTAACTCAACGAGGTGTATTGAGGCTTTAAATTTGGAGGTACTATTTTTTTCCATATACAGAAATGTATACCTCTGAGCATCTAGAAAATCTTACATTAGGTAGATAACATTTGCCTTCCGAAAAATTCCCTAGAACATGAGATTGTGACTCTTAAGATAAGTTGTTTAATAGTGAGTGTTGTTATATTTATGCAAGCTAGATGATATTAAAAAATATATTTCCCTTTCGGGGAACGAATTGTACTTTATACTAGCTGTTACAGAAATATTGGAACAAAGTGTGCATGATAGTTCTTTTTAGAATACGGAAAAAACTTTGTGTCCCGATGAATTCACAGAAAAAGATATTTGAATTTATGTGCAAGTCTAATAAAGGGCCACTTCTAAAATAGAATACCACACCTTTTTTCAAAATAACCGACGGGCTGATGCTGTTGCAACTTGTGGCGGGGATGGCCATGTGGCAGTCGTGTGTGCGCTGCTTGTGCTGGGCACCGATGTGGAGGCCCCTGATTGGAAGGGACGCCATTGGAGATACTGCAGGAGATGGTTGTGGCATGCTGATGGAGCTAGGAGCAGAAGCGGAGGCGCTGGACCCGACTCTCTTCGTAGCGACGCTAACCTGCTGGTCCTTGATGGTGTTGGTACATACATGCTTTGAGAAAGATAATCACTTAGGTATGATTCCCAGCTCTCACTACCTCTGCGTGATGCAATTAAAATTTCAAATCTTTATTGTTATTTGCAACTAATTTTTGTGGCTGATTGGACAATATCCGTTACTAACTTACTTTCTTCAAATGACTTGGCAATGATCTGATACAATTTCATAGTGTTTTACTTTATTTCTGTAACGGTTATCTTGTAAATTCAGTTTGTTTTAAAGGTTTGCCATGTTTCTTTAAAAATTTACCCAGTTAATTTGTATATCTGCTCCACTGGGAAGCTGCTGCAACCTTTCAAGTTTGGCTCTTGCACCATTGTTTCATATTTGTGTGATCTATTAGTATATCTTACATAGATCATTATATGAAAATCTTAACCCTTATGCGGTCGCGGTCATGTTACGTGTTGACTGTATAGTTTGTACTACAAATCATGGCGTTGAACTTGCAAAATCAGGTTAATGTTGCTCTGATATAATTATGTACGAAGTGATATGAAGGTGTGCTCATGTCTTGCAAGATTTCATGCAAGACGTCCTGCTTCCGTATCAGGTAAAGGTGCACATCATTGACACCATTGATGCACGAGCACTGATTTTGTTTTCATCTTTGGATGTTATTTTTATTGACCATTTTTATACATAACTATGTACTTTCTTTACCGATAATTAGGTGAATTCATTATAGTTTTAAATTATCTATATGGAGGTCACATTGGTTTTTAGATATTTAATCCCCGGTGAAGTGTTGGGCATTATCAATGCTGCTGATATTTAATCCCCAGTGAAGTGTTGGGCATTATCAATACTGTTGCATTACAAATTGTGAGGAGCAGATCGTAGTTTTCGGTAATTACTATAGAAATTCGTGGTATTATCCTGGCTAAGACAGTGATGTCTTTGTTGTGTTGCATAAATTCATGGAGTGATTCATATTTTCTTAACTCCTTTCTCATGTATTCTTACTGCAACAATAACACAACTACTCTTTCATCTATGGTGTTAAAAATAACGATGAGTAACATACAGAAAGGCAGGACTTTCAGTTTCTTATTTAGATTTTGCAACTTAGCCATGAATGTGAATGTGTAGGAATAATGCCAAAATTACCTAAATGAATTGCAATAAGGTTTTTATGTTTATTATTCAAGTCAAACCTTGCCACTTGGATCCCTTCTAATTGATTGGCTTCCATGCAGGATGATGTGGTGCTTACGGGAGGTAGATGGCGTAGAGAGAACATTCTATTTGAATAATTGCCATTGTGAGATTTGTAACTAATATCAAAGTTAAGTATTTCGCACCATATACAGAAGGTGTAGATGGAACTGTACAATGGTTTATTTTACTGGAATACATCTATTCTTAACATGTTTGAGCAATTAAATGTTGTGGAAACTTGTGGCAGTCAAAGTTGAATGAACAATCAGATAGTGCACCTACAAGATGACATCCCTATATCTCCTAGAATAACTACTCATACATGGGACTTTATAGCATATCTCGCGAATGGATGTTGACACACCTACAAGGATGTACTAGATCGATGGCCAAGAGAGCTCACATTTAGTGATGTTTCTGTGCCGAAATTTCTATAGCCTTTAGTGATGCTTAATTCTGACGTGGGATGCAAAACAAGATAATTCAGTTCATGTGCACTATTACTAGCACGAGTAGTTCGGTTCTTGGTGAAAGCAATTGCCCTTTATCTCAGATTTTGCCACTCAAATTTCATTATTAGTTTATTATGTTACATTTCATTTCTGGCATGAGTATACAATATGCAATAAATTTATTTTCTACCCTTTTTTATTCAAATTAGAGTGATTGATGGTCCTGAATCCGTTGGTTTTAAAGTGTGCAATAATGAATCAAAATTATGTTTCTTGTGTACAATAATGAATCAATTTTGACCCACTCTATTTTTTGGTTTCCGGGGACTCGTCTCTTTGGAATATGGTGAAGCAATGGGGCATTGCTTATATCCAAGTTGTTTCAAGTTGCCTTTCCTCCTCAATTATAAATTCAATGAATATAGATGTAACCCACATGATGGAATGAGATGAGAACTATACATCCTGATTGCGGTTCATCCATTATGCAGCCATGAAAATACTGTAATTCTGCGGACCTTGTTTGGATAATATATCTGACTCTCAATTGCACGTGTAAAAAAAGGAAGTGCTAATTCTACCTATCCTCTTGTGGTATTCAGGGAAGATTATAAGCGAGCAACTGGTTGAAGTTAGTTTCCAATGATAGCGCGGGACAACCGGTCTACTCCTGGAAAAGGGAATGGTGTGTGTCATGGGGTAACGGTCTTTCTGTTGGCCTCGCGTGTTGGAGATAACATGAAAGATAGTCCAAACAACCATATTTCTCCCCCATATATGGTCTGGATTTAGGGGAGGCCGGACTGTCCAAACAGTTGAATTTTGGGGAGCTCGATGGGCATCCGTACACGTCTGGATGTATGTGGGAGGAATGAGCTTCGACCTTGAAGACGAACTTAGTCAGTTTTTTGATTTATTTATATGCACTATAGCCCGTAGCAACGCACAGGCATTCTACTAGTCATCCTATAATAACCTTCTCTCTCCACACTTCCCAGTCTCTCCCTTCCTCCACTCACCCTTCCTCCACTCACACTTGATAGAAGAGCATATAAGTCATGAATATTTTGTAAAATAAAACTAACGTCTCTCGGAATCCAACGTTGACAATCAGACATGTACCATCCACATGCAGATCGGTCCTGTGGCCTCGAGCACCATTTTAAACATGTACCCCCTCCGTTTCAAATTACTTGTCGCTGAAATGGATGTATCTAGAACTAAAATACATCTAGATACATCTATACGTGCGACAAGTAATTCGGAACGGAGGAAGTATGTGTGGGCGCTGTTGTCCTTGTTCCGATGGATACCCGTCGCTGCCGCGCAGAGGGCACGCACACGACCGTGTTACTTTACAGTGTCGCTGCCTTGATCTTCGTAATTTTTCTCGATGCCATCACCGGCCTTTACCCCGCCTCCAAATCTGCATTGCCACGATGGTACAGCACCAGCTCGTGCCAACAGTCACCCATGGGCACCATGCATCCGAACAAGATTTATTCCTTGTCCATTGGGACATCCCGTCGTAACCTACAAGTTTTGGTAGTATGGATCTTAATATAACTGTAGAAATTCAATACATTCAAATAACCTACACGCAACTCAAAGACACAGTTTACACTCTGATGATAACCGGGTTGGGAAATGAGATGTAAATAATTAACTGAGATTCTTTCATCATCTTCAGAAACTAAAGTCGAAGTCTTGCTCTCTCTATGTTAGCTGACCAAATTTATGAGCATTGCGTCGCCGCCGCGCAACCTAGAGGGATGCCTCCGCGCGGGCTGCGGTCGTTTCAGCGGAGCCGAGCGGGCGCCGCCACGCTGCTCGTCGATCCGGACCCGGATGTTGATTGTGGCGGCAACATGATCAGGGGCTTGGGCTAGGGAATTTGAAAACCCGGGTGTAGTACACTCGAGTAGAATATGCACCCTCAAATGACAGCATGTGCTCTGTAATGAGCATATCTAGCACGACTAAAATTTGCAGGATAAAAGCAGAATTACTCTGCAGTACATAGGAGACGACACAGTTTTGCCCAATTTACACTCATAGTCAAATATGGGAATTCTAAGGTTCTCAACTCCCATTCAATCCATCCCCATGATATATGGACAATCACCTCATGTCACTCAAATTTAGTTACTTGCAGCACATGTTGTATTAGGCGTCTTAACTGAAACTTGTATTGTTTTAATTCATAGATGAAATATATGAAAACCTAATTAACAAAATACAATTATTTATAAGAGATGTGCATCAGTGTGAGGCATTGCTAGGCATTGCTATGGATAGTGGCGGAGCTAGCATTTGAGAACAGGGTGGTCTATCCCCTAAAAAAATTCATAAGAAGTATGACACATCAATGTTCTAACTAATTACCAATATCACATAGAAATAACTCAATATTGTCTTACAAACACACTAAGATTCTCAATTAATGCTATTTGGGCCAAAAATGATGTGCAAAATTATGCATGTGTTCGGTTCATCTACTGGATAGCATAGCACATAAAAAACCCTAAATCAGAAATTGGGTAGTTCATACCTTAAGTCATAAATTGGGAAGTACAGAAAAGACTATGTTGCTTCCGCCTGACTTGGGCACTCGGGCACTCGGGGGCAGGGGGACAACGCTACAGTCGTGCAGGACAGGGGCGCACGCGCACGCAGCTCGCAGGGGGGCGGGAAAGGGAGAATGGATCCTCCTCGGTGGCTGGGCTCCGGCAGGTGACCGGCAAGGGCGGCGAGCCGGCGATGGTGAGGCCGTCCGGCGTTGGGACTCAGGAGTCAGGACAAGGCGGGTGATTGCCTGGCTCGATCTGGACGAGGGCGTGCTGTGTCTGCGCTCGGGCCAATAAGTAAGTGTTATTGGGTCAATTTTTCATTCTGGACCAGTAACAGATCCATAGGCTGATTCAATATCTCAGGGTGGGCCGAGGTCCACCTTGGCCACCCTGTAATGCTTCTGGTGTTCCGCATAGCTACAAAACCTATGAATTCTAAAAAAAAAAGCTACAAAGCCTATGTTACGCCGATCCCACAATTCCGCCTCTTCTCGCGTGGTAACTTCAGCGGGCATTTGTCTCTTGCCTGTGTGCTCTTCCTCAGACTTCATATTTTGTGTTTGTTTAGCTAGCTTATTTTTAGTGGCAGCCCTTCCAAGGGCGTGTTAATCTCCTTCTTTCATCCGGTTGCCAGTTTTCGCTCAATTAAAGGTGTGCAAGAGATTTTCAAGAGCAGGGACTTTTCCATGGAGATCAATCAAGTTGGGTATTAAAGTGAAGAAAACATGAAGGACACGAGACATGGGAGTTGATGGAATTCATTGTTTCACTCTAAAAAAAACTTTATTCTTTATAGTGTCTTCTTCTGCATGTGCTCTTTCAAGAAGGCCTTCCACACATTCTTCTCTCGATAAGAGATGTAACGGATGATGTAATGCCAGCTATCGAAATAGTTGGCCAAAATAATTCAAGTTCATTGTCATCAATAAATCCATTGGATTTCTTTTCATTCTGAATCACCGACTTCACTTCCATAGCAACTTGCTTTTCAACCTGATCTAAAGAAGAAGAAAAAAACGAGTTCTCCAGCACATGTGCAATCTCTAGATCTAAAAGTTTCCAACGATGGATAACAAGGGTTTCTCTAAAAAAATCCAAAGAAAAGGCAAAAAAAATCATGAGGAATTGATTATTTGCAAATATCATAAAATTCATAATGTACTATCAGAACAATCTGTGTATGCGTAGTCTGATAAGCTTTTACTTCTCCAAGATGGAAACAACGAGCATACTCACACATAAGAAAATTATACACTCAGAGCTATACCAAAGTAGATTAGGCTTTATCAATAGCTAAGAGCAAGGAGCTCAATGACAGAAGTCCAGAAGGTCTTGTAGTCTCAAGGGCAGGGGTGACATTCAAAACTTCATGAACTATAGTGTGAAGTTTCTTACTTAGTTCACTATGTAGCTGCACAAATTTGTACATTCTCTAAGCTTCATGAGATCTAACTAATTTCTCTCACGCTACTCTATTGCGTCGAGCAGGTGTTTAATTGATATTTTGATAGACAAGAGTCTTATCAGTTACAGCACAAACTGGTGGTGCTATTTATTGGATATGATTTTTTATTTTCTAATAAGGGAGTGCTTTTACACATAACTACATAAGCATCACAAGGCACCTGAAGTAGAGCCATGATCAAAATCTGTGTTCGGTGTATTCCAATATCTAAAGAGAGCAACAAGAATAACAAGATTCCAATCTCACTATCATCATTGAATTAATAGCTTTTAGTGCAATGAGGGGATCAACCGGATTACCTTCACATTGCCAGTAACTGCAAAGTTCGTGTCAACTTCTTGCTTAAATTTGTAGATTGATTGCATTGGCCGCCAATATATAATACAAGATTCAAATCTCCCTCCATAAGTCAGTACAACAAACTTAAATGCAAGATAAAAAAACTTGTATCATAAAAAAATAGAAAATGAAGATGCATATACGAATGATGTCAATTTTCAATGCTAAGCTAGAATATTATCAGATCAGCAAAACAAAACTTGGACATATTCATTCGGAAACTCAGGTAGGGGACAACGTCTAAATATTTTATCAACTTGAACAAGATTGAAAACAAATAACAAGAAATATATGCACAATACAAAAGTGTCTCTTACCATGACAAGACCCAATATACGTTATCCTCTTTCTCATTATATCAGTGCAGAAAAATATCACAAATTTCTGATCAAAACAACATTGTTCTCCTTGCTTAGGGTTACCGTGTGGGGCAGGGCAATGGAGAGGAAGATGTGCAGTTCAATCACGGCCGAGGGAACTGTGGCGGCGCCTGGTCAGATCCGGAAGAACCTCGTCATCTATGCCTGTTTGCACTACCTACATGCCGCTACTGCATGCCGCTAGGCCGAGGGACACACTCGGCGGCGTGCAGCGGATAGATAGGAGGCAAAGGCACGTGGGGAGGTTGACCGAGAGAGATTGTTCGGGTGAGAGAAAGAGAATCTGACGAATCATGGGGACCGCGAGATCAAGCTCTTAGTATATTCCTGATTTTGGGGCTGATTTGTTTCCGTGTGAGTTGGGCTTGACTCTGCGTTGACCAAATCAGCGGAGGGTGGGGCTGGCTATTCCTTCCATTGATCGATGGGTATCATCAAAAGTAGAGATAAATGATTTTTTATGGGAGAGATTATTGATGTTTTTTTTTTTAGAATCTGATTGAGTTAATGCACGTGTCAAATGGGCCGGCCCAAGTAGGCCGCTGTGACGGGACGTGAAAGGTGGGCCACAGATAGAAGTGGTTGGATGAGCTAGGAGTGAGGCAAGACTACCAACTCAGACATTAAGAGTAGAGAAGATTTGTGTGGAGGGAGTATTGCTTTTCTTATTTCATGATTATGAAAAAAAAAGTCAGGAAAGATCAAAACTAGCAGTGAATTCTCCTGTCAGGGTTAATCCGCAAGAATAATCCTCCTCCTCACCGAAGGAAGTTGCTTCTTCTGTCAGGCCATCTCAACAGGCAACTGCTTGCAAACCAGAACCATGCAAAATGCTAACTGGCATGTTCCTTTCTACTGGTAGACTTGCATCCACAGTTTTCTTACATTATATTCACATTCGCATTTTCCATACAGTAAATCAAGTACAGTAAACTAATCAGCCAGTCCTAAGCTTCAGATATTGAGCAGTCCTACAGGCTACAGTTAAATGGCACGAAACTGCATATGGATAATTCTGTAAAGTACAAACATTCAGATCTATATTCGCACTATCTGAAGCCATCACAAACAAGCAAACAGATCCCATGCTTCAGATGATACTCGGCCAGCACCAAAATCCTCTTCAGTTTCAGCGTGGCATCTACGGTCTGAGGAAGCCGTGGTTGATGAATTCTTGCAAGGACAGCCGCTTCACTGAAAACAAAACAGGCGCCCAGACGTCAGCTATGCATAACCATCCGGAGTTTCAGCATTTTGGTTGGCGGAAGAGGCGGCATGACCAGCGTCCAAGACAGACCTGGATTCGTGCATAGTAGTCTGGTGCATATGTCGATGCAATCAGGATGCAGGCTGGGTACCACGAGTTGCGAGAACGGAAGGGAGCCAGTTCTGTTTATACATTGAAGCATCTGAAGAGACCAACATGTGAGCCAAGGACCGTTCCAAAATCTAAGTCTCTGAAATCATGATTAAACAAAGTTGGCGAGTGAAAGCGCATGACCTGCACATTGCTTCTACCACGGAATGGTGGGTAGCCGTTCAAGAGCTCAAAGAGGATCGCGCCGATACTCCACAAGTCTACCTGCACACAGGAGATGTTCAGATTTGTGCCATTCGTTGTGGCAAAAAAAATGTTGGGCACGTGAGCATATACAGCATACCTTGTCATCGTACTTCTGAAATAGCATGACTTCAGGGGCCATGTACAAGCGGGTGCCACAGGCTGTCTCCGCATACTCCCCAGGATGAAGAACCCTAGTAAAGAGCAACAAATGTGACTGTATTTTTGTTTGTCCAGAAACTTGATTGCGTAACTAACGAGCCTTATTTATCACGCAGAACCACTCCACCATGTTTAGCATCATTACATATATTTTTGGTTTCTGCTACTCTGATGTGGTTCAGTAGCTAATAGATGTTGAAAGAACGTCCAATGATTGATTTCAAAGTTGACCAAAAGAACAGCAGCGGTTGCTACGATGAATGGCATATTTTTCCTGCAACTACTCATACATGATAAAATGAGTACTTGTCAACACAAGAACTGCCATTTCAGAACTAACCTGGACAGACCAAAATCGGATATCTTGAGTATCGCATCGCTGCCAAGACAAGAGAGTAGGATATTCTGCAACAATTCATTCAACAGCTCTATCAATTCAAAATTGACAGTTAGAAAGCACTAAACAAATAATTTAATAAGGGATTTCAGTCCCTGGACCTCAGGTTTCAAGTCCCGGTGGACGACGTGGTGCCGGCGGAGCACTTGCAAACCAGCTCCTGCCAGCCACAAGGGGGCAAGCTCCAGTTTTTACACATCACATCGAATCGAAATCGATGGTGGAAACAAGAATTCCGCGAACAATTGGGGAATACAGTAGATGATAGGGTGAATTACCGATCTGTCTCATGAAATTCCTGGCGACGCTCTCCTCCACCCTGCCGCCGCTCCGCTCGATGTAGGTCGCCAGGTCTCCCCCCTCGCAGAGCTCCATGACGAGGTAGATGCAGCCTGGGGTCTGTCTGAGACAGAGCAGAATAAGCGACTCGATTGGTACAAGAAGACGAGAAGGGGGGCTTGGGGACGTACGTACCCGGACGACGTCGAGGAGGCGGATGATGTTGGGGTGGCTGACGGCGGCGAGGAAGCGGAGCTCGCAGTCGAGGCTGTCGCGGAGGCGGCCGGGGAGGCCGGCCAGCCGCACCTGCTTCACCGCCGCGGGGGCGCCGGTCGACAGCCGCACCGCGCGCCACACCGACGTGGCCGGGGGCCGCCCGCCGAGGCGCTCGCGCAGCTCGTAGCCGCCCACCACCGTCGGCGGCGTCTCCGTGCTCCTCCCTGCCATCGAGAACGGACTGGAAGCCCGTACCCAAGCGAGACAAAAAAAAAATATCGGAATGAAAATAGCAATTCTGATTGGGCCAAGAGCCCCATTATCCGACAGGCCGTGAGCCCAAGATGTGAAAGCTCAAACTATTACCCAAAGCCCATCGGTTATTCTTCTAGTCCTGCGCCTACCGAACTGTTCTATGAGACCGCATTGTGGTTGCCACGGAGCTGTAGCAGAGATAAAGAATGGATCGAAAGAAAGGCACAGTGCTATTATCAACGAAATTTGTGCTCGAGCGAGAGACTTTACTAGCTGTGATTTTATTTTTGAAGGTAGTATGAACTTTGATTCTCATAATTTAGTCAAGTTTCTTCTTTAGATGTCGATCGCCACTTGTGGATGGGATCTCCCCACGACCCGTTTGTAATACCTGTAAACCGCACTCTAAACACTGAACTAAGTGTGGTTTACCACTAAAAACACTAAAATTACCCCCCCCCCACCCCCCCACACACACACACAAAAATGAGAGCAACTAAATGAAGGTTATCCTTGCACGGACCGGCAGGGTCATTTTTTATGTCCTCGGAGCACGTCAACCGGTGCGTCTAGCCATCGTCACGTATCACGTGCTGAGTGCTCCTTATGAATTTCATATTTTATTTTTCTGTAATTGTTTTCGGGTTTTACATGATTTTTTTCTAGGTTTTTTGGTTTTCGCCTGTTTTTTCTTAGGTTTTGTAGAGAGAAAAATTGTGGATCTTTTTTTTTGTGAGAAATGTTTTTTGTCCTTCCACGAAAAGTACAAATTTGCTTTTCCTGGAGACACAAATTTGTTTTCGCGAGAAGAAGAAAAATTGTGCTTCCAGATTTGTTTCTCATGTAGGCACATGTTTGCTTATCTGAGAAACACAGATTTACTTCTCGTGGAGGCATATATTTTCTTATGTGAGCTTCTTGGAAAAAAATATGCTTCCATGAGAAGTACGAATTTGCTTCTCATGAAGGCATAGATTTCCTTTTGCGAGAAGCACATTGAAATGGGGGAAAATGTGTGCTTCCACGAGAAGCAAATATGTGCTTCTTGCTTCTGCGAGAAGAACATATATTCTTCTCTAAAAGAGAAAAGAACCATGCTTCCATCTATTTTTTTTCTTTCGGTTTTTTTCTATTTTTCTGTAAATAAAATTTCATCGAAACCTATTAATATGGGATAGTTTTGAAAATCTCGACACGAGAAATCAAACGATGAAAACCGTCCGGCGTTTGGTCGCACGGTTCAAGAGATAAAACATTTTGAATAAATGAACCTATGAAAAAAAACTCCATGTTGCGGCAAGTGGCTCACATATAGTGCGCCACTTGTCAGCTCCTGAGAAGGTGGGTGTGATCTTTCCAAGAGGTAAAACTAGTGATTTGATATTCTCTACATAGTGTGAAGCCCTAAAAAATGTTCTCTGCATACACAAAAAACTATAAAATTGCCCTGCTTTATTTTTACATAATTGTCCTATTCCAGACAAGTCAGTTGGCCAAATGAACAATAACAAAACGACCATAAGGGGCATGCTAAAAAAACGACCATAAAGGGCACATGCGATTTTTCAGAAAATGGAAGCTCTATTGCCCAGCCTCTGCATCGTAGTCTCTCATCTTGCAACACGTGGGTGTGGCGCTCTCGCAGCTCCCAGCCACCCACTTTTGCCGGTGCCGTGAAGCAGTGGGAGAGAGAGTACCATTTATTTTCCATATCTTTTGAGGGAATTCATTTTTTTAATGGAATGAAAATAGTAAATATGCCAATAGGGCCAAAGAGGTGTATTATCATATACTCCCTACGACCCATGATAAGTATTGTGGTTTTAGTTCAAATTTTGAGCTAAAACCATGACACAGGGAGTATTTGAAAGGTGTGCCAACAACTCTGCCAACTGGGTGTAGCCCAACCTTATACTAGATTTTCCTTCTATGTGTGTCGTCATTGAATTGTTATCTTCTCTTCTATTAAAAGGGATCTGTCGTCGTCGTGATGGTTCGACCTCCTACATGTTTGATTTTCTTTCTATTTGTTTGAGGGTAAAAATAGGTGATGGAAAACCTCCAGGTTCTTTTTCTTTCCATTTGTTTGAGGGTAAAAAGTGAAGTCTTCTTTTCAGAGAAAAAGTGAAGGTCGGAAGCAAAGCAATACTACTCACTATCCTCTAGTTTTTTTAGGGAACACTATCCTCTAGTGAAGCCGATTGACGTGACCCGATTTTGTGGATCGGGTCGGCATGAGTGTGAGAAAGAATATAAGCGAAGACATTCTACGGTCGGGCCCAAACCTGGCCTAACAACCGTGCGTCGTGGACCGGACCAGGAGCACCCGTGCCTGACAGTCACTTGCCTAGCCCGAGACGCGGGTAAATGGTTTGTGCCAGGCCCGTGACACACCTGGGCCGCTAGGTGAGGCCAGTTGAGGAAGAGAGGGGAGGCTTGGGGGCGTTCGTACCCGGACGACGTCGAGGAGGCGGATGATGTTGGGGTGGCTGACGGCGGCGAGGAAGCGGATCTCGCAGTCGAGGCTGTCGCGGAGGCGGCCGGCCAGCCGCACCTGCTTCACGGCCGCGGGGGCGCCGGTCGAGAGCCGCACCGCGCGCCACACCGACGTGGCCGGGGGGCGCCCCCCAGGCGCTCGCGCAGCTCGTAGCCGCCCACCACCGGCGGTGGCGCCTCCGTGCTCCTCCCTGCCATCGTGAACCAACTGGAAGGCCGTACCAAGCGAGACAAAATAAAACTTCCTGGAATGAAAATAGCAATTCTGATTGGGCCAAGAGCCCCACTATCCGACAGGCCGTGAGCCCAGGATGAGAAAGCTCAAACTATTAGCAAAAGCCCATTATTTACTCATTTTTTATTAAAAGACCATTGGTTTCTAAAAAAAGCCCATTGATTATTCCCCTAAAAAAATGAGAGCAGCTAAATGGAGGTTATCCTTGCGGGGATCGGCAGGTCCTGGGAGCATGCCAAGTGGTGCATCTAGCCGCCGTCACATGTCACATGCTGGGTGCTCCCTCTTAATTTTGTATTTTATTTTTCTATATATGTGTTCGGGTTTATATGGTTTATTTCTGGTTTTTCGGTTTTCGACTGGTTTTTCTTAGGTTTCGTAGAGAGAATATGGTGGATCTTTTTCAGCGCGAAAAAAATAAATTGTGCTCCCATGAAAAAGCATAGATTACTTCTCGTGGCAACACAAAATTGTTTTCATGAGAAGAAGAAAAATTGTGCTTCCAGATTTGTTTCTCATGTAGGCACATATTTGCTTTTCTGAAAAACACATATGTGCTTCTTGTGGAGGCACGTATTTGCTTACGGGAGCTTCTAAAAAATATTGTTCTTCCATTATAAGCATGAATTTGCTCCTCGTGGAGGCACATATTTTCTTACGCGAGTTTCTAAAAAAAGTTGTCCATTATAAGCATGAATTTGCGAGGCACAGATTTCCTTTCGCGAAGCACATTAAACAGGAAAATAATATGTGCTTTTGCAAGAAGCACATATATTCTTCTCTAAAAAATAAAATAAAGTGAAAAAAACATGCTTTCAACCCCTTTTTTCTTTCGGCTTTTTCTCCTTTTCTATAAATAAAAGTTGATCAAAACCTATTAACAGGAGATAGTTTTGAAAATCTCAACGTTAGAAATCAAATGATGAAAACCGTTCAGGGTTTGGACGCATGATTCAAGAGATTAAAGATTTTGAATAAATGAACCTACGGAAAAAAGAAAAACTCCATGTTGCGACAAGTGGCACACTAACTTGTCAGTGCCTGAGAAGGTGCGAGTGACCTTTGCAAAAGGTAAAACTAGTGATTTGCTGTTCTCTACATAATGTGAAGCCATAAAAAATGTTCTCTGCATGCATAAAAAACCGTAAAATTCCCTGCTTTATTTTTACATAGAGTTAAATGCACTGGAGGTCCTAAAAGTTCGGTCGTTGTGTCACTTTAGTCCTATTTCTTTGAAAATGCACCTTTAGGTCCCAATTCTTTCATAAGTGGTTCACCCGAGGTCCTTTTCTTCACTACCGCTCGCTGACCTGCCCTCGTGGCGCATTGACCCACGCCACATCGACACAAGGCCCATCCGCCAGGTGAGAAACTTTGCAATAAGCCCCCCGATCTATTCCCCTCTCAGTGGCACCCAATCTCCTCTTTCGGGGCTACTCTGGCAACACTGGAGGGGATCGGTGGTGGCGCCGGCGATGATTTCCTGCACGCGGTGGCGATTTCCTTCGTGCGGCGACGACCTGAGGTGATCTGGAGGGCAATCTGAGCGAGTGCCCGTCAAGATGCCCCCTCTGCGACGACCAGTGGGCGATCCTCCTCCATCTTACGGTAATAACCCTAATCTTGTCGTTCCTCTGCTCCTGTAGTGCTTCTAATCTGCAAGGATTGTGCCATAGTCATAGATTTACTTCGATTTGCACTGTCACATTTAGGATTCCGAAACCGCATGCTCTGATTTGAGGTTAGCGTTAGGGTTTCAGTTCTAAATTCCAAAAGACCACTTCTTTTGTATTTTTTTCGCTACAATACATCAATTGAAATTTGACAAATTGTTTCCATTGTAATGATAGGACCAAATGAAGAAGTGTTTTCTATTGAAATCAATTATGGTGGGCTGTTTTGTGGATTTGGGTCGAACAAGTCTTATATTGATGGAAAAATTGAGTATTTTGATGGATGTGAAGTTGAGACATGGTCTCCACTTTGGATCAAGGACTTTCTGCTGCAGCTAGGATATGATATGGCCCAGTGTAATGTTTATTGGCTTCTCCCTAGTATGAATTTGGATACATGACTGCGAATTGTTGACAGGGATACAAACACACTTAGCATGTCTGCTGTTGTTCCTAAGTTTCAACATTTTCAGCTATATGTTGATCACAAAGAATTAACTGGTAACATAGGCTTTGATGATGTGTGCATCACTGGATCTACAGAGCTTCCACCAGTTCTTAGTCCAACAAAGCATGGTGTTAATTTGCATATCAGGAATAGTCCTAGACTAAAGACCAAAGCTGTGAAGGGCATGCTAAATGAAGCACATGTGGCTAGCAACAGTGGGACAAGGGGGCTGAGACAGATGTACAAAAGGAGAGAACAAATAAGAGAAGAGACAGAGTGGAAGTGCATGAGCAAGAACTGATGACAGTAGTAGTGGCTCAGAGTGGGTTGACTCTGACAATGAAGTTCAGAAGGATGATGATGATCTGTTTGCAGAATGGGTTGATGACAAGCATGAGAAGAAAAAGAAGAGGAAATCAGAGTGGATTGATGATAGTGTCTATGATTCAGAAGAATTGGTTGAACTCAAAGATTCAGATGTTGAGGATGTAAAATCTGAAGAAGAAGTTCAAGTGAAGGATAAACATGGACAGAAGAAAAAGAAGAAGAAGGTAAAGCTTAAAAGATTCAGGCCTGAGAACATGAAGGAACTTGATTTCCACATTGGCATGGTGTTTCTATCAGCCATTGAGCTTAGAGGAGCAATACAGGAGTACATTGTGCAGAATAGAGTGCATATCAAATATCTTAGGAATGATAAGCAGAGAGTTAGGGCTCATTGTGTGGAGGGTTGTCCTTGGTATTTGTTTGATGCACCTGACAGCAGGACAAAGAGCTTTGTGGTGAAGAAATACATTGGAGAACGTACATGCTCAAAGGAATGGGAACTGCAATAGTTTACTGCAAGATACTTAGCAAATAGATATCTGGAAAAATTCAGGGCAGATGAGAAAAATGTCTCTTCAGGACTTTGCAAGGATAGTGCAGCTTGATTACAATATGACCTCAACAAGGAGCAAACTTTCAAGAGCTAGAAGGATTGCACTGAAGCAAATAAAAGGAGATGAACTGAAGCAATATGACATGCTATGGGACTATGCAGAAGAAATAAGAACAATTAATCCTGGGAGCAACATGTTTCTAACAGTTAAGGATGGGAAGTTTGAGAGCCTGTACATGTCATTGGATGCTGCCAAAAGAGGGTTTTTAGCTAGTTGTAGACCTGTCATATGCATTGATGGGTGTCACCTAAAGACTAGCTAGATATGGGGGAATTATGTTGACTGTTGTTGGAATTGATCCCAATGATTGTATCTTCCCTATTGCCATAGGTGTAGTAGAAGTTGAGGACAAGAACACATGGAAGTGGTTTTTGAACACATTAAAAGAGGAACTTCTCATACGCAACACTGCCCCATGGGCACTGATGAGTGATAGACAAAAGGTACCTTAGTATGTAATGCACACTTCCTTTATTATTTGTGTTTTCATGTGTTTGTTTGGTAATCTAATTGTATTTTTATGTGAATGCAGGGGTTGATCAATGCAGTAGAAGTTGTTTTCCCTGATGTTGAACATAGATTTTGTGTAAGGCATCTACATCAGAACTTTGCCAAGAACTGGAAAGGGGATATCCTGAAAAACAAATTGTGGCAAATTGCAAGGGCCACCACTAGGGCAGATTGGCTTGCAAGAATGGCATAGATGAAAGAGTTAACCCAGGAGGGATATGAGTATTTGGAGGCAATTAATCCTAGTACATGGTGCAAAGCTTATTTCAGAGAACTTCCTAAGTGTGACCCTTCTCAATAACAATTGTGAAGTTTTCAACAGGTCAGTTATCCTCTACCTTTAATTATTTGAATGATCTCACTACTTGTGAGCTGCTAGATAACTAACGTAGTATCACATAATTGCCCGTTTGCTGGCACTAGTGTGGCTGATCTCTATTTGTATCTTGCAAGGAAAGTGCCAGCACTAGTGTGGATGCATCTACCACAACACATGTGTATGACCAGAATGTTTCAGTGTTGGAGATACTACAGGAACAAGTATGTTGTAATACTCAAGTTAGCTGTGTTGATCTCAAACCATTTCAAACTCAAAATATTTGTTGTTCTTTCAGGCCATATCAACTCAGCAGTCTCAAACCACTGCTCAAGGCCCTCTACCAGAAAGTGCATTCATTGCAAACTGTAGAGGTGCTATTCCAAAGCCAAGACCTACTACAACAACTCTTGGTTTAAAAAGGCAGAGGAAGAAAAGGGTAGTGAAGACCAAGGATAACACAGTTCCTGAAGTATAGAAGAAAAGTTTAGAAGAAGAAAAGTGTTCTGATGCTGTAGTTTGAGCTTGAAAACTAAAATGCTTCTTTTGGGCTAGCACTAATTGGTTTGAAATTAAACCTAGTGTTCTCATGATGTAGGTTTCATCCAAACCATCAACAGTGTCTTTTGAACTAGACAAGCAGGGCATGTTTATGTGCTTGCCTAGTACTAGTATAGCCAAGTGAACTTTTCTGTGAACTATGCAATGTTGGAAATGAACTGTTGTGTGAGCTTTGTTGTTCTACATGTCAATGAATTCTTGTGAATGTTTCAAAAGCTAATCAGCAATGCGGACGATCGTCTTGACTGTCCACAAGACCAAGAATAAGCTAACCATCATTGTGGACGATCGCCGCGACCGTCCGCATTGACCAAAAAGAAGCTATTCAAGAATGTGGACGATCGCCACAACCGTCCGTGAAACCAAGAATAAGCTAACCATCATTGGGGATGATCGCCGTGACCATCCACATTGACCAAAATGAAGCTATTCATCAATGTGGACGATTGCCCGCGACCGTCCACGAGACAACAAAGAGTAAAAAAGAGCTATCTTTCATTCATATCAAACACTTCATTTAGATCAAAATGCTTCCAAAATCTCAATCTTGCTTTTCAATTCAGATTAAACACTTCATTCAAATAGTTCATCCCAATAGTGCTTACATGTACTTCATTCATTTCAGAGCCACTACATAAACCATCACAGCCAACAAAGTGACAATACAAAACAAGAACATCCTAACTAAGCAGATCAGCTCATCCAACTTCTTCACAACATCAATCATCACACCATTGCAAATCTTCTGGACTTCAACACCTCTGTCTTCTTACTCCTCTGCCTCTTCACTTTCTATGCCGCCCAATGAATGACCTGAGCTACCTCCAGATCTTCCTGTTCTTGCAATAGATATGTGGCCATTCTTAACCAGAAAATCAAAATAGTTATCTGGGCCATGTTCTCAGTAGTAGTGCTGGCATGGATTCGGTCCAACCTGGACGAACTTGAGACATTCAGAAAAAAAGAAATGGGATATAATCAAAGATAAAGGCTTCAAAACATCAAACTCTTGGTTCTTACACGATGGTTGGGGCACTTGTAGAACACCCATCCAGGGTTGGCAGTAGATTTCGAACGGAGCACAATGGTGTCACGGACATGGCAGCAAGGACAAGCCACGAGCGGTAACATACCAGACGAAGTTGGAGCTTGCACCGGCAGCGGTGGCGGCGTTGACGACGACGCTACCATGCTCCTCTTCTTCAACTGCTTCCCCGCCGAGGAGCTTGAAGTGCCGGCCATGGCTAGGGTTAGGGCACGGGAGAGACAGAGAGGGATTTGGGGAAGAAATAGAGCAAGGGACCGGGGAATGTGAAGAAGAGTGTTTCTAAGGGGTTTTCTGTAAAAAAAGAGCAGCCTCCGCAGCCCTGTGTCGACGTGGCGTGGGTCGACGCGCCATGAGGGCAGGTCAGCGAGCGGCAGTGAAGAAAAGGACCTCGGGTGAACCACTTATGAAAGGACCTAAAGGTGCATTTTCAAAGAAATAGGACTAAAGTGACACAACGACAAAACTTTTAGGACCTCCAGTGCATTTAACTCTTTTACATAATTGTCCTATCCCTGACAAGTCAGTTGGCCAAATGAACAGTAACCAAATGACTAGAAAGGGCACATGCTATTTTTTTAAAATGGAAGCTTTATTACCCAGCCTCTAGATCATAGCTGCTTGTTTCGCAACATGTGGGTGTGGCGCTCTCGCAGCTCCCAGCCACCTGCTTTCGCTAGTGCCGTGCAGCAGTGGGAGAGAGCGTACCATTTATTTCCATATTGTTGAGTGAATTCATTTTCTTCATGGAATGAAAATAGCAAATATGCCAATTGGGCCAAGAGGTGCATTATCATATACTCCCTATGACCCAAGATCAGTATGGTGGTTTTAGTTCAAATTTGAGTTAAAACCATGACACATGGAGTATTAGAAAGGTGTGTCAACAACTCTGTAAACTAGGCCTAGCCCAACCTTACACTGGATTTTCCTTCCATGCTCGTCTTCATTGAATTGTTATCTTCTCTACTATTAAAGGGGACCTGTCATCGTCGTGATGGTTCGACCTCCTACATGTTTATTTTTCTTTCTATTTGTTTGGGGGTAGAAAATAGGTGATGGAAAACCTACTCGTTTCTTTTTCTTTCCATTTGTTTGAGGGTAAAAAAGTGAAGTATTTTGTTAATACTACTCACTATCCTCTAGTTTTTTAGGGAACACTATCTCCTCTAGTGGACCCGCTGGATGTGACCCGATTTATCTCTACTCCTAATATCTGAGTTGATAGGATTGCGTCCACGGCTTTTTTTCGTCTGGTTTATTTTCGTCTCACATCCCACCTCCATATCTCCTCACGTTGGTTATTTTATCCTCGCAATGAAAAATTTCCTAACTAGACATGTTACAAACGGGCAAGAAATGATAGCACGTTACCAATCAATAAAATTCAGTTTCATGACAATCAATTCTAAATCCTAAATTTCCTAATGAGTTGATCTTTGCCTTTTGTCTCTAATTATCTCTACTCCTAAAGTCTGAGTACATAGGTCGTGGTTCGCTCTTTCGTTCGTTATAGGCTTCACCCATCGAATGATTTCGTCTCCCCGCGCCAGCACCGATTTTCTCCCCTCCCACTGTTTTTTTCTGGTCATCATATCTTTAGTCCTAAATACATATTAGTGCGCGTGCGCTCGCAGCGCTGCTCGAGCGGCCGACGCCACGCCGTGCGATGGCGTGGGATCGTGCGGTCGCGCGCGGCCAGGTGGTTTTTGTCGGTTTTCAAACGCGCCGCTTCTCCCGCACACCTGGTCTGGTTGTGCCGAGGCGCGTCGCGCGTACCCCTGCGTGGGTACATCTGTTAGTGAGCGTAGACAAAGTAGTGGGCGGTGGGCAGTTTCGAATTTCGTGCCACTTCCTCCGTCCCCCCCATCCACCACCCATCACCGCTCCATTCCCCTCTCCCCTCCCCTCCCCTCCCCTCACGATTTGTCGGTCGTTGCCGGATTCGCCGCTGGATCTCGCCGTCGGCGCCATTGAAAGGTGCGCAGGAGGCGGAGGCGCAGCAGGGGGAGGCACCCGCTGCTCGTCGCCGGCGGAGGTACGCTCGCTGCTCAACCGCTCGCTCCTTCTCCTCGCGTGTCATACCGATCTCGCCGCGCGCCGTACAGATGGAGGCCGCGGCCGTAATGCTCTTGCCGCGCCCCGTAGTGCTCCCGCGGCGGTCGTTGTAGGAGAGGCCTCGCCCGTTGCGCTCTCGCCGCGCCCATAGCGGGGGAAGTAGTGCTCGTACTGCTCCCGCCGTGCTCGTAGCCGCAGAGTCCGCGACCGTAGCACTCTCGCCGCGTCTGTAGCGTGGTAGGCCGCGTCATCTAGAATTGCTCCCGCAGCGCTCTCGCCGTGTTGGGCCGCGCGCCGTTGTGCTGTCGCCGCACGCCGTTGTGCATAGGCCGCGACCGCTGCACTCTCGCCCCGTCTGTAGCCGGGGAGGCCGCGCCCGCTAGACTCGCTCCGCAGTGCTTGTAGTGGGGGAGGCTTAGCTGACAACAGATCTAGCGTCCGTGCCCCTTTTGCACAAGTGAATCGAAACCCTAGGTACCGTTACATTTTAGTTGGTACTTTAGTTGGTAGATATTTCACCATGGCAGTTGAATCCGTTCGATTTTTTTCATGCCCAGTTGCACAACGATTTGTTTGCAGTTGGCAACTGCACTATAGTAGTTGTAGAGTGAATGTTTTCATTACTCAGTTGCACAATGAGTATCTTGTAGTTGGCAGTTGCACAAATAGGAGTTGCATAACGAGTTTCGTGCTTAAACTTGACATTTGTCCAGATACCCAATTGGCAGTTCCAGCTACATTAGTTGCACACATCAGGTGCATCAGTTGCACACATCATCTGCATCAGTAGCACACATCATCTGCCATAAACACATTTTTAGCAGTTATAGGTACAATAGTTGCACATATTCAGGTATCTATGTTCTGCAGGTTTTATACTTGGCATTGGACCAGTTTTCTAGCTGGTAGATCTAGATTCAATAGTTGGACACAGCTGGGATATGTGTTCTTGAATTTTTGACTCGGCATTACCATATCTGAGTTGGCAGAACCAGGGTCAATGTTTGGCAAAACCGGGGTCCAGTTGGCACAGGATTCTTTTTAAAATGTCTTAGTGGTGGGATGCTGGTTTTTTATGCATTTGTTTAACAAGTTTTGTTAGTTATTTTTGAGCTACAATTTTTGTGTGTGTGCAATTAGAGTGATTTTGTCCGGATCTTTTTTCGCAGTGACAATGGTCGAAGAGGGAGATGCCGGTGGAAGTGGGGAAGAGGTTGTTTTCTATAAGCTCAAAAGGGAGCAAATATGATCGATTATATTTGCTTGTTTTCTTTTCTCTTTTTTCCTTTTTTGTTTTTGATTTTTGGTTTTTGTTTCTGTTGAGCCATGCAGAGGATTTCATCAAAGTATATACGGCGGAACTGGAAAAGGCCTGCTCAGCGGTGTCCTCGTACCGACCCCGATGATGGTAATGAAGTAGGTGTAAGTTTTGAATACGCAATGAACAATTTTGAGTTTATGTAAAAGAAATTCAATTTTTTATTTTTTGTTTTCTCTGTTTTTTTCATTGATTTTTTAACATGAGGCATCATTTTGGTTATTTTGTAGGTGGAGGATGCTAGTGCATCCCGTGCTGCAAAGCGAGCCAGAACAAAAGGGAAAGGCAAGTCATCTGATGGGGGTGGCCCAACCTCTGCAGAAGCTAATGAAGTACCTTTTTTGTACATTTCTTTTTTCAGTTGCACATCTGATAGTTGGTACTAGTTGGCACCTGTGCTTTTCAGTGTTGCATATGAAAAAGCATATACTTGGCTGCTGTGTTTAACCAGCATTCTTTTTGGCTTACATTTTTTGTGGTGCAAATTTGAAAGTGTTGTATACTACCATGTCAAATCTGAAAAGCGCTGTTTAGTGTTTTCTAGTCTTTCTTTTATGATAGATTTTGGAATCTCCTTACCTACATTGTCATTTTTGAAAGTTGGCACCAATTGAGCACACAGCTGCGCAAAATCATTATACATTTTTGGACAGTTTTTTTAATTCCAGAGAGTGTACATGTCAGTTGCACAATAAGGTATAATAGTTGCACAACAATCAACCTGTGGTTGCACAACAACCAACTACGTGGTCAGTTGAAGACGTATGTGTGCGGCGGGAGCACAATTTGTCTGTATTCATTTCCCTTTTTTTGTCTCAGGTGGGTGAAGTTGGTGTTGAAGGGAACGAAGGAAACGTTCCTCGGCGGCGTTCACAAGCTGGAAGGATTAGGGCATCACCAGGGAGATTTGTGAAGGTGAACAACGATTTGGCACCTGTTCAGAGATCTTTCTTATATGAGAAGATGTTAGGAGGTTTAGTAAACCTAGCAGACACACTGCCTTCCGACTTGACGAAGTTCCTAGTCCAGTAATACGACCCAGCCAGTTCAGCTTTGGTATTCCCAGGCAGGGGAACTATTCCAGTAGATGCTGCTAGTGTGCACAGGAACTTTGGTTTACCAGACAGAGGGCGGCGGCTGAAATACATTGTTGAAAAGGAGTCTGTTAAGGCTTTCAATGAGATGTTCAACCACACCGGGCCACCCAAACACCCCACGATTACCGAATTCACCAAGACAATGAAAGCTATGAAGGGCACAACTGATAACAAGTTCCTCATTGGGTGGCTTGCAGTTGCTTTCAGCACCTTTTTAGCTCCTACAACTAGTCTCTCTCTGAGCCCACGTTGCTACATCGTTGTGTTAGAACCCGATGTTCTGTTGAAGAGCAATGTGAGCTTGTTTGTTGCTGACCACATAAATGAAGCATTCCGCCACATGGGTGAGGACAAATAAACAGTCTGTTGCTGCCTGTATCATTTGATGGTGAGCTCTAATTAATTGTATTCTGTTAGACACACCTTTTTCTGGATGTTTTTTGTGCTTTTTTATCACCAATGTTCTTATATATATATATATTTTCCCTTTTTTTGTTTGTCTCTTGGGGATGGTGCATGTACAGATTCTCTACATTGACGCACTTGAGGTTGATTTGCGAATAAGCCACTGCGAAGTTCGAGCCAATGCCTATGATAAGAATCTAATCAACGAGATAATGAAAAAGGACTTGATTTCGCCCGGTGTCTTTGGGAAACTTCAAGTGAGTTGGAAATTCTGCTCAAAGTTTGTATTTTTTGCACATGATTCTTTCACATACCTGTAAGTAGTTGCACAAGTCTATATTGATAGTTGGCACACAGATTGAATAGAGTTGCACACATTCTTGTTTCATATTTCCTCTTTATAGTAACCACTTCCAGTTGTACGTTTCATAGTAATTTCAGTCAGTTTTTTTTATTCTGAGGGCATGTGGTAGTTGCACAAGTTGATGTTGATAGTTGGCACATAGACTTCATGAACAGTTTGCACACGTGCTTGTTTCATATTTCCCTTTAAAGTCCCACTTCTTATTTGTGACTTCACATAGTATTTTTTAGTTACTTTTTCTTGCTTCTAGGGCATGTGGTAGTTGCACAAGTCTATGTTGATAGTTGGCACACATGCTTATGACAGTTGCACACATGCTTGTTTCATATTTTCCTTTAAAGTCCCACTTCTCATTTGTGACTTCACATAGTTTTTTCACTTACCTTTTTTGCTTCTAGGGCATGTGGTAGTTGCCCATATATGAAGTCTTTTTCCTTGTTAGATACAGACAATATAGACTTGTTATTGTTGAAGTTATTGTTGTAAAATGATCCTTTCTTTCTGTGAACAGCTCAAGGAGCAGTATAGAACCAAAGAGGATTCAACACTCTTCGGAGGATTACTGCAGGCAGAAGCGTTTGTGGCATCAAAGGTTCCAGTGAGTTACAATCCTCATGTGAGTTATCCTTTTTTGCTCACCCACACTTTTTTATTAGAACAAAAATCATGTTTTTTGTTGGTTTTACTTTTTCCGTGCCCAATGCATGCATGAGTTGCACAGAATTATTATCTCACCTTTTTTCCTAATTGAAATCAAACTTATGTTTTCACTTACACAGATTCCATAACTCCTAGCTACAAAATATGCTTGTTTTTTACTTCCTGCTAATTTACCCCTACTTCAGTTGCACACTTTCAGCATCTCAGTTGCACACTACTTTCATATACTTGCACCAAACTTAGGTTTGAAGTTTGCGCAGAAATATACTTTGATATACTTTTCATTATCTTAATTTTTTCTGTTTTAAATTTTAATTTTTGTTTTATCTTCTAATGTTATACAGAAGAAGTTCAAGTTAGCAGGTATGGTTCATGATCTATGTAAAGCAATATCAGACAATCTTGGCAACTTCATCGAAGGTTTTGCCAAGCTTGATGAAGAGGAACCAGATTTGTCTCCTCTCATGGGCCCGCTAAGTGATCAAACAAAGGGTCAAAGCTCACACACTAGGCGGCGGAAGTGTCAATCTATTGCCAAGCAATCAGAAGAGGTGGAGGGAAGTGAAGAAGAAGAATTTGTAGAGGAAAGTGAGTCAGAAGAAGAAGATGTTCACCCTGGAGTTGGCAATGATTCTAAAGAAAGTGATGATTCTGAAGAAGAAGAGGAGGATCAAGAGGGAAGGGATGATGAAGAACGTGATGAAAGTGACAACGATGATGATGATGATGACATCGACGATGACGCTGACAACAATGAAGACAATGAAGAATCTGGTAATGATGAAGTGGAAGAGGAAGAGGAAAAAGATGGTACAGACAAGGGGAAAGGTGAGGATGTCGAGAAAGGTGAGCAAGGAAAGCATGGGGGCAGTGATGATGACAGCGAAGAAACACACGATGATGACAGGGGGGCCTTTGATGGAGGTAGTGACAGTGGGAAGGATGATGATGATCATGATGGTAAAGCTGGCGGTGTCAGCAGTTCAAAGAGGGCAAACACTTCTGGAGATGGAGGAAACAGCAACTGCAGCAGCTCAATTGATGATAGTGTAACTCTACAGTTTTTCATCCAAAAGGACATGCGTCAGAAGGGTGAAGATCCGGAATCAGTTGGAACCAAAGCAGCTGTGCCAGAGGAATGTTTCTCATTGTTTGACTTGTGTAGATCAGAGCCAGCAATCCAACAGATTTGACATCCCTTTGCTGGAAACTCATGCAATCTTTGACTTGAAAGAGAAGGATAATTCCTTTGAAAAAAATCATAAACGATGGAGTAGAAAGCACTGAGGAAGAAATGGAAGAGGCATGAAAGGGTTTGGACTAGATTGGCTCAAAAACCATGGTTGACAAGATATTGAAGGAAAGTGTTGCATCTGAAGATGCTTCATCGTCAGGTGGTAGCAAGAGGATGGCAACATCCCCACCGCGCCCACCCACTGTCCTAAAGCGCAAGAAGCTCGTGACACTTAGCAAGAACCTGGTGTTGGGTCAACCAAAAGATAAGGTTGCTGGTATGTTGGAAATATGCCCTAGAGGCAATAATAAATGGTTATTATTATATTTCTGTGTTCATGATAATAGTCTTTTATTCATGCTATAATTGTATTGTCCGGAAATCGTAATACATGTGTGAATACATAGACCACAACCTGTCCCTAGTAAGCCTCTAGTTGACTAGCTCGTTGATCAACAGATAGTCATGGTTTCCTGACTATGGACATAGGATGTCATTGATAACGGGATCACATCATTAGGAGAATGATGTGATGGACAAGACCCAACTTAAGCATAGCATAAAAGATCGTGTAGTTTCGTTTGCTAGAGCTTTTCCAATGTCAAGTATCTTTTCCTTAGACCATGAGATCGTGCAACTCCCGGATACCGTAGGAGTGCTTTGGGTGTGCCAAACGTCACAACGTAACTGGGTGACTATAAAGGTGCATTACGGGTATCTCCGAAAGTGTCTGTTGGGTTGGCACGGATCGAGACTGGGATTTGTCACTCCGTGTAAACGGAGAGGTATCTCTGGGCCCACTCGGTAATGCATCATCATAATGAGCTCAATGTGACTAAGGCGTTAGTCACGGGATCATGCATTGCGGTACGAGTAAAGAGACTTGCCGGTAACGAGATTGAACTAGGTATTGGGATACCGACGATCGAATCTCGGGCAAGTAACATACCGATTGACAAAGGGAATTGCATACGGATTGATTGAATCCTCGACACCGTGGTTCACCCGATGATATCATCGTGGAACATGTGGGAGCCAACATGGGTATCCAGATCCCGCTGTTGGTTATTGACCGGAGAGGCGTCTCGGTCATGTCTGCATGTCTCCCGAACCCGTAGGGTCTACACACTTAAGGTCCGGTGACGCTAGGGTTGTAGAGATATATGTATGCGGAAACCCGAAAGTTGTTCGGAGTCCCGGATGTGATCCTGGACGTCACGAGAGGTTCCGGAATGGTCCGGAGGTGAAGAATTATATATAGGAAGTCCAGTTTTGGCCACCGGGAAAGTTTCGGGGGTTATCGGTATTGTACCGGGACCACCGGAAGGGTCCCGGGGGTCCACCGGGTGGGGCCACCTGTCCCGGAGGGCCCCGTGGGCTGAAAGTGGAGGGGAACCAGCCCATAATGGGCTGGGGCGCCACTTTGGGCCTCCCCCCCCCATGCGCCTAGGGTTGGGAACCCTAGGGGGGGTTCCCCCTTGCCTTGGGGGGCAAGGCAACCCCTTTCCCCCTTGGCCGCCGCCCCCCCTTGGAGATCCCATCTCCAAGGGCTGCGCACCCCCCTTGGGGGCCTATATAAAGGGGGGGGGAGGGAGGGCAGCACACTACAGCCTTTGGCGCCTCCCTCCTCCCCTGCAACACCTCTCTCTCTCGCGCAGAAGCTCGGTGAAGCCCTGCCGGAGAGCCGCTACATCCACCACCACACCGTCGTGCTGTTGGATCTCCATCAACCTCTCCTCCCCCCTTGCTGGATCAAGAAAGGAGGAGACGTCGCTGCACCGTACGTGTGTTGAACGCGGAGGTGCCGTCCGTTCGGCACTCGGTCATCGGTGATTTGGATCACGGCGAGTACGACTCCGTCATCCACGTTCATTGGAACGCTTCCGCTCGCGATCTACAAGGGTATGTAGATCCACTCCTTTCCCCTCGTTGCTAGTAGACTCCATAGATGCATCTTGGTGAGCGTAGGAAAATTTTAAATTATGCTACGATTCCCAACAGTGGCATCATGAGCCAGGCCTATGCGTAGTTACTATGCACGAGTAGAACACAAAGAAGTTGTGGGCGTTGATGTTGCCAATTCTTCTTGCCGCTACTAGTCGTTTCTTGTTTCGGCGGCATTGTAGGATGAAGCGGCCCGGACCGACCTTACACGTACGCTTACGTGAGACAGGTTCCACCGACTGACATGCACTAGTTGCATAAGGTGGCTAGCGGGTGTCTGTCTCTCCTACTTTAGTCGGAACGGATTCGATGAAAAGGGTCCTTATGAAGGGTAAATAGAAATTGGCAAATCACGTTGTGGTCATACGTAGGTAAGAAATCGTTCTTGCTAGAAACCTACAAACCACGTAAAAACTTGCAACAACAATTAGAGGACGTCTAACTTGTTTTTGCAGCAAGTGATATATGTGATATGATATGGCCAGAAGATGTGATGAATGATATATGTGATGTATGAGATTGATCATATTCTTGTAATAGGAATCACGACTTGCATGTCGATGAGTATGACAACCGGCAGGAGCCATAGGAGTTGTCTTTATTATTTTGCATGACCTGCGTGTCATTGAATAACGCCATGTAATTTACTTTACTTTGTTGCTAAACGGTTAGCCATAGAAGTAGAAGTAATCGTTGGCGTGACAACTTCATGAAGACACAATGATGGAGATCATGATGATGGAGATCATGGTGTCATGCCGGTGACGAAGATGATCATGGTGCCCCGAAGATGGAGATCAAAGGAGCATGATGATATTGGCCATATCATGTCACTATTTGATTGCATGTGATGTTTATCATGTTTTTGCATCTTATTTGCTTAGTACGACGGTAGCAAGTAGGATGATCCCTTATAATAATTTCAAGAAAGTGTTCACCCTAACTGTGCACCGTTGCGAAGGTTCGTCGTTTCGAAGCACCACGTGATGATCGGGTGTGATAGATTCTTACGTTCGCATACAACGGGTGTTGACGAGCCTAGCATGTACAGACATGGCCTCGGAACACACGCAATACACTTAGGTTGACTTGACGAGCCTAGCATGTACAGACATGGCCTCGGAACACGGAGGACCGAAAGGTCGAGCATGAGTCGTATAGAAGATACGATCAACATGGAGATGTTCACCGATCTTGACTAGTCCGTCTCACGTGATGATCGGACACGGCCTAGTTGAGTTCGGATCATGTTTCACTTAGATAACTAGAGGGATGTCTATCTGAGTGGGAGTTCATTAAATAATTTGATTATATGAACTTAATTATCATGAACTTAGTCTAAAAATCTTTACACTATGTATTGTAGATCAAATGGCCCACGTTGTCCTCAATTTCAACGCGTTCCTAGAGAAAACCAAGCTGAAAGATGATGGCAGCAACTATACGGACTGGGTCCGGAACCTGAGGCTCATCCTCATAGTTGCCAAGAAAGATTATGTCTTAGAAGCACCGCTAGGTGAAGCACCAATCCCTGAGAACCAAGACGTTATGAACGCTTGGCAGCAGCGTGCTGATGATTACTCCCTCGTTCAGTGCGGCATGCTTTACAGCTTAGAACCGGGTCTCCAAAAGCGTTTTGAGAAACATGGAGCATACGAGATGTTCGAGGAGCTGAAACTGGTTTTTTAAGCTCATGCCCGGGTCGAGAGATATGATGTCTCCGACAAGTTCTTCAGCTGTAAAATGGAGGAGAACAGTTCTGTTAGTGAGCACATACTCAGAATGTCTGGGTTGCACAACCGCTTGTCTCAGCTGGGAGTTAATCTCCCGGATGACGCGGTCATTGACAGAATCCTCCAGTCGCTTCCACCAAGCTACAAGAGCTTTGTGATGAACTACAATATGCAGGGGATGGAAAAGACCATTCCCGAGGTATATTCAATGCTAAAATCAGCGGAAGGGGAGATCAAAAAGGAACATCAAGTGTTGATGGTGAATAAAACCACTAAGTTCAAGAAGGGCAAGGGTAAGAAGAACTTCAAGAAGGACGGCAAGGGAGTTGCCGCGCCCGGTAAGCCAGTTACCGGGAAGAAGTCAAAGAATGGACCCAAGCCCGAGACTGAGTGCTTTTATTGCAAGGGAAGTGGTCACTGGAAGCGGAACTGCCCCAAATATTTAGCGGACAAGAAGAAGGCCGGCAACACCCAAGGTATATGTGATATACAAGTAATTGATGTGTACCTTACCAGTACTCGTAGTAGCTCCTGGGTATTTGATACCGGTGCGGTTGCTCATATTTGTAACTCAAATCAGGAACTACGGAATAAACGGAGACTGGCAAAAGACGAGGTGACGATGCGCGTCGGGAATGGTTCCAAGGTCGATGTGATCGCCGTCGGCACGCTACCTCTGCATCTACCCACGGGATTAGTTATAAACCTCAATAATTGTTATTTAGTGCCAGCTTTGAGCATGAACATTGTATCTGGATCTCGTTTAATTCGAGATGGCTACTCATTTAAATCTGAGAATAATGGTTGTTCTATTTATTTGAGAGATATGTTTTATGGTCATGCCCCGCTGGTCAATGGTTAATTCTTGATGAATCTCGAACGTGATGCTACACATGTTCATAGTGTGAATACCAAAAGATGTAAAGTTGATAACGATAGTCCCACATACTTGTGGCACTGCCGCCTTGGTCACATTGGCGTCAAGCGCATGAAGAAGCTCCATGCAGATGGACTTTTGGAGTCTCTTGATTACGAATCATTTGACACGTGCGAACCATGCCTCATGGGTAAGATGACCAAGACTCCGTTCTCCGGAACAATGGAGCGAGCAACCAACTTATTGGAAATCATACATACCGATGTGTGCGGTCCAATGAGTGTTGAGGCTCGCGGAGGATATCGTTATGTTCTCACTCTCACTGATGATTTAAGTAGATATGGGTATGTCTACCTAATGAAACACAAGTCTGAAACCTTTGAAAAGTTCAAGGAATTTCAGAGTGAGGTTGAGAATCAACGTGACAGAAAAATAAAATTCTTACGATCAGATCGTGGTGGAGAATATTTAAGTCACGAATTTGGTACACACTTAAGGAAATGTGGAATAGTTTCACAACTCACGCCGCCTGGAACACCTCAGAGAAATGGTGTGTCCGAACGTCGTAATCGCACTCTATTGGATATGGTGCGATCTATGATGTCTCTTACCGATTTACCGCTCTCATTTTGGGGTTATGCTTTAGAGACTGCCGTATTCACTTTAAATAGGGCACCGTCTAAATCCGTTGAGACGACACCGTATGAATTATGGTTTGGGAAGAAACCTAAGCTGTCGTTTCTAAAAGTTTGGGGATGCGATGCTTATGTCAAGAAACTTCAACCTGAAAAGCTCGAACCCAAATCGGAAAAATGCGTCTTCATAGGATACCCTAAGGAAACTATTGGGTACACCTTCTACCTCAGATCCGAAGGCAAGATCTTCGTTGCCAAGAACGGGTCCTTTCTAGAGAAGGAGTTTCTCTCGAAAGAATTGAGTGGGAGGAAAGTGGAACTTGATGAGGTGATAGTCACCCCTTCCGAGTCGGAAAATAGCGCAGCGCGGGAAAATGTTCCTGTGGTGCCTACACCGACGGGGGAGGAAGTTAATGATGATGATCATGAAGCTTCGGATCAAGTTGCCACTGAACTTCGTAGGTCCACAAGGACACGTTCCGCACCAGAGTGGTACGGCAACCCTGTCCTGGAAATCATGTTGTTAGACAACGGTGAACCTTCGAACTATGAAGAAGCGATGGCGGGCCCGGATTCCGACAAATGGCTAGAAGCCATGAAATCCGAGATAGAATCCATGTATGAAAACAAAGTATGGACTTTGACTGACTTGCCCGATGAGCGGCGAGCCATAGAAAACAAATGGATCTTTAAGAAGAAGACAGACGCAGATGGTAATGTGACCATCTACAAAGCTCGACTTGTCGCTAAGGGTTATCGACAAGTTCAAGGGGTTGACTACGATGAGACTTTCTCACCCGTAGCGAAGCTGAAGTCCGTCCGAATCATGTTAGCAATTGCCGCATACTATGATTATGAGATATGGCAGATGGACGTCAAAACGGCATTCCTTAACGGCTTCCTTAAGGAAGAGTTGTATATGATGCAGCCGGAAGGTTTTGTCGATCCTAAGAATGCTAACAAAGTATGCAAGCTCCAGCGCTCAATCTATGGGCTGGTGCAAGCATCTCGGAGTTGGAACATTCGCTTTGATGAGATGATCAAAGCGTTTGGGTTTACACAGACTTATGGAGAAGCCTGTGTTTACAAGAAAGTGAGTGGGAGCTCTGTAGCATTTCTCATATTATATGTGGATGACATATTATTGATGGGAAATGATATAGAATTCTTGGAAAGTATAAAGGCCTATTTGAATAAGTGTTTTTCAATGAAGGACCTTGGAAAAGCTGCTTACATATTAGGCATCAAGATCTATAGAGATAGATCAAGACGCCTCATTGGTCTTTCACAGAGTACATACCTTGACAAGATATTGAAGAAGTTCCGTATGGATCAGTCCAAGAAGGGGTTCTTGCCTGTATTGCAAGGTGTGCAATTGAGCACGGCTCAATGCCCGACCACGGCAGAAGATATAGAAGAGATGAGTGTCATCCCCTATGCCTCGGCCATAGGGTCTATTATGTATGCCATGCTGTGTACCAGACCTGATGTAAACCTTGCCGTAAGTTTGGTAGGAAGGTACCAAAGTAATCCCGGCAAGGAACACTGGACAGCGGTCAAGAATATCCTGAAGTACCTGAAGAGGACTAAGGATATGTTTCTCGTTTATGGAGGTGACGAAGAGCTCGTCGTAAAGGGTTACGTCGACGCTAGCTTCGACACAGATCCGGATGACTCAAAGTCACAGACCGGATACGTGTATATTTTGAATAGAGGAGCAGTAAGCTGGTGCAGTTGCAAGCAAAGCGTCGTGGCGGGATCTACATGTGAAGCGGAATACATGGCAGCCTCGGAGGCAGCACAGGAAGCAGTCTGGATGAAGGAGTTCATTACCGACCTAGGGGTGATTCCCAATGCGTCGGGCCCAATGACTCTCTTCTGTGACAACACTGGAGCTATTGCCCTTGCGAAGGAGCCCAGGTTTCACAGGAAGACCAGGCATATCAAGCGTCGCTTCAACTCCATTCGTGAAAGTGTTCAAAATGGAGACATAGATATTTGTAAAGTACACACGGACCTGAATGTAGCAGATCCGTTGACTAAACCTCTCCCTAGGGCAAAACATGATCAACACCAGGACGCAATGGGTGTTCGATCCATCACAATGTAACTAGATTATTGACTCTAGTGCAAGTGGGAGACTGTTGGAAATATGCCCTAGAGGCAATAATAAATGGTTATTATTATATTTCTGTGTTCATGATAATAGTCTTTTATTCATGCTATAATTGTATTGTCCGGAAATCGTAATACATGTGTGAATACATAGACCACAACCTGTCCCTAGTAAGCCTCTAGTTGACTAGCTCGTTGATCAACAGATAGTCATGGTTTCCTGACTATGGACATAGGATGTCATTGATAACGGGATCACATCATTAGGAGAATGATGTGATGGACAAGACCCAACTTAAGCATAGCATAAAAGATCGTGTAGTTTCGTTTGCTAGAGCTTTTCCAATGTCAAGTATCTTTTCCTTAGACCATGAGATCGTGCAACTCCCGGATACCGTAGGAGTGCTTTGGGTGTGCCAAACGTCACAACGTAACTGGGTGACTATAAAGGTGCATTACGGGTATCTCCGAAAGTGTCTGTTGGGTTGGCACGGATCGAGACTGGGATTTGTCACTCCGTGTAAACGGAGAGGTATCTCTGGGCCCACTCGGTAATGCATCATCATAATGAGCTCAATGTGACTAAGGCGTTAGTCACGGGATCATGCATTGCGGTACGAGTAAAGAGACTTGCCGGTAACGAGATTGAACTAGGTATTGGGATACCGACGATCGAATCTCGGGCAAGTAACATACCGATTGACAAAGGGAATTGCATACGGATTGATTGAATCCTCGACACCGTGGTTCACCCGATGATATCATCGTGGAACATGTGGGAGCCAACATGGGTATCCAGATCCCGCTGTTGGTTATTGACCGGAGAGGCGTCTCGGTCATGTCTGCATGTCTCCCGAACCCGTAGGGTCTACACACTTAAGGTCCGGTGACGCTAGGGTTGTAGAGATATATGTATGCGGAAACCCGAAAGTTGTTCGGAGTCCCGGATGTGATCCTGGACGTCACGAGAGGTTCCGGAATGGTCCGGAGGTGAAGAATTATATATAGGAAGTCCAGTTTTGGCCACCGGGAAAGTTTCGGGGGTTATCGGTATTGTACCGGGACCACCGGAAGGGTCCCGGGGGTCCACCGGGTGGGGCCACCTGTCCCGGAGGGCCCCGTGGGCTGAAAGTGGAGGGGAACCAGCCCATAATGGGCTGGGGCGCCACTTTGGGCCTCCCCCCCCATGCGCCTAGGGTTGGGAACCCTAGGGGGGGTTC
This sequence comes from Aegilops tauschii subsp. strangulata, assembly GCF_002575655.3. Taxonomy (NCBI): domain Eukaryota; kingdom Viridiplantae; phylum Streptophyta; class Magnoliopsida; order Poales; family Poaceae; genus Aegilops; species Aegilops tauschii. Next base: position 643,648,830 of record NC_053036.3, on the reverse strand, counting down.
CCCCTTGCCTTGGGGGGCAAGGCAACCCCTTTCCCCCTTGGCCGCCGCCCCCCCCTTGGAGATCCCATCTCCAAGGGCTGCGCACCCCCCTTGGGGGCCTATATAAAGGGGGGGGGGAGGGAGGGCAGCACACTACAGCCTTTGGCGCCTCCCTCCTCCCCTGCAACACCTCTCTCTCTCGCGCAGAAGCTCGGTGAAGCCCTGCCGGAGAGCCGCTACATCCACCACCACACCGTCGTGCTGTTGGATCTCCATCAACCTCTCCTCCCCCCTTGCTGGATCAAGAAAGGAGGAGACGTCGCTGCACCGTACGTGTGTTGAACGCGGAGGTGCCGTCCGTTCGGCACTCGGTCATCGGTGATTTGGATCACGGCGAGTACGACTCCGTCATCCACGTTCATTGGAACGCTTCCGCTCGCGATCTACAAGGGTATGTAGATCCACTCCTTTCCCCTCGTTGCTAGTAGACTCCATAGATGCATCTTGGTGAGCGTAGGAAAATTTTAAATTATGCTACGATTCCCAACATGGTATGGGAGAGAAAAATTTGAAGAACAGAAGTAAATCAAAGGAAAAGGAGGTGCCAACTCCAGAGGCCAAGAAGGCAAGCATTGTTATACAAGTGCCAACCGTTGCGCATGTAGATGCCAAGATCATCTCTACAACATGCAAACTCCCTGGTAAAAAAAAGCAACAAAACAGTGTCTTTTGTCAAGGACACAAAGTTTGCAGAAATGGGAATAGAGGCGCCAAGCCATGCTATTAAGAGTGGATCAAACAGTCAAGAGAAAGTTGTTAGTATGCAGTGTAGGAAGTCGGCAACCCCAACAGCTGATGTGGCAACTCCAGCTTCAAGTGAGCCAACTGTTTGTGCAAATAAGCCAACTACAGCATCAACTGCGCACAGTACACCAGCAATCAAGGAAAGTGAAACCACCACTGTGCCAACAGCAAGAGGAAGTGAGGCATCTGGAGTTGTGTCTGACCTGCCCCCATCAGTCACCACAGAACCCCAAGCTGTTAGTGTGCCAATCCCAGGGACTGCATTGCCAACTCAAGCAGTCACTGTGCCAACCACAACAGTCAGTGTGCCAACTCCAACCCCAACCCATTCAGTCACCATGGAACCCTCAGCTGTCAATAATGTTGTGCAGGCTCAGAAACAACATTCGCCTACTTTTCGTGCTCTTGATCAACGGGATACCCTTACACAAGAGCAAGTTTACGACCTTGTTTCGAGGTGTATACTGCCAAGACCGCCGCCAAGCATAATTGCACGAACCAAGTCAGCAGGTGATGCACCCAAGGATGTCCAAGGAGAGAATAATAGCGTGCATCCCATTCGTAGAGCATCAACAACAAGATCATATCACGACGATGGGTTCTGCGATGCTCCACCATTTGACTTGGGTTTGGATCTTGATGATGACCCCCCAGTTGCCACAGTGGATGAGCCTAACAAATCACAAGTGACACCATAAGAGGCAGGGTTATCTAAGAGCAGCGAGCTAGATGATTGGGATTCAGAAACTGTGAGAGAGGTTTGTGCTGCTGCAAATAAGGTGGTCACTGGGAAGGCACCAATTCATATCATCATTTCGGATTCTCCAGACGAGTTTCACACCCCAGATGTGACAGGTGTTCTGGGGGGTGCAAGTGGGTCCGGCAATACCACATCCGGCCCACCAGTGCAAAAACGCACAAGGAGGATAATCAAGCCAACTGTTGTCCAGAGGTCTCCCTACATCGACTACAATAAAACAAAGACGTTCACTTGCAATGAACAAGTGAACAGGCTTTATGCGGCAGTTCTCTATTATGTAAGGAATATACCTGGAGCAAACGTCATAGAAACAAGGTAAAACTAATGCATTTTGTGGTAAATCAGTCTGTTACGTTTGCATCTTCATGTGTTTATTGATTTCTTGCACAAAAATGGTAATACAGTTGAACATCTTTTATTATCTTGTCATAGACATATGTAATAGTAGCACTACAGTAGTAATTCAATTTTTTTGCAGTTGCAGAAGTCATCTTTTGTACTTGCAGTTCCATTCATCATCACTTGCACGACAGTAGTTATACAGTTGGCACATCATGCCCTGCACACCTTAACTACAGTTACTCATTTTTATTCACTTTTTCACGCGTTTTACGGCAACCAGTTAATCCTGTTTTTTGTTATTTTTTCTTTGCCCTCGCATTGTTTTCCGAAACAGCCCTGAAATCATTAACTATGATGGGTTCTTTCTGAGCCTAAAGGAGTTGGCTGACTCAATGAAGCCTACCAAATGGCTATCTAATGGTGTTGTCAAAGCTGGTCTTATCACAATCGGGGAAAACTTACCTAATGACTCAAAGAAGGTCAGCATGCCACTGAGGGTTGCTGTAAGTTTAATGAGAACTGCTGTTCTTGTTCATTGCAAGTTCCTTTTGTCCCTTTCCTTTTTTACAATGTGTTTTCTAAGACTCATTTCTTCAAATGCAGACACGCTTGCAGCAAGGGATATACAACGCTGCTGAGATACATTCTAAATTTGAGAAGATTAATCACCTAGACCGTCAAGATATGGTCAGTTTTTTCTGGCCACACAACTTTGTGTTTTTTGAACTTTTCGTGTTGCATAATAGCTCTTGGCTTTTCACTGGTCAGTTCTGGACAACTTTTTACCTTCTTTTTTCCTGTGCTGTCAATATGTGCAGGTGATGCTCCCTGTGCTCGAGTTCGCTGATCCCAATGATCAAGAAGGAGGTAGACACTATTGGGTGTTTAACATCAACTTAAGGGATCAGCGTTTCGAGGTGCTAGATTCTTGGAGGAAGCTCGACAACCCCGACTTAATGCACTGTGCTTCAACTATAGCGGGGGCGGTGAGGTGTTTATGGAAGCAGCACTACCCAAAGCATAACATCAGTAACTTTCAGGTCGTCGACATTGATGTACCCAAGCAACTCGGGAAGTAAGTCATGCATTCACGCCATTTTCCTCTCTTTTCGTTTTTTTATAGTTGGTTAGTGCTCCTTCCAACCCATCTAGTTGCACAAAGTAGTCATACAGTTGCACACAGATTAATGGGTAGTTGCACATATTTTTGCACCAACCCAAACCATCAACTTGCACAAAGTATTCATACAGTTGCACACAGATCAATGGGTAGTTGCACATTTTTTGGCACCAACCAAGTCATATAGTTGCACAAAGTATTCATACAGTTGCACATAGATCAATGCGTAGTTCCACATTTTTAGGGGACAAAGTTGCATGGTCAAGAACACGGTCTTGCAAAAGCAAGGCTGTTAGTTTTCTTTTTATGATTATGGCCCCAACTCACGTCGAATAACAGATGTCTTTTTCCTTTTCTTTTCTTGCACAACAATGAATGTGGTGTGTTCATGTTATTCAATACTAGCATTTGGAATGGGAGACAATTGCCAAACTACGAACCAAAAGAGTGCCTAAGCATGAGGAGGATAATGACCTACAAGATGGTTGACTCTACACTCAACAAAGCCCCATGGAAGGACGTTCTACGGTACAATGAGTAAGTTTTGTTTTTGCTCCTTCTTTTAGCCGCTACCATCGGTCTGCATGACAGTTGCACAATGGTACTCATACAGTTGCACACCTAGCACAAGTTCAGTTGCACAATTTCATCTAGGGTTTTTTTGCCCCAGGTTGCACATTCTGTTTTCTTTTTGTACTGTTGTTTTGATGGTGTTTTTTTCCAACCCTAAGAATGATACAATTTTATTCCTTTTCCCTTTTTCTATTTTACATGGCATAGTACTTGGAGATGTTACGCTTGCACATACAGGGAAGATACTTGCACATTGATACTAATTAACTTGCACAACCCTTTTCGGTTCTGGTAAACCATCAAACAATCAATCAGTAAAGGACAACACACATAGTAACATTTTCTCTTTTTACTATGTTGCATGCGTAAATGTGTAAATTTGCCAACAGAGGTATAAATGGGTAAATAGGTAGCCTCACACATAGCAAAGTGATAGCATACACGACTTTTTTAACATGAAATACAAATGGGCCAGATGCTAAGTTTAAACAACATAAAGAAGAAGTTTCCAAATCAGTTGTTTGTTGCTGGATCTTCATAGTTCCATCCATGTCCTAACAGTGCAAAGCCAGAACTTTTTTTTATGCTTCCTCCATTTTATCTACTGCTTATATGTCACCAAGTTGTCACGCCAACTTCATAGGGCAGCCAACAGCATTGTGCTTATCTGAGTTGCAGTAGCTGCACCTGTTTTTCCTTTTCGGGTGCAGTTCAAGAGCTGAATGATAGCGTCTACTCCTTGCCCTCCCTTTTGTAGTTGACTTTGGCGGATCCCTAGGAGTTGCAACCTCATCGTCGTTGCTCGTAAGCGACATCCGCTTAGTGCAGTTAGTATGGCACTGTGTTGTGTTACCCATAGGAAGAGATGCCAAAGCATTACTCACACGTGGCCCACCATGACCCATCGGAGGATTCTATTCAGCACGACCCATGGGAGGAGGCACTGGAGCATGAGCAGCACGACCCATGGGAGGACATGGTGGACCACGACCAGCACGTTCCATGGGAGGAGGTGGTCCACCACGGCCCATGGGAGTAGGCGGTGGAGCACGTCCAGTAGGGGTAGTTGCTGGAGTAGGCCCTGTAGATGTAGGCGGCACGGGAGGATCCTGGTTGTTATCACCAGCGGACGGACCTGCCTCTCTTGCATCCCTTTTTTCCTTCTAGACTTGTTCAGCTGCACAATCTATGTCCGCGCTGCACGCATGTGTTTATCAACAATGCCTTTTGCTGCATCAGAACCACAAGCAAACTTTGCTAGTTTTTGGAAGTCTGAGGTCATGTTAGCATGCCTAATTTCCTTTAGAGAGGCAGGAGGCATTACATCAGGTTGCTGGCTAGTGGCACTTGGCACACTTGGCACAGCAATTGGTGTCCAACGCGTCAACATGTACTGCTCCGGGATGACATCAAGCCCAATATGTGTGAACACTTTCAGTATGTGACAACAAAGGATGCCATCCCTCTCCATTTTGGTACACTCACACGAAAATTGTCCCTCGGGTTTTTTGCCATCACCAAGTAGTTCCTGGAACCATACTTCACAACCCATTCCGTATTTGGTCTCAGCTCAAACGTTTCCACACCAATTTGGAATGCATTGTACCGTCCAATCATCGAAAACTCATCACGGGACTTGCAGTAAAGATCTCTAGTATATGTCTTGTATGCCTGCTTCTCTATTGGGAATTGTGAACACATGTCAAGATCCAGATGTTCTGTCCTGTAGTCATTGCACCCTTCCTTGACGAGGATGTGCGTCCGTATTTTGTGGTACTGCTTGACAAAGTTCAGAATTGATTTGTGAGGGTTGACATACCGCTTCAAGACTGCATTGAACCCCTCACTTCGTTGTGTAGACTGCAAGAACGGGAAAAATCTATGCTTGAAGTAACATGGCGCCCAAGTGTTCCTATATTCATATAGCTTCTCAAAATGGGTGTGTGTAATTGCCTCATATTTCATCATCAACACAGCCCAATTCTGTTCAAACTCATCTGGTGTAAAACTGAAATCGACGCAAAGGTTGAAATCTTCAGACAATCCCGGGTTCCGGCCTAGCAACCATCCAACTTTTTCTTGAGCTTTTTTCATGATGTGCCACCGACAACATCGGTGCACACTTGTGGGGAATATGTTCTTTATGGACTCTTTCATTGCCACATCCTGATCAGTAATTATGTTATCCGGTGCCCTTCCATTCATAGCCTCTAGGAAAGCTCCAAAAACCCAATCAAAGCTAGTCTCCATTTCTTGCCTTACAAACGCGCAACCCAACATGAAAGATTGCCCATGACGGTTGATTTCAATGAACGGAGCAAAAGGCATGTTGTACATATTGGTCATGTAGGTTGTGTCAAAGGAGACACAATCATGATATGCCTCTGTATAAGCTTTCCGTGCCAAGCCATCCACCCAGAAAATGTTTTCTGCCCTTCCTTCGAGATCATATTTTATCTTATAGAAAAAGTCTGGATCATCTTTTTGCCAATGGTTAAAATGTTCAATTGTCTCAATAATGTCCCCCTCTTTCGTTGAGTCTTTGGAGAAGGCAGCACATAAGTTTGTTATTGCTTTAGGTCCATATGGTACATTTAGCTCTGAGCCATAAAACTCTGACATGATAGTCATCATATGGCCTGCAGGGGAAGAAAGTTGATGTTAGATAGTTGCACACTTTACAAACAACAGTTGCAGACTAAAGAACAATAGTTGCACAATTGTTGACATGTGGTTGCCATAGAACTTATTTTTTCATTGTTTCTCCCCTTTTTTATTTCCATGATGCAAAACAAATTAGAAATTTTTGTCTAGCATCAGTTCCAGAGATATGAACACTAGTCGCAGGAAACAAGGTTCAATTGCATCGATAAGGAACACTAGTTTGCAGAGCAAATACATATGGAATTGCCATCAAAACTATGACCATTTTGTAAATCTATACATTATTCAATCAGCAAGTAGTTCCAACTTGTTTGTTTTGTTTGTGGTAGTGCTTTTTTCATAAATACTCAATCCTGGTTGCACAACACAGTGTATGTAATTGCACAACCCCCTGCTGCTAGTTGCACAGTTGACATATCAGAATTAAACAACAATGTAGTGTGAAGTTTGGAGTTTTTTGGGAGGTGAATGAGAACACACCTGAAGTCAGGTTGCAGTTGTGGAGTATCTCTAGGAACTTCTTTTCCTCCGGCGGTATACCCATGTGAGATCGCAAGTATTTGGAGAGCAAAGGCTTGGGGACCAAAGGATGATTATGATCACGGACAAAGTGGGTTACTTCCCACCGCCCATCCTTCAATTTAACCAACATTTTTTTCCTTACATTGTGTTTGCTTTATCCTTTCTCTCTTGCGCTTCTTCTTATTCTTCTTTTTTCCACTATCCTCTCCATCGAATATTGGCACTTCTTCCATTTCTTCTTCTTCATCCAAAGGTTTGGGGTCTGGTATAGGATCTAGCACAGGTGACAATTCAGCTCCTGCATCATCCTCTTTTGGCTTCCTAAACTTGTTACATGCAAATTGTTGTTTCTCCAATATGTTGGTATAAGAATTCCTCAAGTGTTCATCTTAATAGAGAAACCGATTTTTAGGGCATAATCATTGTCGTGATCCTTAGCACCCTGCAGAGTGTCAAATCTCATCCCAACAAATGGCTCCATTGGCTGAGAACCAGCCTCATCTTCATCCATATCATTTCGATCAACACCAGCTGGCCCTGCCCTTAGTTCTGTTTCAGTAGGTCCTGCAACTGTGGTGTTTGTTTCCTCGAGTGTATGGCTTTCTGATTGCATGTTGACATCAACATCATTCATGAAGCCATGATCTTGATGAGGCTGTGTGAAAACCCCTGAATGTACAAACTCGACATCATCATTTGGCAACTCATTGAGATCGGGAGGCAACACATTGAGGTCTATCATCCTTGAAAGCTGCTTCAACCTGCATTTTGTTTCAACAAAAAAGTCATTAACAAGCTGTATTGGGGCATAGTCGCTAGCAATTTGAAGGCATGAATTTAACACCGTTACAATCATTTTCATTGTTTCGAAAACTGCAAGTAGTCAGTTTTTACATAGCTTTTTTTTATCCAGATACAGCTTTTTTCATAGTAGTTGCACAAAGGTGTCATAGAATTGCACAATTTTTTCATACTAGTTGGCACAAACTGTGAGCATTTTCCAGTCACACAAACACATTTTTTTTGACATTGTTTTATGATACAAGCTGGATAAAAATATAGCATACCAGTTGCACACAAGTACTTTAAAAGTTGGAACAAGCATCATTTCTAGTTGGACAATATAAGAATATTCAGGCAGTAGTTACATATTTATTGACAATCTTTTTCTGTTTTTTTTTTGTATCTACAAAGTGCAGTTCTAAGAAGAAAGGGAGGGCATGATTTTCTTCAGATGAATGCAAGTGGTTTAGTAAAAGAACTCAGTAAGTTTTTCTCCAGATACAGTTTTTTTGATAGTAGTTGCACAAAGGCAGCACAACATTTGCACAAAAGTGTCATAGAATTGCACAATTTTTTCATACCAGTTGGTCAAATTGCTGTGCAGTTCCAGTCACACGAACACAATTTTTTTGACATTTTTTAATGATACAAACTGGATAAAAATGTAGCATACCAGTTGCACACAAGTAGTATCAAAGGTGGACCAAGCATCATAGTAGTTGGACAATATAAGAACATGTTTCACGTAGTAGCTACATTTTTATTGACCATTTTTTTGTATCTACAATGTGCAGGTCTGACATGAAAGGGAGGGCATGATTTACTGCAGATCAATGCAAGTGAACATATCAAGCAAGGTCTGCTACAACAACTTCAAAGATAAAAGCAGAATCAGATTTGAACTATATTTGTCTATAGCTATTTTAGTTAGATTGGCACAGATGAAACAACGGTTTGATGGGTGTGTTTTTTAGATTTTGTGATGGCAGCGTGTGAAAACTATTTCCTAAGACCTATATTTGCAGACTGTTTTTTATCAGAACATATCGTATATTTGCTCGTCATCGTATATTGGTTGTTTTCTTTCATATATTTTCAAGTTCCTGCCAAGGTTGGACAGTTTTGTGCCTTTTTTATATTTTCCCAGTTGCACACTTTGTCGAGCATAGTTGGATGCTACAACTGGGTTAGTTGCAAAAAATAGTTTCAGAGTTGCCTTCTTCAGTTGGCTACTGAGTTGGCACACGGCACTCCTTCAGTTGCCTACTTTATTTGGCTTAGTTGCAGGAAAGCGACCTACTGGTTGCACAGTTTTTTCCTAAGATCTATTTTTTTGCACAATTTTTCCAGTTGCACAGTTTGTGCTTATAGTTGGATGCCACAACTGGGCTAGTTGCACAAAATAACGTTTAGAGCTGCATAATCTGCTGGGTTGGCACACATTACTCCTTCAATTGGCTACTTCACTTGACTTAGTTGCACGAAAAAGAAACTACTGGGTGCACAGTTTTTCCGCAATACACGAGTAAAAGATGCGTGCAAGGAAATCATTACAAGGGCAAGTAGACAAGAGAGAATTAGGAAGAAGATGGGCAAGTTTTCTCACCTGTGGATCTCCAGGTAGGTTCTTTTTTTGCCCTCCTCCTTTTGATTTGCTTTTCTCTTGATCTTCTTTTCTGATTTCTAAGCCCTCTTCTCTTTCTCTTCTCTTATTTGTCCCTGGGAGCCGTCATGGTCGTTCTTCTCTCCTGGCGATGAAGGAGGATTTTGCCCCCGGGCAGATCCTTCTTTCGTGGGGAAGAAGAAGATGGCCTGGGGGCAGTTGGTCTCGCGCGGTTTTGTGAGGAGGGTGGGGTTCGGAGGCAGGTGCACGTGATCCCGCTGCCAGCTGTCCTCACGGGGTTGTTTTCTCAAGCTTACCTGTTCGTGTGGCGGGTCCTGGCGGTTTTTGTGCGCGCGGTTTGTGTCTGAGACGGTTTTCGCGCGGGCGGGCGGGTGGGTTTCCTTTTTTGCTTCGGGGGACCAGACGGTTGCCTTTTTGGGTGGGCGCTGGCTAGCTATCCCAGGGCGGCCGGCTGCCCGCTAGACGCGCCCATCTTTAGCTGAGCCGCGAGCGCCTCTCTCTCACCTCTCCCCCTGTGCCCCACACAAGCGAGCCAAACTTCCACCATGGCGTAACCCTAGCCGCCGCCACAGATGGTGCCTCCGAGCTACGCAGCCCAACTTGGCCGATCTCTGCCGATGACCGTGCGAGGTTAATTTGATTATCGCCCGTCCGAGCTGCTCAACCTCCTCACCGTGTCCCTACCGCGCGCTGTTGTCCACGCAGTCTCTCGATGCGATCGGGAGTGTGGCGCTGCTGTTGACGCGTGTGTTATGCGTATGCGAGGCAGTTGCGCCTGCTAACCTCACCGTTCTGCAGCGTCTCGACCCCGCCGTGGAGGACATCCTCGTCACCTCCACCCAGGTCAGCCTCTACGACTTCAACGTCGACCTCAATCAGTGGATCAGTCACCCCTCACCTCCTCCTCCCCCGTCCCTCCCCCTGTGATTCGCCGAAAACCTGATTCGATCCGGTTTACTTGCTTTGTATTGCGCAGAGCCGCAAGGACGTGGAGGGGTCGATCTTCATTGTCAAGAGGTGACCGAGGGTTCATAGATCTGAATATCTGATTGGTTTCTTCTGTTGTAGAAACACGTAGCCAAGGTTCCAGTTTATCATCATCAACAGGTGGAACACGGGCATGTTTCTGCGATCTCAGTCGATCGACTCAGCCACGTGACTCAGGCATTGGGGAGTATGTACGATTGTGATTAGAAAAACGTTATGCTTTTCGGTAGCTAAAGCGTGAGGTCTCCTAGATGATATATTATTAATAAGATTAACCAATGCTCTTATGAAGTTGAACTATTCCAGTTTGGCGACACTACAACGTTGGCTACTTGCATAAAGCCTGTTTGGCCACTGAAGCAATCCTAATACCTTAATCTTTCTGCTTAGCAGACTATTTTCTCAAGAAAATTCCACTTGGCAAACCCAAACCCAAACTGTGCTGCTCTACGTAAAGAATTACCCAGTAGGTGCTCAATACTTTATGAGTTCAGTGAACTGTAAAATAGAGTGGCCGTCATCGTTCGTGAGGCTGCAGAGTGAACTGTAAAAATAACAATTAGTTTCTTAGTTTTTTCAGCAATAATACTGGCTATGTTCATTGCGTCACAAAGTTAAATACCGGAGAAGTTCACTCTGATGTTAGATGACTCTTTATAGAGATGTTGAGACCACCTGCATGTTGATGTTGATGTTTACATGTGGCTTTTGAGATTATTTTTCATTTTTCTGGTGTAATATTTACTAATTAGAGTGTTACACAATGGAGTTGGTTGATGTTTCTCATGAAGATGATTTGGAGATGTTGGCTGTTGTTTCTTCATGATACACACTAAATTTCAGAAATTTTTGCTTCTCAGCATTAAGCGAAGGCGTGACACCTTATTTTTCAGTGATCATTCTCCTTGGTTTATTATTAGTTCTGGTTCAGTTTATAGTATGTCGTTTATTATTCAGTTTTTTGTTTCTCTTCAGACTTTAGATTCTTTAGTCATGTTTAGATTCTTCAGTTATCTAATTCTTATTCCCTTTCATTCATTAGTGTTCATTTTTGATTCAGTCCTTAGACTCATTATCCTAGATCGGTTTGTTCTGTCGATTATTGATCTAATAGGGGAAGCTAGGGTGGACGTCAGAGTGGGAGGCTTTGGTTGATTTTATTTAGCTTTGCTTTGTTTTCCTGTGTTAATGGGTTGGTTAGGCAGCCCGTTAGGAACAGGATGGCGCGCCAATCATTCGAAGGCCAAAGAGGTTGGCGACAATTTTTCGACCTGAAACCCAGAATGAAACGGCCTGATTGGATCGAAAAAACGACCTGAAGCAAATATTAAAATACACGTCTGATGTTTAGTTACTCCCATGAAAAATACACAAGTAAGGACTTTTCAGATGCTTTCACTTTTTAGAAAAAATGATGCAAATAATGTCACTCCCCTGTTAAAAAAACAATAGCTGAAGAGAATCTTGAAGGACTGGGCCTAATGATTATAAGATTGAGAAAGTACTTTGAACTAAAAAATGGTCTGAAATGATAAGATACCTAACTCTGAAATGTACTAAAAACTGAATAAAATGACACCTACAAAACTAAGGTTCTCAATATTTTTCACATTTAACATTTTATTTTATACCATGTTCCTAGATTTCTTTGATCAATGTCAATAGAATGTATAATCATTTCTGTTAATCAGAATGTATAGGCTACCTAGATTCAAATAGTCTATTTTGTATATTTGTTCAAGTTAGTTGATTATCCTCGCAAAAAAATACCCTCCATCCAGGAAGCCTTAGATTGAATATTGTGCTATGTTGTCATGGATTAGAATGCATTATTTCCAAGGAAGTAAAATTATTTGATTCTATGATAAAGCATTTTTCAATGCTTATGTATGTTTTTTTATTTGTGTATATCAAATAATGAATGGTCCTATCTGGTGTTGTCTGTAACTGCACCATACACCCCTGAGAAATCGAAGAATTTATGTTTCAAAATCTGTATGTTAGCTCAAGGTTTTAGTAACAAACTGTACAGATGAAGACAGAAGATGCACAATTCACTTTGTATTGGGTGAATTGGCTTCTCTATAATTTTATCGCCATTTATTGGAAATATATATGTGGAAGTATTATGAAGATGGATCTATCTATTCGGCTGCCCCAGGTCTCCGTTCCACCATGGTGCAGCGCTTGCAGGATTGAGAGTCTTTCTTCTGTCAACTCCTCATGCAAGTACGAGCTAGGTGTGCAGACTGCGTAAGCATCAAGCAGCGGGCCATGGACGTCAACGTGTTGTTGGATGATTCAGTTTTTTGGTGGCTGTAGCTGAAAGTTGTTGTCTTTGCTCCACCGATATTACGGAGAGCTCCTAATTGTGATAATTAATTTGCATTTGATCACACATAATCTGTCCAAAATTTTACCTCCATGATCACTCATCTAACGGTGGTTGTCTGCTTTTTAGCCAAAATCAACATATTCACTCAACTCAGTTTTTGTGGTAGATGTGCTGGGATCAAATGGGTTGTCATTTCAGCTGCAAGATTTTTAAGCTTTATAGCTAATGGAGGTGAATCTGGAAATGATCATAGCATCAATTTATATTTTTCTCCTGGAAATGGGATTATCCCCACGACGGTACTTCATGAATTTTCCACTCTTCATAGGTGCC